>NC_080758.1:3248407-3549281 GCF_020826845.1 Diceros bicornis minor
TATTTTCGTTTATTGTGCTCTCCAAAGTGTAAGCAGAAACTGGGTATTCGCATTGCTCCTTCAACTATTTAATAATTACAAAGAGAAAGATGGTAAGTTCCCGGGGAAGAATCCCGGCACACACCTGTCGGCCTTAGGTCAAGGTTAGCATCAGCAGTGATACACAGCATGATGTACCCCTAAATGATGCACTGGGAGGAGCATACTACTTTTCGGGTATTCCTCTCAATAATATGTAACCACAATCTAACCATGAGCAAATGTCAGACAAACCCCAAATGGGGTCTTGTCTAAGAATAACTGACCAATATCTTCCAAACTCTCAAGGCCACAAAAGACAAGAAAAGATGGAGGAATTGCCTCAAATTGGAAGAGACTAAGGAGACATGATAACCAAATACAACATGGAAGCCTGGAGTGGATCCTGGAACAAAAAACAGGCAGTCGTGGAAGAACTGGGGGAATCAAGATAAGTTCCATCCTTCAGTTAGTAGTATTGTAGCAGGAAGAATTTCTTAGTTTTGATAAAGACTACGTAAGATGCTAACATACCTCAGGGAGCTGAGGGAAGGGTATATGGATACTCTTTGTATTATTTTTACAGCTTTTCCGTAGGTCTAAAACTCTCTAAAAGTAAAAATAATAACCATTAGGAAAAACAAACACTGCTCAGAGATGTCCCCTACATCGTATCCAAGGGTGTATGATAACTTACACCCACGAGGACTTGTGATCTTTCTCTCTGATTCCTTATTCTCATTTTAATCATGCACAATGAAGTCATCAGTGCACCCCAAGGACACATGACATCGGGCACAGCTTAAATCTCATAAATAAATTACCAAATAGATGATGGGGGAGGACCACTTCCCTTTCCCATGGTTCAAGGATCTCTGCGTCTCATTCACTGTAAATGCTGAACCATCTCCTTGGTGAAGGTGAGTGTCTGAATGGCAGTGGAAGATTGAAGGCTCATGTAGGTCAGTGCGGTGGTCCCTCAAGGTAGATGTGGGGGATGGACGCTCGCCATTCTGGGGATGACAGTTCTGGTCTGGTTGCAAAGAACGGGAGTCTGTTGGAGTGAGCTCAGCAGCCTGTTGTCCAGACACAAGAGGCAATCTTACAAGGACATAAACTCTGACTTCCTTGCCTCATTTGCTGAGGCTGGGTCTTCAAGCTTGACACGTGGCTCCACAAGTGGCTAGAGTTCATGACTCTGCCAGGCACTTGACTGTATGAAGGATTACCTGTTACTTTTCACTGTGGGGAGCTCCATGGTTGTGAGAAAATACTGATTCCTTGCTCTACAAATAAAGGGATTGTACCAGTCAGCTATTGCCATAATGATGCTGATGATGCTGTGTAACAAACTACCCCATAACCTAAGGGCTTACAACAACCAGCCTCTATTTCTCACTCCCGTGCCTGCAGGTCAACCGCAGTTTCCTGATCTAGACAGTGTTCAGGTCCAGGCTATGAGCTAAGTCCAAGTCAGATGCATGTGTGGACCTTTCTTCTGAGACCGCCAGACAATGTGGGCAGGGACTGACAGTGTAGGTAACCTGTGATAGCTCTGCTCTTTCACTGTTCAGTTTGCTTTGCTGTCTGTCTGTCTTTGGTAACTGTACCTTCCTTGCTTCCCATCTGAGGAAATGCCCCTGCCCACTCCACATAGCCCTAGTGGACTTCATCAGCCAGGGGGCTCTGTCTCAGCCTTCTGACTGGGCACAAACAACTAGAGGACCCTTTCCTCTGGCCATAGTGGTGGGTTCAGAGGAGGGTACAGTAATGAGGTTAGGCAAACTGACTTCCTGTCTGGAAGGAGAATGAGGACGTTTGCTCTCTCTGGGAAGCCAGAGTCTGAGATGACGGTCCCCTTCCCTGGCCACTTGTAATAGGACAGGATGAGGCCAATGTAGATGGAATCTGGGGTGCAGAATGGGGAGAGAGTGAGCCCTAATAACATCACTGAGTCCTTGGGTCCACCTGGGCCTGATGTTCCAAGTTCTAAGCTAATAAAATCCCTTCCTGTAGAAACGAATATTGCTTTTTGTTTTGACACATTCAATCCGAGTTTAACCAACACACAACCATCATGGGAGGAGAAGGAAGTGGCCTCCCCAGTTATGTGTCTTTTTAAAACATATTTATTGAGATATAATTTACATACTATAAAGTGTACCCACTTAAAGTGTACAATTAAATGGTATTTAGTGAATTCACAGAGTTATGCGACCATCACTACAATCCAGTTGAGACCACTTTGGTATAGTAATGTACCATTTGACTGTCACCCCTCAGGTGGGAAGTGTGGGACCTGACATCATGTGTCACTGGTCCATTTCCCATGGTTCTTTCTTGGAAGTACTGCTTTTCCTCACACCAGGACTGAGCCTCAGCCCAACCTGCTATGTCTGGAATAGACTGTGCCAATGAGATCCTTCGAGATAGGATTATGTTGTCCAGAAGATTCCTATTATTTACCAACCTAGAAAAGAAAAAACTATGAAAACATTGGAATCTTTATTTGAGAGGGAAATTAAATTTCATTTTTGGTCTAAAATTTATCCTTGGGAGTCAGATCCTGGGAGGTGCTATAATGTGGGTATCTGAGGCCATTCTTTACCGCATTTGGGGGCTTATTGCATGACCTCTGGTGAGCTGGGCTGGGAACTTGGCTGAACATAATTTGAAATGAATTCAAAATTTTGGGTAGATTTTTGGACTAGGATTCAGCATGGCCTCAGGGTCCACTTGATCAGTTAGAAAATAAATGCAGACTTCACGTTCTATTTGCAAATGGCCTATGTGGGTGGTCATCTGTCAGAGGGCTGGACTGATAACGGGTGACAGGCTAGAAGCGGGCAGCTGGAACTCCTACCGGGAGTCAAAGCCCCTCTTCTGTTTCCCAGGAGCTGTGGTAGCTGCCTCCTCCTGGTTTACTCTGTGTCCTTATTCTCTTGACTGGCTTCTCTGCTCGCACACAAACACACATGGCTAAGACGCCTCAGTTCACACGAGCAAAAGTCCAGTGCCCACCAGCAAGCAATGCTACTCACACGCCTCTGAGTGTTAACGCTTGAGATGAGCTGGTTAGCACTGGTTAGTACTCTACGTGATCCGTGGTCAGGTGTGGTGAGTGTGGCTGCTCCTTGGTCCTTCAGCAGTACTGGCTGGTCCTTCCTCCTTGGGGGAATCTATTCCAGACCCAGTAGGTTAGTGCGACCTGCTCCTCAGCAGCCCTGAGCCTGACCTGTTCTCAGAGAAGGGGCTTGGGGACGGCCAGGTGCTCCAAAGTGGACACTCTGCTGACCCAAGCAGACAGACTGCTGTAACACAGCACAGTCCCAATCAGAGAGGATCGAAAGAGAAGAAAAAATAGAAGGACTCCTGGTAAGAAAGTGACATAAGTCAGAGAACTCCCACCTTTGGAAAGTTGCAGAACTTTCTTGTGATAGGCTTGATTCTAGATATTCCTTCCCACTCACTTCCTAGGGATTTAAAATTAGAGGTAGCTGCCTTTCAGCAGTTTCAGAAGATTTTTGCAAAATGCACAATATTTCCTGTGACATCCAAAGGTGCACCTTGCCATCCCTAACCCTTGAGTGTGGGGGCTTTAAAATCGGTGTTGTTCTTACTGTCCTAAAGCCCATCTTCAAGCCACTACCAAACCCGGGGACCAAGAGCCTGAGATCCAGGAATAAGGGTGACTTGAGCGGCTCACTCTCACTGGCTAGAGCTGGTTGTTAAATATTCAGGAATTCAGCAAGGAAAATGGCAAGCAAGAGCTGGTAAACCATGGGTAGCTTTAAATCAGCAGATTATTTACGCCATGGAAATTGGCAAGTGCTAAAAATTCCACTCCTCCCTTTTTTACCCTAGAAAGCTGGTTTATCTCCATACCACTGGTTAAAATCCTGTTTTGGCCGCCCACTAGTGGTCTCCCTTTGGGTTTGTGATTTGGCCCCTGTGCCTCAGTTTCCTCGTCTGAACAACGGCAACAATGCTGTCTATCTCACATGAGGTTCCTGTGAGATTTCACGAGGTGAGGCGTGTATAAAGCTCTCAGTACCTGCTCATCCTGCACTGGTCATGATGTAACTGAACGCTAGCCTAGCTCAAGGATACCCACACTAACCAGCCACTCAGAGAGGCCGCCCAGGAAAGTGTCTTCTGCAGACACAAGTGCAGCAATTCAAATGTAGCCATCGCATCAGGAGAGGTCAGTTAGGTTGGCATTAGGGCCGGGAGAAACAACAGCCTAATTTAAAAGGAAGAGCTTTCAGGAAAATAGATTTTCTGCCTCTATGCTTTCCGAAAACTCTCCAGAAAGCCACAGAGGCATTTATAATTGTAGTAACAAGGAATAAGCAAGGGCAGAGGCTGAAGTCTTTTTAATTAAAGGATCGCAGGGCAACAATGTTGTGTCCAAAGATGGCAAAAGGCCTCTTTTTTATTCACCACAGTCTTTAAAACTACCCTTCCGTGCTCGTGGCTGAGGTGCACAGAGGGCAGATTCCATGCACGGGGCCCTGCAGTCACCTCGGAAGATGATCTGGGTGTTGGGTCAGAGGAGGGGTCAAGAGTCCCAGCACGTCCCATTCCTCTGGGGAGCGCAGCATCCAGGTGTCCAGGCCCACGTGATGCT
Source organism: Diceros bicornis minor (assembly GCF_020826845.1). NCBI lineage: Eukaryota > Metazoa > Chordata > Mammalia > Perissodactyla > Rhinocerotidae > Diceros > Diceros bicornis. The sequence goes on from NC_080758.1 coordinate 3,253,056, forward strand.
GGTGGCAGCAGGTGGATGAGGAGAGGAGGGGAAGTCAGAGGCTTCCTCAGAGGGATCCCAGACTCTCCCACTCCTTCCCCTGTGGTGCCCAACTCTCCTCCCAGTAGGACTCGGGGCCCACCCAGCAGTCAGCTTGGGCAAAGTCCTGCAGGTGAATCCTGATTTCACCACTTAGAACAGCTTAACACCTCTGAGCCTGGGGTCCCCTCTCTCTGAACTGCAGACAGCGATGCCTGCCTCTCAGAACGCAGTGTTGTTAATGAGCCGTGGCGTGCAAGGTGCCTGGCACATAATAGCTGCTCAACAAATTTAACTCCTTTTCCTTCATCATTTTTTCTTCTTTCTGACCCCTACCTGCCCATCCCCGTGGGATCATAACGGAGCAATGAGAAATACACACTACCGTTGTCCTCCTCTCCGCCTTCTCAGTCTCGGTTCATTCAGCCCAGGCCTTTGTCAGTGGTGCCGTGTAGGGGGTATGCTGCTCAGGGCTCCGGATCTGGTGTGAACTCACTGCTGAGATTATTCCTGTGACTCCTTCCTTTGATGAGACGTCTTCCTTGGGGGAGGCAGAGAAGAATCTAGTAAAGAAATGAAAAATTGTGATAAGTGCTGTGAAGGAAGCCAATGAGATGCTGAGAGTCTCAGGATGGAGACGGTGCAGAGCTGATGCTTCTGGAGATGATGGACAGGGAAGGGCGTCTGAGGAGGGGGCATTTCAGCTGAGACTTGACAAGTGAGAGCAAGGCAGCCCTGGGAGAGCAAGGTCTGAGAGAAACACACACACAGGCAAACATACACACGTACAGACATGCACAGACTCACACATATACATACATACACACACACACACACACACACCCCCCCAGGCCAGAAGCCCAGTGAGAGCCGAGACCCTATGGAACCCTAATCAAATATGGAAAAACCTGAATAAACATTCCTGACTCTTGACAGCGGGCCCACGAACATTTGTTATCATTTTCTCTGTTCTCCTCTTTATTTTTGAAAGTTTTCATAAATAAATAAAACAAAGCAAAAAAGTCAAGGGACTTGAAAAAGGATCAGACGTGGCATATCTGAGGAACGGAAAGGCCACCAAGGCCAACAGACCAGTGTGGGAGGGAGCCTGGAAAACGGGCAAAGGTCAGATCGGGGTCAGATCCGGTGGGACTCACACACCCAGTGAAGGAGTTTGGATTTCATTCTAGGAGTTTCCCTAGCATCTGTGGTTGGCAGAATAATATGTCTGTCCCATAGATGTCCCCAGCCAGTCCTCAGAAACTGTGACTACGCCAGGTGACATGGCACAGCGACAGATTAGCCTGGATTATCAGGTGGGCCGGGTGTAATCACAGGTCCTGAAAAGTGGAAGGGGGAGGCAGCGAGGGGTCAGAGTGATGTCAGGACTCCGCCCTCTGACGGTGGAGGAGGAGCCACGAGCCAAGGAATGCAAGTGGCCTCCAGAAGCTGGGGAAGGCAAGGAAACAGATTCTCCCTGGGAGCCCCCAGAAGGAACAGCCTTGCCCACACCTGGATTTTAGCCCAGTGAGATTCATTTAGGACTTGTGACCTCCAGGACTGTAAGATGACAATATGGTATTGTGTATGTCACTAAGTCTGTGTTAATTTCCTACAGGGGCCATGGGCAGCATCCTAGCCTCTAGGCAAGAGCAGGTTCATTCAGTGAACGTCCCCTGATAATGGCACTTCCCTCTAGCACAGTGACTCCCAGCCAGGGGTGACTTTGACCCCAGGGTGCATTGCGCCAGGTCTGGGGATGATTTTAGTTGTCACAGCCTGGGGGAGGGTGCTACTCTCATCCAGTGGGTGGAGGCTAGAGATGCTGCTCAACACCCTGCCGTGCACAGGGCAGCCCCTGCAGCAGAGAATTATCTGATCCAAAATGTCAATAGTCATGAGCTTAAGAAACCTTGCACAGAAAACTCAATTCTTTGTCTGCACTAAATACGCAAGTTTTCAAAAGGTTTTTTAAGTGTGAAAGCAGAGTACACTGTGAGTGGATTTTTTTCTGGTGCCCGATAGACCTATAATTTGTCCAGACACCAGATGATAATGGGCCTCTTCTCCACTATATAAAAAAAAAGGATACTCCAAGCTCATCTAATATGTCGGAAGGTGACCTGATGCACTGTAGAACTCTCTGGAAAAAGGAGCTCATTCTCATGGTCTCGCCTTCTATTGATGCCTTGAGATTCTGCTTTTCTCTCATCACCTACAATGTGTCTTTCTCTCTGTCCTCCACTAGAGGATACTGGTTAACTCCAGTGGCCTAGTGAGACATTAAAATCTGACCCACGTGACTTTTGATCCTTGGCATAAATGAGGGGGAAGACTTTTTGCTGATTGCAAAAGTGAGCTTTGAAATGACTGACACAGTTTGTCATTGACCCCTGGGCAGAACGCCGTCGATCTGAGTAATACAAGTGAAAGCCCTATGTAAATTGTTAAGCTGAAATTTTGTTGTCTTCTCTGCACTTGCTAGAGAATGCCACTGCCAGGGAGAACTTACATCTTCAAAGGTTAGACTCTACCTAAATTGATCGGCTAGATGCGTTTGCTGAACGGTAGGAATAACACCCACCCCTTCGTCTGCTCGGGGGCCTCCTGTAGCATTATTTAGAGTTGGCTCCAGATGAATGGGACCCAAAGATTACATAAGACCGCATGAGATCACAGGTGGAGGAAGTCAATGCTGGATCAGGAAAACGATATGTTCCCCACGGGTCTGACGGAAGCCTCATTTAGTGCTGAGGCTCTGAGACGGCACAGACAGACACACACACATACAGGAAGGGGAAGACACCTATGTGCTCTGTGTGTAACATAGCCGTGTGGTGGATGAACATACACCCCTCAGGGGAATATACCATTTCAGACGCTATTTATTGAGCAGCTGCCACTTGCTGCTTTACATCTCATCTAGTCTACAGAGGGCCTAGAATCTAGAGAGGATCATTCCTCTTTTGCAGATAAGGAATCAGAGACTCAGCACACTCTTCCTCTCCCGGTGAGTGGTAGAGCAGAGATTCAAACACAGGCAAGGATTCAAACGTTCTTCTCTTCATTAGGCTGTATTTCAGAGAACTCAGAAGTCTTAACAAATAATGGAAAAACTATACATAAAATCTAAGTATTCTGGTTACAGCCAAGGATCTCCAGTGTCTTATCTTGACTCTCTTGAATCTTAATTTTTTTTGCCTTAACTTGGCTACCTTCTAACTTGACTTGGTTATGTCCTGGGTTCTTAGCTTGCCTCCCTTGCAGCTGTGTTTTCACAAGGACCAGCATACCCCTCAGTCTCTAAGTCACTCCAGGATAGGCTGACAATCCTAGAAGCTGGCAATTGCCAAGGATACAATATTTTATCAGTGCATCCCAAAATATGTTACATAGAACATGAAAAGGCAAAAGGTGGCTTGTTTTGGAATTCTTTCTTACGAGGGAAATACATTTGAACGTCCATTCTGAATTCAGCATCCCTTGTGCCGCTAGGAGATGGAGCTAGTTAGATAAATCTGTAGAGTCATATGCACCCCCAGACGTCAGGCTTATGGGGAGATAATGGTCTTGCATCTCTGGATGCTGTGAAATGCTGCAGCACATGTTGCCTAATAACTTTGATATTTGGTTTCCTGCAATTCTTCCGAATGTAGGAAGAACACTTGGGAAGAGTGACTGTGCTCGGAGGGATCCCACCCCCTCCAGCTGCCTGGGATCCGTGGTTGTTGTGGCAGGATTCCAGTGGAAGCCCCTCTGTCTGCACAGCTCATTAGAAGGGGGGAACTGCTTCTAAACCAGCAAATGACAAATTTCCTTCACTTATACGCTGCCAAAGGAACGGGTCAATGTGGGTTACTCCTGTTTAGATTAATTGCAGTAAACACCTGTTCCTGTGTTGACCTGTCACTTATCAACAACAGCTAAACTAGGTGTTTTTTAATCATGTAACTCTGAACACCGGCCGCCCTCTCTGCCCACGGAAACATGACTATCTGGTTCTTTAACAAATATCTGAAGGTTTCAGCTGCCAACAGATATTGATCGATTTCAGAGCTCCTTCCCTAAATCAATACCAGCGTGCGGCCGGGACTTCAGGCTCTGGGACAGAGGGAGTTGATGGTCTGAACCTCCCTCTAACAGTCCGGCCGCCAGAGATCTGGACATCTCACAGAAAGATATGTCCACCCCACCTGCCTTCACAGCTTGTCTTCAAGGCACTTTTTGCTTGGGGAAGTCAGAGACGCTCCTAGAGGAAGTACATTTATGAACAAAAGGAAAACTTCTATCAGGCTGATCTTCATCTTCATCTTTCTTATCACCTAAACGATTTTAAGTTGATGATGTTTAATGAGATCCATATCGTTCAGAAAGACTTCAAGCTGTGACCCAGCAAGGCGACACCAATTGAGCCTTACTAAACATCCCTCCCGATTTTTTTTAAGTACTTCATGCCACATAAATTAGACTGCCATTGAGATAATTGGATCCTTCTGGCTCTTAATTTTTCACAGATACACTATTTTGAAAATAAATCATGAACCATCATATTTGAATGTTAAAGTTAATTTACATTGAATACGTTTTTCTACTTCAAAGAGTGCATATGTCTACATCTAAACAGGTAACTGGCAGCTATGGAACCTCCCTTCACTGCCATCTGAACCACAAGTTAGATCTAAAAGACCGATGTCGCTCCACACTAGCCAGAATTCTTTTGACTTTTTGTCAGTCATCTTTTCAGAAACGAACATGTCCAAACATTCGGCAACTTTATAATTGGTTGAAGCTGTTGTTCCAAAAAGCATTACGTTTTCCTGGGCATTGCAAGAGTACGTTCTGCATTTGCACTAAGAGCAGGTAAATTTTGAATAGATGGAACATCTCAATGACCATTCAATACAAATGAATAGGCTTCTCTGATATATAAAGAACTCGATTACATGTTTCAATAAAGAATAAAAATGTGCTTTTCTTTTTCAAAAAGTTCTCTCTTTTTTTGCCTGTAGGTAGCATAAACATTAGCACAGCTGAAATGCACTCCCGTATAGCTTTTGATTTTAAAATACTAATGCATACCCCCTCGCTAAGTTGCTCTGCACCATGAACTGTCAAATAGAAAGTATCAAAACTACAGGTAATTCTAAATGGCCGCTGTAATCAAGCGCATGTGAGGATAGTAAAATAAAACAATGTATTCAATGTCAAGTGAAAACACATTACCCCAAATTCATTTCCTCCACCTCCCACAATTGCATCACCTCCATCACTTGCCAGCCGGCAGACAGTACAGAAGGAGAGACATTCAATAAATAAAGAGTAAATGCATTTTGCAACTACACAATGTTAAATAAAACACTACTGATTATCAGGCAACAGTAAGGAGGCGCGAGAGGAGACAGCAGAAGAACAAAGTGGAACTAGACTAGGATTTCCCAAGTTTTTCTGACATCTCTGTTGAAATTAAACTTCTTTAGAGATGCTCTTTGTGAGGCATTTCAATGCATGGAGTGGAAAATAGGGAAAAGTGTGTTAATGTGAGCCCTGAAATGGCTGATTGGAGGCAATGCTTTCTTCTGTTTGCCGTCCATTAAACTATTGGCCTTGTGGACTTCTGACCCTTTGGCTCGTGGGGCAGCGAGCTTGGGTGTCTAGCAGCTGAAGCAGTGGTTATTTGATGGGGACTGACATGTGGACCAGAAGTCACATGTGGCACATATGGCTCCTATCAACCTGCACTATCACAGAGCTTCTCAAATTTTAAGGAGCACACAAATCTTCGGGGATCTTGATAAAAGGAAGATACGATTTAGCAGCTCTGTGTGGGGCCCAAGATTCTGCATTCCTAACAAGCTCCCTTGTGGTGCTGATACTGCTGGCCCTGGGACCACATTTCCAGTAGAGAAGCTCTGTCATATTATATGTTTCTGAGTCTATAGAAAACTGGGGTCTTGTCAAGAAACGTTTTATCTTAGATCACAAGTTTTCATCTGTGGAATTGTCACACACCTCGTGAGGCCCACAGTGAAAAATTGGCACCACTAATAAAGTAGCAAAATTGCAAAAGACACTTTTAAGGATATAGATTAGAAGCCAATCAATGCCATCGCCTACCTTTGATTTATTGGTTGTAAAAGAAGAGGGGGGATTTACAGCCAATGTCCCAAGAATGTGCTTTACGGACAACTTATCATCTATGTGTTCATTCAGACTTTCTTATGAAGCACTTACTATGAACCAGACATGCTCATTGATTCTGTAGTCCTGTCGGGGGCACCTGTGTCTGGGGCTTTGTCAAAATCTGATCACACCCAAGGGAGTCAGCTGTTTATACACAGTGGATCTCAGCGGTAGGAGGAATGAGAATCCTCGCCTCTACCCTTACATTATGTTATGGCTATCTTCTTGCTCCTCTCTTTCATTATTATTATTTTTTTGTTTTGTTTTGTTTTGCAGCGTAATTCTCTCTTCTTCCCTTGAGACTGACTTAGCAACATTAACCCTCAAAATATAAATAGTACAAAGAAAGGATAGCGAGGATCAGTTGAGTACTATTGGGAAACCGCATGGAATCTGACCAGTTCCCTTTCACCCAGCCCACTGGCTGCTGTGACTCGGAGGCCAGGATGAAGTGGAATTGACTGGATCCATGCCATTCCCCAACAGCATGTCATCGATCTGCCTATCCTTTCTTGGTTCCCCGTCACGGGCGCTTTCTCAGACCTCACTGAGCCATTCTAGAGGGTCAACATGGATGTCTGAACTAGAATGTCCACTACCGATTGAGAGGAAGGAAGAAGCCAGTGCTCCAACGTGGCTGTTAACCGGCTGCTATGCACTGAATTCAGTGTCAGAATTCAAATCATTGTTCTTCTGCCTTTTTTCCCAGAAAATATCCCTTCTCCAAGGTCTCCCCATGCCTGACCTTCACTAGACCTTTAGTTAAAAGGGGACTCTGTTTTCAATGATGGGGACTTGCTGACACTCTTCCCTACATGGATCAAATTTGCTTTTCAAATGCCGTCGCTGATGGTCTTGATGTGTTTTCCTAATGCTTGGGTCACTCAGTGGGGTGCAGTTCAGCCTTCCTTTGACTCTGTGATCTTTTCAAAGGTAGGAACAAACGCCGTGCTTTTTTGTTAGGCTTCTGCGCAGTGGCAGGTGAAGCTGCGATTGCTGGTAGGAGCAAAGACGAGAAGCAGAGAAGGTCCCCTGACCTTCGTGTGCACTCACTGTCCCAGGGACCACATGAGACACTCTGCACCCCAGAAGTGCAGCCCTGAGCTGATCCTCATTTAGGACATGGACGAGTGTAACAACTTGTTGGCCGAGTTGGCGATAATCATCAAACGGAAGGGACTGACCCTCCGAGATGAGCTCCACTGAATTCCCTGACAGTACACTTCATTAATCCGCTTGGTGACCTTTTCCAAGCCTCCTTCCCACACCAGAGAGAACCCCTGCCTGGCACACCCGGCATCGAAAAGAGCCTTTGATGTCGGCATATGGAACACTCTGGAGTCTTAGGAGGGTGGCGGGAAAGCCAAGTGCTGAAAGAGATGGAGAAGACCAGAGAGGTAAATAAGGGGGCAGTTGGGGGGGATTTGTCTGTCAGGAAGGCTGAGTTACAAGCAGATTGCCACCACTCGGAGGAGACGGGGACAGGCACAGGTGAGAGGCTGTCGATGGTAAAGGAGCCAGAGCGAGGGCTCAGAGAGGTTTGCCGACTGTGGGTGCTGAGTGGCCCCGGGGTGATGTCCACCCAGCGGAGTGGGAACGGGGCTGCAGCTGGAGCTCTGGATTATCCAGAGAGGAAAAACCTCCCTATTATGGAAACCTCTCAGCTGCCCATGTGCTCTAACCTGCTGTGGTGGCCAACTGGCGCGGTCCTTACTGAATGTGCGCACCTGGGGGCATAAGGATGCAAATCCAGCCTCCTTGGGTTGGAGGTGTTCCGGATGGCAGTGAATTTCTACGGTGAAGGCAGCCGTGGGATGAGGAGGTCAGTAAGTAGAAGCAGCTCAGTTGCTGGCACATGCAGCCCTTGAGTGTCTGAGAGATCCGCTGTGAGTGTTCAGCTCTGAGATCCACGCTGAGCTCGGTTCCTGGAGCAGGCTGCCTCTCATCTTTGCCTCTTCATAGTCCCAAAGGTGCTGCAGAGAGGAATAGCTTTCACTGCTGGGACCTCTTTACTCACCATTCCTTTATTGCACACTTTGTGTCAGGCATCGTCCTAAGCACTTTACAAGTAGGTATCAATGTTATTCCCATTTTGCAGATGGGGAGACTGAGGCACAGGGAATTTACTAACTTCACAACCAAGGTCACAGAGCTAAGGATGCATGGTGGGGTCCTCACTTGGCCTCCGTGCTTCTAGCCATCTGCTAAAGCTGCCTCGTTCCTCCTCCGAAGGAAGGGCTTGCACAGAAGGAGCACTAAGCTGGCAGCCAGCAGGCTAGTCCTAGGGAAGGGGCCTCTGTGGAACAAAACGCAATTCTCACTGCCTCAGAGATGGAGAAAAATGGAAAATCCCCAAGTAGTACTTAAATCCATCTACAATGAGTTATTGACCATGTAATTGGAGTAAATGCTCAGCTTGGGAGTAGAAATTCTAATTAGGTCTCTGATCTCTCTGGATCCCAAGGAGAAAGAATAATGCGAACACTGAGAGCAAGCTTTTAGAATCTGACTTCATTCCTGCTGACCACCTCCACGTGGGGAATCAGAGTGGTCTCCGTTCTCCTCTTTCCTGTGGGCAACCGGCTGCATTGCTGTCTTTACGGAACTGGGTCGAGCCCTCGGCAGACATCATGAGAATATTAGAAGCAGTAAATGAATATCTTGTCAAGTGGGTGCTGATTAATGCATTCTCATCGTTTGATGCCTACAGCAAGGCAGATGAGATAGCCACAGACTACCGGTTAGCAGGCACTAGGAGTCCACACGGGAAGAACACTGGTTTGTATTAAAATCTATTAGCAAACATTCCATGAAATCACTATGACACCACTTGTTCTTCCTCTTACCTGGAGACCCTGTCCAGCCATTTCTGACCTCACCTCATAATTGCCACAAGCTGTCGCAGCCCAGGAGAGCAGCGAGCACACAACAGACTCAATACATGTTTGCCAAACGAATTGTGCTTATTATCCTGTTCAGAGCGATGCTTTATTGATTGTTCCATCTTCAAGAAGTGAGAAGGGTGAGCAACTTATTAAAGGCAGCACAATATCTGAAGAAATTCCTGTCTCCCTTTAGGCCTGGTTTTTAAGTTTTCGCTGCAAATAATATAGCTATTTAAACCAACAGCAAGTGTGAACAGTGGCTTTTCCCAGCTCGGTGGAAGCCAAAATCATTTGTACACATGCTGTACGGATTCTCAGGTTGTTTATAACTTCATGTTGTTGCTGTATTTCTAAATTAGATCTTGAGCAAAGAGCATGAAGAAGGAGAGGGAATCTTGCACTTAAAGTTTTCATCTAAGTGTCCTCTGTCCAGAACCTTCTCTGGGTCCCCAAGTTGACTCTGTTCACTGGCTCCCCTGCCCATGCGACCTCCCACAGCATATGTCTGCTCATTCAACGGCCACATACATATACGTGTGGGCTTTTCCCCCGGCTGCTTTATGTGTCGGTGACGATGGGCCAAACTCAACTCACTGCCTGATTTCCTATGACCTACAAGCTAAGAATGTTTTTAACACTGTGTTTAGACCTTATTTTTTCATATAGTTTTGGATTTACAGAACAGTAGAGCAGATAGTACCTTGAGTTCTATATAACCACCCCCACTACCCCCTTGGACCTGGCCCACACTTTCCTCTATTACAGCATACATTAGTGTGGTACATTTTCCACAGCTGTGAACCCGTATTGACACATCATTATTAAGCAAAGTCCATAATTTAGATGGAGGTTTTCGCTTTATGTTGTACATTCTATAAGTCTTGACAAATACATAATAACATATATCCACCATTATAGCTTCATACAGAACAGCTTCACAACCCCCAAAATTCCCCGTGCTTCACTTATTCAAGAAACCGAAAGGACCATAACATTTCATGACGTGTGAAAATTATAAGAAATTCAAGTTGCAATATCTAGAAATAAAGGTTTATTGGAACCCAGTCACCCTGGTTTGTTTACATGTGGTCAATGGCTGCCTTCCTTCTCCAGCACAGTTGGGCAGTTGCAATAGAGACCACGTGACCCGCAAAACCAAAAATACTTACCATCTGGCCCTTTACAGGGAAAGTTGGCTGACCTCTGGTCTAGACCACTAGTTCTGGAAAGTCTGGGCTGTCACCTCTCAGCACTTAGTGAGGGCCTTTGATCACAGTGGTTTCCACTATGTCCTGACTGATTTAGGACACAAAAGTCCTCTCAGAAATGTTAGCGATTGTTTCCAAAGCCAGCTCTCACCCAGGGCCCTGGAGTCCCTTCTACCATTATGCTGATGGGTCTTTATCACTTACATCTTGATTTTTTCAAGTAGTGAATCTTTGAGAAGAAATATGCAGTAGAGGATTAATCTTGCCTATGAAGGGACTGGCCTGTTCCCAGCTCCTGAGAGGTGAGCTCTCCACTCTTGAAATGTCCTGCCTAATAAGAGTGTCTTTGCTTACCCAGAGCCTTGGGCCACACCAGATAGTCTGTGCCAACAATGGGATTTACGGTGGGACTTTGGGCCATACTGTATCAGCTCGACCTCTGGAGGGACTAGAGACTAAATGTCAGCCACATGGGTGGTCAGCATTGCCTGTGCAACTGACCTCCAATAAATTCCCTGGACACCAAGGATCAGGTGAGCTTCCCTGGCTGGCAATGCTCCACGCATGTTGTCACTCATCATGCTGGGAAAAGTAAACCCTATCCATGACCCTACGGGGAGAGAACCACTGGACACTCGCACCTGGTCTCTCCTAGACCCTGACCCATGCGTGTCTTCCATCGGCTGATTTTAATTTAATTTTCATTGTGCTAAACCATAGCCCTGAGATAACTGTTTCTCTGAGTGCTGTGAGTCCTTCTAGAGAATCACTGAACCTGAGGGTGGTCTTGAGGATCTCCTGACCCACAAAGCTTTGTTGGTTTAATGGTTTTGTTGAAATGTGAGGTTAATAAAACATGAATAGTCCCGCTTAGTGGTAGAACTATTCCAGAATGATCTCTACCATAGATGTCAAGGTGAAGGCCCGTGCTCCCTCACTCCGCACAGTCCTTCTGCCACCACACTGTGAGAGGGAGGACCTCGGACCTTTCCTCAAATTATTTTTTTTTTTTTTTTTTTTTTTTTTTTTTTTTTGTGAGGAGATCAGCCCTGAGCTAACATCCGCCAATCCTCCTCCTTTTTTGCTGAGGAAGACGGCCCTGGGCTAACATCGGTGCCTATCTTCCTCCACTTTATATGGGACGCCGCCACAGCATGGCTTACCAAGCAGTGCGTCGGTGCGCGCCCGGGATCCGAACCAGCGAACCCCGGGCCGCCGCAGCGGAGCGCGCGCACTTAACCGCTTGCGCCACCGGGCCGGCCCCTCCTCAAATTATTTTATTTCTGTGTTTGCTGTTTTGAAGTAGATAGCATCTTCTCCATTTCAAAGATGGGGAGACTGGGGCTAAAGTAGTTAAGCAGCCTACCCTGAATTTCAGGGCCAGCAGGCGGCGGAGCCGGAGCAGCCCAGAGCCAAGCAGGTGCAAACCTGTTCTGTGTGTTGTTTATTTTGTCAACTACAAATTAACTTCCGAAGTTTCCGGGAGTCTCAGGTAAAAAGTTATTTTCAGTCTTTTTATTAAAGATTTATTTTGACCTAGTGTGACACAGAAAGAAAGTTTCAGAGAAGACTTGGAAGTTCACCTGTGAAGAGGTTTGTAAAAGCGACATAAAAATACAGAGTTTTCTATTCCAGTTAGGACTGAATGTTAGAATGAATTGGTATCAGGTCACTGTGACCCAGAAAACTTGGCTCTTCTCTTGATGTGAAGCTTCTTTCTGTTTTGTTTTCACTGGAAAGATTTTTCTTTTAAAAATCTAGAAAATGCAAGAGAAGAGAGAATGGAATGCTCACCCAGTATCCTGTAAGGCAGAAGCAATTGATTTCATATCTTCGTGCATTTCACCCACTTTGGATAAGAGATAGTAATTTATGAGAAAATTATTTAATTTTAATAATTACTCATTAGCTATTAGAGTTGTTCTCTGGCCTCGCTGCAGAATAGAGTCAGAATCTCCGGAGGGTGGGCAGGCTCCCCAGACGACCTCAGCAGTGAGAACCACCCTACTAGATTCAGCAGTGTACCCAACTGGGTGTCGGGTGCTTACACAACAGATTTTTTCAAGTCTCCAATTATATCCTGAATTGTTAAATTTATCTCATATTGAGGCTGATGTAGACATTTTTGTAACTCTTTTAAGAAAATGTATCTGGGTGGTCTATTTTATGAGCACGTGGATCTCAGAGACTACCCAGTGTCGCCCTCACACGGGGAAAGTCCATGGTTGGATGTAAGGTTCTTGGATTTTTTCACTTTTCTTCATAAACTGCAGCTGCTGCACTCTCTCCTTCTGGCAGGAGTGTGGTGGGAGAGCAATCCAAGACCACACAAATTTGTGTTTATTTTTATGCAACTATGTTTTCTCCTTCTAAAAATGGCCTTTGCATTTATCTTATCCTTTTAAATGCTTGCCGAAACGTGTCTAAACTCGGCCCATTGTGACTTGAGTTTCCTTGGAATATGGCGAACATTTGTCATCTGCATTTTCAGTCTTTATTGCATTTCCAGCAATTTTTCTGTAATTATGCCCTTGATGATTAATTCTGTTTTGGAAGTTCTGGCATTTTTCTTAGAAATATCTATAATTCTTAGCACTGGTTTTCTTATCTACAATTATCCATTTTATAACACCATCTCTTCAACTGTTTCATCAGCATAGTGTGAGAGAGTCTCAAATTTTCCATTTTTCTCTGTGCCCTTATGACTATCTGAGTGGAAAGGTGAGAGATCCTGACTTAGGGAAGGATGCTGACCAGCCACCATCTTAAACCTCCACTGCATGGCTCGATTGAGGAACTCAGGAGAGTCCTAAAGCATTCCAGCTTGAGTCACACTTTTAAAATCTTATCTTGCAAACAGCAACAAAAACCCAGGTTTAACACTATAATAGAGAGATTATTTCCCTTATGCTAAATGCAGTATGCTAATCATATGACATAAATAACTTATTCATTCTATAAATATTAGCCAGTTACCTTCTACCTATGAGGCTCTTTTCTGGTTCTTGGGATAGAGAACAAAACAGAAAAACCCCAAATGAGGCTCTTTTCTGGTTCTTGGGATAGAGAACAAAACAGAAAATCCCCAATCTCATGGTGGGGAGACTGATGATAAACAAAACCAGTGAGTAAATTATCGAGTGTGTTAGAAGGTGCTAAGTACCGAGGAACCAGGAAAAGGAGTAAATGGACTGAGGTGTGTGGGGAGGGGAAGGATGCACAAACCCGTGTGTGTACACAACAGATTTCTGAGGGATAAGCTTGTGTTCTTCTTTGTTAAAGTTTAGTTATTGACATTCAGGAGCCAACACCGGCAGCCTGTTTGATGAAGTTTCGTGTACAATTATACATTTTGTGCAAACTAGTCACTTCAGAAATGTTCTAGTTTGAGATCCTGTCATGTTGACACCTTTGTGGCAAAGTGAACGATGTTCTGAGCAATTTCTCCAGCCCTGGATTACACAGCCACCTTTCAGGCCACCCCTCTCACTTCTATCGCTATAGTAACTCATTTCTGTGTGGATTTGCCTGTGCATGGTCTAAATAATGCAACAAAAGCAAAAAACCAAAAACTGTTTCCCCCAGAGCCTCTCCAGGGGCAGGAAGGAGATCAGCATTGGAGTTCTCCTGTGGCTCCCGAGTGCTGTTTTCCTGGCTTCAGTGTCGACCCAGAGCAGAGGGGAGGATGCAGGGAGCAGTGAGCACCAAGTGTTTTCAAAGCCTCTCAGAAGGAAGGTCTGTTTTCCCCAAATCTGAGACCTGGCAATACTGCACCCCTTTTCCCCATAGGGAGTGTGTAGAAAGAAGAATGGCCCCCCAAAAATGTCCACATCCTAATTCTTGGAACCAGGTCACCTTACAAGACAAAAGGGACTTTTCAGGTGTGATTACATTAAGGAACTTGAGATGGGAGAGTGTCCTGGATTACCCAGATGGGCCCAACGTCATCACAAGAGTCCTTAAGTGAAGAAGGGAGACAGGAAGGTCAGAGTAGATGTCAGGACAGAAGCAGAAGAGGGAGGGATGGAGGAAGGGGCCACGAGCCAAGGAATGCAGGTGCCTCCAGAAACTGGAAAAGTCACGAAAATCCATTTTTCCCTGGAGCCTCTAGAAGGAGCCAGCGCTGCCAACACCTTGATCTTGCCCCACGAGAACCACGTCAGACTTCTAACCCCCAGAACTGTAAGAGAATGAATTTGTGTTGTTTTGGCTGCCGAGTTGGTGGTAATTTGCTGTAGCAGCCAGGAGACTAATACAGGAAGTTCCGTTTGGATTCCCCCTCAGTGGTGTCAGGGCCAGCAGAGGAGACTCACCGGATGGCCCCTGAAACGCCCTAGGGCCCTGAGCCACGTTCCCCAGAGGCAGTGGCCTCAGCTGAAGGCCTCAGACTCTAGGGGGCAGGGTTTTGGGTTTTGTTCACTGCTATATTCCCAGCACCCATAACTGTGTCAGGGACACACGCTGATATCTGTTTAATGACTTGAACAAACATGGTCCCACAGAAGTTAAGGAAAAGGTGTTGGCAAACATCCTGCTTTCACATCCGACGTTCTGCCATGTCCAGGGACTGTGCCCAAGGTAAGCCCTGAAGTTTAAGCTTCTTTAGCCTCATGGGAGAGCCAGTTTTCCTGGGAATCTGCATTTTGACAAGCTGCCTGCACCCCTGGGAGAGGCTGGGGCCCCCAAAGGTGCATGCACGGCTCTCTGTGACCGGCCTCCATCTGTTCTCGCATGGAGAGGGTAGTCCCATATGTTGTAAGGGAACCACCACTTCACATTCTTTCCTTTTCCTTTTTTTCTTTCTGAGCACCTGGGAAAAGCAAAACAGGCCTATGAGTATCTCAGAATTGAACCAGGAATTAGTTGAGAGCAACTGGACCCTCTGGCTGATGAAATCAGCACGAGGCAAGAGTTTCTGCTGAAGCCACCCCAGAATGGCACACGGCCGTGTGTTTATTGCACAGACATTTTGTTTCTGTGAAAAGACACTAGGTTTTCTGCTGCACACTTTTCCTGCCTGTCAGTCCTCCTCAGCATCAAAGCCAGTAGCCTGTGTGGGCTCCAAGAGACGGTTGTTAGAAAATGGCAGGTTGGGGTATTAATTTGGGGTGAAAACTGTAGAGGTGGTGAGCACATTGCCCAGACTCCCGGCCCCTCCCAGATGCTGTGGCAGAACTGAGGGGCCATCATCAGTGACCTGCGCTGTCTGCCTCTGCTCCTCCTCCCACGGAGAATACACTAGAAATTTCAGAATAGCCCAGTGTCAACCCATTCCCAAATACTGTAACCGGCTGTCCTTTCCTTTAAAGAGATAACCTTTTGCGACAAGGGAGTAACACGCCAGCTGTATTGGGGGATTAAATCTTTGTGCTAGAAGAATGATTTATGCTCCAATAAAGCCAAACAAAACCTAACTGGGTAGGATGAGACCACCAAAAATTATGTTCACAATGAAAAACAGAATAAGAACTAATTACCCCAGTGCAGTGCTCCATTTAGCTATAATTCTACAGTCAATTAGTATTCTGTTTAATTGTACAATTAATGAACATATAAATTAAATTCATAGTTTATTTCTACCACTAAATTACTTATTTGAATTGCCTCTCTTTGGGGGAAAAAATAAGCGATTCAATGCACACATGATTAAAAGGACTCAGTGATATACATTCTGGGCACGCCTTAATTGTAAAACAATTACTCCACTATTACGGCCGCAATGCTGCTTGTGTTATTGGGAGCTAATTTAATTTTCTCTTATCAAATGAACAGGTAACAGTTTCACTGACTGACACGCAATTCTCCCGGCAGATTTCAACTTCCATCAACAGATTCCACACCACCCAGGGCCTGGAGCGGCGGCGCGCGCGCGGCAGCGGTTTGGTTTGACCTGCGGGAGGCACAGCCGGAATCCGCGTGGACGCCTCCCCCTCTTGGTGGGTGGGGGTGAAATTGCTGATAGAGAGACAGCAGACTGCTCCTCCAGCTCTTAGTGACCACTGAGCACAGAAGGAGAGACAGCAGCAACAAAAACCAACCTTCAGTGCTTCCCACACTCCCTTCCACTTCCCGGAAAGTCCCTCTGCAAGAGGCCCAAGGAGTCCTCACGTGGGTGGGCGCTCATTTATGCGCAGAAGCAGGACTCCTCCCGCCAGGCGTTGCTGCTGCTCCGTCTTTGCCTTCATGGAGCCTCCTTTGGGCGCCGCCGTATTGGTGCAGTACTGGTTCCCTCCCGATCGCTGAGGCACCGAAACCTTTGACGTTCCACGTCCTGTTGCGGGGGGGGGGGGGGTCCCCTTGGTGTTGTACAATCAGAGGGGTCCTGAAGTCTTGCCGAATTCAGTGAGGCCGCTGAGTTCACTGCTCCTGCCACAACCCATCCCTTGCTTTCTCCCCAGTCAACACCCTGCTTGCCCTGCACCCACACAGTGCAAAGTCCCTTCCTCCAGAGCTCTGCCAGGAGGGGTCTCCCTCCAACTGGAGGTCTCTCTGAAACCGATTTCTGACCCAGCTGCCCTGCCAGCTCCCTAGATATCCTCCCTGTCATTAGATTCACACTGGACTTGCTACTTAAAATTAAATCCTTGCTCCATTCCATTGTGAAATCGTGCAGACTAGGGGCCGGACTGCTTGGGTTTGAATTCCAGCTCTGGCACTGTCCATGCCTGTCACCTCAGGCAAGACGCTCAATCTGTGCCTGGCTTCCTCATCAGTGAAGTGGAGATGACCACACTTTCCCCGGAGAGTCCTGCAAGATCAAAGGAGCAAGTGCATGGAAGAGAGGAGAGCTCAAAAGTGTCCCTGTTCTTATGATGCAGTTAGACTCTGCCGATATTACGCCTAAATGGTGTTGGAAAGCAAAATCCTATCAAACCACGTGACTAAAGTGACTAATACAAACCAATGCTGGAAGCTTGGACTTAAACTGGGGTGGGGAAGAGAGCGGTCTGGAAGCCAATGTCCGTCTAGCCAGTTCTTCTGAGATTTGCCATGCCCAGTTGTGTGATTGATTTGGTCTGTTTTTCATGTTTGAACACAGTCAGAATCATTTGATACAAATGAAAACAACAGGCCTGGATTAACTGGCCAGCACACACGCGTTGTATACATAGGGCACTGAGGACTCGGAGAGCCAAGGTCGGGGCTTAGAGTCAATGGTTTCACTGATGCCCCCCAAAACAAGTGTCAGAGTGAAAACTGCAGCAGATAAACAGACAAGGGAGACGAGCAAGACTTCACCCAAGACTATGCAGTGGGGGCAAAACTTGGCTCCATTGAACCAAAGGTGGCGGCTTTTCAAGCCCTGGGGTGAGCCAGTGGAAAAGTACAGGAGGACATCAGCAGGGAGCTGACCAGTGGGATGTGTCCAGCGCATTGAGTTATTCCTGAGCCTGCAAACATTTTTCTCTGTGATGCAGCTGCCTGTGTCTGCATTTGGTAATTGGCACCTGTGAAAGGTGGGCTCCTCTTCTCCTAGAGAGACTGGGAGATAAGTGTGCCATCTTCTTCCTTGTTTGCCTTTCAAAGAGATGGCTCCCAGGTTCTTGAGAAAGTTATTTCCTGGATTGTAAACAGGAAAGAGGCTGGGGAAATTTTGCATTTGTTTCAAAGGGACAGAGAAAGAATTTACAGTGCAGGTTTTCTAAAGTAATGTCTCTTCCAAGAGGAAGGCCAGAAACCTATAGTCAGGAAGAACTGTGTCAGAAGTTTCCCAAGTTAAGGGAATATTCACGCTCTCCTGCTCACGTGTGAGTGGGTTCTGGGCTGCAGGCTGGTGGCTTTGGGACACCGCCAGCTGCTTCTCCTCCCAAGGTCTGCTCTGTGGCACCAAAGATAAAATTTCTCTCTCAGGCAATCAATCCCCCAGCCCTAAATGCCCAAGTCCTAAATCCTCAGCAATAATATACAACATGTGCTGGTTCAGTTCGTGTTATTAGCTGTCTCTTAATAACCTTTGGGTCAGGGGTGTCATTGATGCTTGAGTTTAATTCAAATTAGAATGGGATAAATCATCTGCCATCCACAATCCTTGTTTATTGAATTTCATATGATCCATTTAATTTAGGCCCTCCCAACTGCGGAGGTGGAAGCCTATTGAAAATCCATCTCTTTATCCTCTCATGACCTAATTTATGTTTTCCCCCTTAACTTCTCCACCTATTTTATTGCTGTCACAGCCTCGGAGGCTCCGTGAGGCAGAAGGTGGGACTGGGAAGATTAACATTTTTATTGCTTTATTTGGCATCCCATTGAAGCCAACCAGAAGAAAACAGACATTTTCGGATTCTCTGCAGCCTCCCTCCCCAGGACGTTTGGTTCTGCCCCACAATACACACTCGCTTTGACCCAATTAACATTTCCTGAGCATCTATTCTGTGTTTTAGAATATTTTTGAAAATACAGAGTGCTTTAAAAAATACTGTGGCCACCAC
This sequence comes from Diceros bicornis minor, assembly GCF_020826845.1. Lineage (NCBI taxonomy): Eukaryota > Metazoa > Chordata > Mammalia > Perissodactyla > Rhinocerotidae > Diceros > Diceros bicornis. The sequence continues at coordinate 3,271,779 of NC_080758.1, forward strand.
AGAGAGGAACCAACCACAGGTATTTGCCTTCAGGGAGCACATCACTCAGTTGGATTCAAACGGTCCCCAGGCAGAGCGCTTGAAGCGCCAGAGCGAGGCGCAAATGGACAGATGGTGCCTGGGGGAGGTCTGGGCAGTCTCCTCCTGGGTGGGGAGAGGGACGGGGGGCAGTCATCTAAAGGGATTGGAGACAGACCTCCCCTCAAGCTCAGGTTAGATTTGGAGATGAGGAGGTCAGTGGAGATGAGAGACATGGAGGTGGTGAGGGATCTCTTGGCAAAGGCACAGCCATGGTCTTGGAATGGAAAACAAACGCAGAGAGAGACCTCAGCCGGAAACACCCCACAGACACCAGCTGGGCAACGGGAGTGGGCCTGGGCTATGGAGAAACAAGTCATGGAGACACTCAAGAGAGACCCAAGGAGCGGTTAGCATTAGAAGGCAGCTGGTGGTTCACAGTCGATCCCTGGAGTGTTGCTTATTAATAATTGAAATCCTCAGCCCCGCGTTGGAAGCATGGAAATCAAATAAGGGCTAATTGGAAGCTTCTTCCAGCACACGGTTTGATGATGACACCACAAAGTGCCTATTTTCTGGAGGAAGCAGAGGACTGATGTGGATGTCGATGGAAAGCATCTGTGAACAGACATCAAGCGCCACTTGCTGCTCTTGGGTGAGGTGCTCGATCCCATTCTGAGCTCACAATTGAGGGCGCCAGGCCTGTCGCCGGGCAAACGCGTGGCCCTGCTGACTCAGGCTATTTAATCACAGCAATTAGCGTGACTGACAGCGCTAATTAAGCCCTTACCTGAGTGGGCTCCTTCAGCCACATCATCACCGAGAGCAGCCTGCCCTCCCTTTAATCTCTTTGACTTGGTGCTTTCTCATCGCGGCTGCTCTAGGTCTCATCTAAATTCCCACATCACCTTTAAGGAACATTTTTATCCCATTTCTCCTAATGATTTTAAGATGCTGGCGCAAGGGGTTCTCTTAAAAAAAAAAAAGTTACTATATTGTCAGTCAAGAGGGCTCATCAGGGCAGAAAGAGGAATTTTGCATCAAAACTGCTAAATGCTTGGAAGAGCCTGAAAAAACACCAGTTTTTTCAGATACGACAGTATTGGTGTTTAGCTGCAGAAGCTTCTGATGGCAATCCTTCTCTTTCTATCTTTTTCAAAAGTAAGACCTAATTTTTGAGGCTTTGAAATGGTTACACAAACTAGACTTCTTGGGAACGGATTAGTGGAAGAAAATGGAAGGAAAAAATTACTTGGCATTTTCAAATATTTGGAATTTTACTGACTTCTAAAATCAAATGCATTTAAAAAACTAATGGAAAATTAAATCTTACATAATTTCATTTAGACTGTGATGTTTGTGATTCACTCCCTTCAGTGTTATAAGATTCTGAGCAAACCACATAACCGTCTTGAAGGTTTCCCCCATCATTTCCTCAGTCAACATGCATTTTCTTTATTGACGACCTGGTTTGTGATGGACACAGTGCTTTTGTACATGTATTATGTAATATGTAAAGTGTATTTCCTTCAGTTATTGCACATTTCTCAGAGGTTTTTAACTGGGGCTCATTCTTTCACTTCTAGACGGCCCTTCCTCTTCGCCCTTTCTCTCCCCTCTCGTCTCGCTGCCCTGCACCAGCCGGAGGGCCACTGGTCACGATTTATTTTATCAGACTCTTAACCAGTCTCTCTGACTCTTGTCTGGCCCCATCCCTGGGGAAAGATAAAGGCTAAAGTCTCATCCTGCATTCCAAGGCCTTCATAGACCAGCCTCCTTCCACCCACCCAGCGTCTTCCAGTCCTCTGTTCCGCTCCCATCCCAACTTCTCAGGAAGGCTGGTCTCACTGTCCCCAACTTGGCTTGTCTCTCTCTGGAGGCCAGAAAGCAGCCTTGTCCTCCCATCCCACCGCCACCCAATGTCCCTGTTGCGCCTGTCGGCATCCTTCAAGGCCTGCCGGAAGCCCACATGGACTTGCAGCACACTGTGGTCTCCCTCTCTCCTGTCTTGAAGCGGCTGTGAACAGAACAATGATCTACAGGCTCTGAGCCCTCACTCGTGCTGGGCACTGAACTCGATGTGGATCGTCCATCTAATTTGTATGATATCCTGAAAGTTGAGAACCGTAAGTACTTCACAAAGGAGGAATTAACACTGAGGTGCAAAAGGATCAGAGTGCCAAAGGTCGAACAGCTACCCAGTGGTGAGGAAGGTTTTCTAGTGCACGCAGCCATGGGCCAGGCGCCTACCCCTCCCCCAGTGCTGCACCTACCAATCGCGTCTTGCATGTTGACGTCACTGATACTCTGTGCTGACTTGTCATGTAACATTTCCACCTAAACAGTGGCCTGATGTACTGGTTTTGGCCCAGAAGTCCAGAAGGAAAGTGATCTGTGCCCCCTACTTGCCTTTATGAGGGCTTTTCAGATGGGGAAGGACTGATTTCATGGCTACAGAAAGAATCAGTTAAGAGAACATCAGCAACTTGGTGGAATACAAGGTTGCAACCTATGTCTTCTCCCAGAAAAAACAATATGAACAATGTAGATGGACCTGGAGGACATTATGCTAAGTGAAATAAGCCAAACACAGAAACTGCATAGGGTCACTTATACACATGAAATCTGAAATAATCAAACTCACAGAAGCAGAGTGTAGCATGGTGATTGTCAGGGGCAGAGCAGAGTGAAATGGGGAGATGTTGGTCAAGGGTACAAAGATTCAGTTATACAGGATGAATGAGTTCTGAGACCTAATGTGCAGCCTGGTGACTATAGCTAACAATACTCTATTGTATTCTTGAAATTTTCAAAGGTGAATCTTATGTTGTGTTCTTACCACAAAATTAATAATAATAAAGGGGCAGGAGGAAACCCAGGGAGGAGATGATATGTCTATGGCCCTGATGGTGGTGATGGTCTCATGGGCATATACTTATCCCCAAACCCATCGAGTTTTACACATTTAATATGTATAGCTTTTTTACATGTCAATCATGCCTCTATAAACTGGTTTAAAAAAAAAAGAATCAAGTAATGAATGCATAGTATAGAAATTAGCCAACCACACGTGCTGCCATCTTCCCTAGCTGCTTGGATTTCAAATGAAAAAGAAATAAAATGACCACGTTTGCACAACATCTGCCAACTTGACTTGGCTGATTTGTTTTCTTAAATGTGGCTTCTGTCTCAAACTGCATTGAAAACCCCCGGGTGAGATGGGGACGGGGGAAGGCTGTGCCGTGGATTCTTGTGATGATAAAACCTGACTCCTGTCTCACTGTTGTTTGGAATAGAACTCCGAGTCTCCTCTGCAGGACGCCGCTCAGCCCTGTTTGTGCTGCCAGTACAATAGCCGTCCACGGTGGCCTTTGCAGAAGCATCGGGGCCAGAATGCTGTTAACGATTTCTTTGCTTCCTGAAGCAGTTTTGTTGGGTTTAATTGATACATTATGGGGACAGGAGAGGGCATGGCATCTGTCATCATCTTCTCAAAGGGGGAGAAAAGTAAGAGCATTTATTCCTCAGCTGGGCACTCTTTGTGGTGCTGTCTAGGCCAAGGGAGAGGCTATACCTCAACTCCCCACCCTGAGCCAGTGGTGAGAGGATGCACCACCATCCTGGCAGCCTTGTGGATGAGTTAAAGCCACCTACACCAAGCACAGGCCAGGGTGCTGGTGGAGGGTGTTCATAAATTTCCAGACATGAATAAGCCAGGGACTCCGCCAGGAAATCCAGCCTTTAGTGGGCTGGCACACCATCATCTCGAGAACAGTATTTACCAGACCAGGCTTAACCCAGGGTTCAGATGGATTCTAATGCACATTTATTGAGCACTTACTGAGTGCCTGGTGCTACGTGAAGTGCTGACACACGTTACTTCATTAAACCTTCACAACAGCCTCGTGAAGATTTATGATCCTCACTAGTGAGGGATGAGAAAACTGAAGCTCTGAGATTTAAATCACTTGTCTCAAGTGCCCGGCTCCTGACCCACAAAGGCGCATCTTGAACCCAGGTCTGGTGGGGTCCAGAGCCTGTGTCGACAATGATGACTCTGCCCTGCCTCCCCTTCTATAATCTGGAAATTCCACAACAAGAGGCTGTTGGAGTATCCATAGGTACTGTCACCGCACTCGGGACGCGGTCACGCACACTGCTGTGGAAAATGTGTCCTGGCTCCTGGGCAGTTGGACTTGAAATGAAAATAGTAGTGGCCTTTGCCTTGCTCTGCTTTCGAAAATGAAAATTTCTTTTTTCTATGTATATTCTTTCTAAACACACACTCATGTCTAAAAACATATTCTAAAAAATCCAAATGATGAAGAAAAGCGTGAAGTAAGACATCCCCCGGAATCCCGCCATTAGCTGGTAATTGCTTTTAGTGTTTCCGTGAAGTGTGTTGAGTTGCCTCAAATCATGGCTGCACCCAGACACTGACATGCATTCTCATTATTTCTATTAGCGGAAGTGCCCAGGACTGTGGGGCAGGCAGGTGACAGGAGTTTGCATTCTCGCCTCGTATCTGCCAGAGGGATCCGTCCGTGTGGATGGTCACAGAGCTCCACATCACTGTGAGTGACAGAGCATTCGAATGTACAGTTGGACCATAATTTATCTCTCTCACTTCCTACTTGAGAGCATTTATGTTGTTTCTAGTTCCTCGCTATTATCAGATTTGATGAACAACCTTCTATGTACATCTTTAGCGTTAGTCCACTTGCCTCTTAAAATGAGTTCCTAGTACTGACATTTTTGGAACAAAGATGTGCTTTCTGTTAAAAGGACAGAGGCATACTGGCTTCAGCTTGGAGTTGTGGAGAGCTGGAACGAGGGCATCTCCCATCCTCATAAGGAAAAAGCTGGAAAAACTGCAAGTAGGTGACTTTCTTGAACCCATCAGAGAACTGAGGTTGCAAAGCAAATAACCAACCTGTAATCTGGAGAGAGACAGGTGCCTGCGGGGGAAATAGGACCGAGCATTTGCTTGCCTGGGGCAAATGGCATAGAAGCTGGTAGGAAGATTCAGCCAGAACTTTTTAAACACATTGCAAAAGGCCAAGGGTGGGTCAGCTGAGATGTGAAGGCCGTGGGTCCACAGTCAGGGGGATTCCCACCCTGTTGCTGGCTTTTCCTCCAGGAACCCACCGCATGCCCACGGAACAGGTGGGGAGAATGAGAGACAGAGACAAAGGAGACATGATAGCTAATATCAGATGGGATCCTGGACTGCATCCTAGAGCAGAAAAAGACATTACGCTGTGAGGATTGAATGAGTTACTGCAAAAATCTGGTGAAATCTGACTAAAGCCTGGAGTCTAGTTAATAGTAACGAACCAAGTTACTTTCTTAGTTTTGACAAAGTCCTGTGGCTCTGTAAGGTGTTAACACTAGGGAGACTGGGTGAAGGGCATATAGGCACCCTATGTACTGTCTTTGCAATTTTTCTATAAACCTAAAATTATTTCAAAATAAAAAAGTGTATTAAAAAAAAGAATAGAGCTCTTTTTTATTGGGAAGAAAACTGTTATTACAAATTAGTCAATTGGTAAAAGAAAAACACCAGGATATAATTTGATGATTTTCTTGACCACCTGTGTCAGTTGGACTTTATTTGGACTTTAACGTTCTTAATATGTGGGGTTTGGGAGCTAGAAGGATCCCACAAGGTTTCCCATCTTTTAGCTTTTTCTTTGTAACTCATTCTGCTAATTGTGGTATAGACTCCAAAAGGATTCCCAAATCCGATGCTGGGCTCTGGGTCCCCAGGTTTCCAGTTTCTTCCTTTATTTGGGGTGTCTTCACTCCTCTAAAGAGAACATCCCTTGCATTTGAAGGAATCCAAGGGGGAGGTGACAGTTCCTTCCAGCAGCTGTCCCAACCTGCTTCAGCAGACAGGCTGGTGGCTGAGAGTGTGGCCGCCGACCACCCAGCCTGCTTGTTGTATGGTAATGGCGCTGTCACTTACTGCCTGGTCACTTGGGCTGAATTACTTAACCTCTCAGGCCCTGGTCATTTCATCTATAAAACAGGAAATATCATAAAGTCATTGCAAGGACTGAGTGAGTTAATACAAGAAATGCACTTGGATCAACGCCTGAGTCAATAAAAATTAATTTTATTATTTTATCAGTTTTCTTTTGGTTCTGCTGTGTAACAAGTACCTCCAGAACCTCAGGGGCTAGCAATGATGAGGTCTTGATCTCCCCATGTTTCCCATGGGCTGTCTACAGCTCTGCCCATGTGTCCCTTTCTTTGGCTTCTCGTGGGGTTGGGGGGACAGTGCAATGGGATCCTGAGCCTAGCATAGGATTTGGGCATCACTGTGGACTCTGTACCATGATTAGGAGGGTAGCATTCACCGTTTTCACTCACATTTTATTGGCCAAAGCAAGTCCAGTGAACAGGCCTGATATTAACAGGGGCAGGAGGTGTAATCCTGTCACAGGGAGAACAGTGAATAATGGGGAGTGTTGGGGAAGAGAGAGAATGCCCCTCTGCCCTTTGCTTTAAGGTTCTTATGGCTGGCCAAATAATTAAAAGACAGGTTAGCAGGAGAAAATAATACCAAGTTTAATAATGTATACATGGGAGAAACTGAGTTTCTCAACAAAATGGCAGAGCTTCTCATCTTAAATACTATCTTCAGCTAAAGACAAAGGAGGATGTTGGGGGTTGGGGGTTTGGGATTTCAGAGGGCAAGAAGACAATTCACATGGAGAGGGAAATGTAAATATTTGTCAGACAATTCTTTTCAGGGCCACCTATAGAGATGTGGCCAGAGAGATAGTAATTATAGTAATCAAGAGTATGTAGATTTAAGTCGTCTTCTTCAGTCCTGATAAGAGTTTCCAGAGCCTCCCAGTACACAGAGGGAGATATCTTTACAAATATAAATGTTTGGTAAACAGAACCTTGAAAAGAATGGGCTTAGCCAGGACCCTGCCAGTCTGTCTATACCCAGAGTTAAATTCCTTTATGCAGTTGGGGGGAGGTCAGAGAAAATAATCAAGGTAAAGAGAAATATCTCAGGGTGGCCAAATTTTGATCTCCCACAGGAGCCATACAATAATCCACCACGACTCTTATGATTTTATATTATCACTATTATACTTATTAGTGCAAGTCCCCACCACTGGAGTTTTGCAATAAAAGAATATAGTAATTCTCTTTTCACTTTCCTTTAGAGAGGGCCCTCCCTTCCCTTAAGACTTATTAGCAGGGCTTGCAATTTGCATAAAACAGCATTTTTCTTCTGCATGGATTTCTCCCCGCAATTGCTAGAGAAGACATTTTAGAACTCGTTTCTAAAAGGATACGTATCTCTGAGAGCAAATGTTAGAAAAGATCACCGAGAGATGGTTCCACGAAGAGGTGTGACGGCATTTGCCTCAGAGGGAAGAGGCGGGAACGGAGCCAAATGTGCTCCTTCACCCAACAATTGTTTCCTCAGACTATTTTGTCTAATTAAAGAAAAGTCAAATGGAATAGTCTCTAAGTATCACGAGGTTTTCGATCACTTTTTGCACAAAGAGAACACCAAGGTCTTTCAAATCCTACCTCCAAGCCACGCCCCTGATGAGCCAGAACCTTCACCAACACAGAGGCCAGAAATGCAAGCACACTGCACTTCAGTCTTTACAGGGAAAAAGCCCAAGGGGAAGTGGAGAGGATTCCATGAGTATTTAAAGTGTGAACCTTGCAGACCCAAAACCAAAAGCCACCAGAAAGGTGACTTTGGGAGAAATAATTTAAGTGTAAATTCAAAGCAACAAATAATCAAGGACTGGTCTCCAATGTATAAAGTGTGTCATCACAGAATTTTATGTCTTGATTCACCAACAATGAATGTACTAACAATCTCTGATTTTCAAGTTAGCCGTTATGAGTGCTTGAAGCACCAATTTTTCTGAAAGAGCGATAAAGCAGCAGCCATTCGGTAGTTACAATCTCATTCCGTGTAGAACTCTAGAAGGCATTGATATTCATTCTTAGTGGTTATCAATTTGACCTCTACTGAATAGCCCAGATTTATGGGAGACTCATTAAGGAGTCAAGCGATGACTCTGAACTCCATCCCATCTGATAATTAATGGCGTTGCACTGGGAGAGAGCTGAAGGCTCCAAAACCGAACCTCTCAAAAGCTCTTTACTTACCAGAGACTGCATGTCAGGGGTAGAATTTAATACCTATTTTCTCATCTAAAAGCTGGGCAGATGCTGTGACCCTTAGCAACTTAGACACGATTTATCGGTTTTATATATATATATATATATATATATATATGAATTAAAAATATACATAGATATACACATACATGTATATTAAAAAGTATACACACGCACACTTTTTTAATCTCAGAAATTCCTCCCTTCTCTTCTCCAGCTGCATTTTTGGGAGCCTTCATTTGCTTCTTGAGCAAGAGGAGATGGAGAATCGGGGCCCGCTCTTAGACAGACAGTTACCACCTTCTGATACCACTGGGCAAGACTGTCAAGACGTCTAGGAACATAAGAGTCAAAATGCTGTAGGGTAATCAAAACTATACAGCTTAAGCATATGAGGATACACTAACTCCTTCCATGTCCTTGGCTATGTACCTCCACAAAGAGAAGTTAGTGATTTAACTTTGAAATCATTATAATTCTTTGAGGTAGATATCATTATTTGCACTTTATTAATGGAGGAAATGAGCTCAGAGAGGTAAATTTGAGGTCATATGTGATTCTTCCATAACTTTTCATACTATGAAAAACTATATAGTATGCACATATACATCTATATATCCATATAAATGTACGATTTTTACGTGGTTGATAAAGTCAGAGGAAACTCAAATAGAACCCAGTGATTCTTGGGAATTGTTACTGGCTAATGCTGGTATGGCTTCTTTTCTCTGGTAGTCCCTGTGGCTGTGAAATAATGCTTCTTAATACACAAATCAGTGCATATTTCCTTTCCGGCCCTGTTTGATGAAATTCTTATTGACGGTGAGTTATTTTCATTTTGTTGCTAAAGTAAGCTTTCTAAAGGCTTTCTGGGAACAGAGGATATTTGTTTCTTCCTTGCACTGCCCTGGCCAAGTCCCATCTGGCCAGATCCAACTCTTAGCTTACACCTGTGCATTTACAGCTAAAAGTAGCTGGAGGAAAACGCAACCATGATACCTGGCGTCCACCAGAAATCGTGAGCTCACCTCAAGAGAGCACTCCGTGCAGACTGGCAGGTTTCTACAGCTCCTAGCCCAATGGTTCTCAAAGCATGCTCCCCCAGCCAGTAGCATTAGTATCTTCTACTGAGTCAGAAACCCTGGGATGGGGACTCAGCAGTCTCAGACTTAACTTGATGTGTGCTAAAGTTTAGGACTCACTCTCCCTCCTTCCCTTCCCAAAGGAAGACTCAACAGCTTCTTTCTTCTCTTTGAAACAGTGAAAGCTCCTCCTCCATCATCACTTACAGCAGAGGACCTCACTTCCTCTTTCACAAAGAACATAGAACCAGTCAGAAGAAGACTTTTGCATTTTGCCATCATCACACCCCAGCCTGTGTGCAGCTAGACCCATATCTTCTGCCCTCTGTGTTGATACTTTCAGTGAACTGCCCACTGTCTCATCCAAGGTCATCTCTCTATTCTGGAGAGGGTTTCTCTCCTCCGAAATGCTCCAGGACATGGTTCCAGCAATTCATCCATTTTTCTCACTCCCTTGGGTCATGTTTATAATGTTAAGACTAGTGATAAGATTCCTGTCTAAACCCAAGAAACAGACCAACATGCAAACTCTCTTGATCCTATATCCCCTTGCAGCCCACTTTATTTTGTTTCCCTTTACATTAATTTTCTTCAAAGAGTTGTCAACACTTGTACCGAGTTCCCCTCTTCCCCTCTCTGTTGAACCTATCCATCAAGCTTGTATCCCTACCACCCACCAAAACAGTTTTTCTGAAAGGCTCTAACAACCTCCCCATTGCTAAGCCCAATGGTCACTTTTCAGTTCTCATTTTATTGGTTTGTCTGCAGCATCTGACACAGCTGGTCGTGTTCTCCTTTCCTCACTAGGCTTCTGGGGCAACAGACTTTCTTGATTCTCCACTTTCCTCACTGATACTCCTTCTTAGTCTCCCTGGCTGGCTACTCTTCATTTCTCTCACCTCAAAATGTTGGAATGCCCAAGGCTCAGGGCTCAGTTCTGCTCACTTCTTTATTTCTATTAGGTCCCTTAGGAAGTGGTTCTCAACCTTGACAGCACATCAGAATCACTTGGGGAGTTTTGAAAACTCTCAGTACACCCTCCATCAATTCAATCAGAATCTCTTGGGTGGAACAGAAGCACCAGTATGTTTTCAAAGCTTCCCAGGAGATTGCTATGTGCAGTCAAGTTTGAAAACCACTTTCCTAAGGGATCTCATCCAGTTTATTGGCAAATCATCTATATGCTAATGGCCCCGATTTTAGAGTTCTGGTGAGTCCATCTCTCTTATAATCCAGAATCCTACTTAGCATCTGCAATGAGATGGCTAAGATGCAACTCAAACTTAAAATGTTCCAACTGAACTTTTGAACCATCACCCTAAAATTCAACCATGGTCTTCTTCATCTTAGCAAATGGAAAACCCCTCTTTCCAGATTCTCAGGCCAAAGATATTGAGGTGTCCTCAACTCCCTCCTTCTTCTCACACTCCATGCCCAATCTATAGCAAATCCTATTCTTCACAGTTTATCCAGAATCTGACCACTTCTCGCCATCTCTACTGTTACCACCCTGGACCAAGACATCTTCCTCTCCTGCCTGATCATTGCAGCAACCTCCCTTATGCTTCCACCCTTTCCCTTACACTTTCTCTTTCATCCTGGCCAGAATGATCCCTTCAAAACATAAGTCAGTTCTTATGCATCCTCTGCCCAAACTCGCCCGAGGCTTCTGATCTCACTAAGGGTAAAACCCAAGGGCACCATTTTCCTTCTAGGGACCGTTTCTTAATCCTGTTTATATCTATAGCTCATTTCACACCGTGATTAGTCAGAGATCATCAAAACAGATGGTGGAATGGGTCCCAGCTACAAAAACTTTACCTGTTTTCTACATGACAAGAAAACCTTTTTAGATAGTTCCAGATCAGCATTTTCTAAACTTACTTGACCATGGAATATTTTTAAATTATAATATATTGATGGGACACCAGGAGGACTCCATGAAATAGAAATGTAGGCTTACATTAAAGTAGACAGCACTAAAAAAGTTCTCAAAGATGAATCCATTGCTTAAAGGAAGGATAAAAATTTGATTCATATTCACCTTGCTTTAATACAGAACAGAAAACAAATTAAAGAAATCTGCTATGATAAGTTAATGGGAAATATATCAATATAAAGTAATTTTTTACATTGTATATTTTTGTTATAAAAGAGACATGCTCCAAAAAATGTTTTATTGAATAATGTTTTTTGAGGTCTATTCTAAAACACACAGCTGCTTAAAATTAGGAATAGTATTGCTGAGTCTCACCCCCATATGAGGTACAGGATCAAATCTATTTCTACATTCTGTTTAATTAGAGTGACATATGAACATTCTGCTTTTCTATGTATGATGTGGCAAAGGAATGGAAACTGCAAACTACACTTTTCACAATATTTGGGAGCAACTGAATTAGGCTACTCCAAAAATCTTTCACCTTGGATGCTGTTATTCACTGACCTACTCGGGATATTTTAGAAACTGAATCTGTATATGCTTCTCTTCACTTAGAAGTTTTCATTTTAGAATTCCGAGATAGTTTGAGAACCTCAAGAATTTTTGTGGCTGTTGTCATTGCTGTTGTTTTGATAAAACTTCCTCCCTCCAGCCACAGGTCTGTGGGGAACCAATTTGTGCAGCATAAATATTTCAGACACCATAAATGTTGAATAATGCCACAAATCTATGTTGAAATATTCAGGCAAAATACACAGCACAGAGCGGTGGTCAATCAGTAGACAACATCAACTTGACCGGCAGTTGGCAAGTGCTGCCTGAACACCATGAGGTTCAACCTGGAGCAACTGGAAGGGGGTGGGGTGCAGTGGTTTTGAGCCAGAATGCCTGGGTCCAGACCTTGGTTTGCTACTTAGTGGCTGTGTGCCAGGGCAAATGCCTGAACATCTCTGTACCTCACTTATTTTATCATAAAATGGGAACAATAATAATCCTAAAGGATTAAATATATGAAGCATTAGAATGGTACCTGGCATGTTCGTAGTAAGCCCTATATGAGCATTTGATTATTTTTCTAAGATAGCTTATCATGTAGTAACAGGAACAACTATGTTTGGTGACTTTTTACAAATATCTATAAAGTACATTTTAAAAAGTGAAGGTTGGAAGTATTACCCCCTCACTGCCACAAAGCAACAGTCGTGGATATGTTCCACGACTCACGTCTGGGGACACATTTTCCTGAAATGGTTGATACTTTCATTTTTTTCTAGCCTTGCTTACGGTATTGAGCTGCCCACTGGACATTTATTTGGAAATAATGATGGTAATAATCAGTACCATTTATTGAATACTTTTGGTCCAAATACTCTGCTAGTGGGCTGATGTACTTTACTTCTAATCTCTAAGCTGGATTTGTGACGCAGCCATTGCATCCCCGTTTTCCGAGTGGGGAAAGATATAGCAGAGACATTGACTGACTTGCCTTGACACCGTGGGGAGGCTGAGTGGTGAGCCTAGAAGAGGCCCAGGATGTCCTGTTCTGAGACCCGATGCTTGGCCTCTGCCCCACCATCGCTGGGGTGTTCAGAGGACTGTAAACAACAAGGCGTATGGGACACTGATAAGAAATACAGAGAAAAAGACGGTCATTTGGGGATGACCAAAGATGCTGTTAGAGCAAGGTCAAAGAAGGGAGTTTGTTGCAGCTGGGAACAGAGGGGCGTAGGAGGTTGGGAGCAGGTCTGGGTCTCCTGCTGGACATTATCCAGCACTGATACTAAGATCAGGACTCTTGCTCCCTCTGGGAAGCAAGGAAGAGCACCGCTTGTGGACCAGAAGAGAAGAAAAGACTCCTGGGCTTGGGAGAACTTGCTGGGGTCTCGGGAGGGAAATCCCAGTGCCTGAGGCCATCTTGTGGGCTTGGTGGACCCTGAGTCCATTGAAAGACACTTTGTCCTCTCTTGTTATTCCAGACACCATCATCTTTAACTCCTTGCATCTTGGAAACCCAGAGAATGTGAATCTTGATTTTCTTCCCCTCTGGTCCTTAATTAATTCATTCACCTGCTTTTAAAACATCAAACTTTTTAAACACATCAGACTTTAAATCTGCCTATACTTCCCACTTTCCAACAGCACCTCCACACACACTACAAAGAAAATGAAACCAACTCTAGTTGACTCAGAAGTTTAGTCATCTTCTTATGGTGCTTCACGGAGGCGGTGCCTCCCCCTCGTCCACCCCCAGCTCAACTCCTTGGGGTAAACAGGCAAGAGAAGCCAGAAAGGTCCCCTCTCATGGAGAAATTTGGTGACGGATAAGGTTGGTTCATGCCTGACGTGAATGCCTCCAAGTTTGTTTTGAAATTTTTATTCCTATAGGAATACAAATATTTGGATACACACAGACACCAAAAAGAAAATAAAAACCCCCTACAATCTCATCTCCTGAAGAATACTATGGATGTTTAGACTGGAATGAATCATCCTATAAATATAGTTCCATAATCTTTTTTTTAAACAAAATACCACATGCATTTTCAATGTAATACATATTTCTTATTACTACATTATTTCTAATGATTTATAGTATATTTCATCATAATATGATACTGTAATGCCGTGAACCAATCTCTTAGTAAAGAACATTCATGCTGTTTCCATTTGCTTATATTATAAATAACAATGCAGTGAACATCTTTTAAGATAAATCTTTGCACCTATGTTATATTTCTATAATTATTTCTTTGGCTCTAATATTAAATTCAAATTTCTATGTCAAAAGGTATGAGTATTTTTAAAGATTTTAATTTGTATTTCTAAGTGGCCCAGCAAGAATATTGTATCAATTTAAATTTTCACAAATAATTGTTAAACTTCTCCCTATGCCAACTGCCTCAAACTTATACCTTATTTTTTGATCTTAGGACAATAATATTTTTAAACTATCACATTGATTTATAATATTTTATATATTTTTTAAAAAGTAGTGTTGAAGATTATTTTTGTATGTTTAGGAAAGGCATTTGCACTTCTTTTCTGAATTATGAGTAATAGTCCATTGGCCACCTCTCTATGAATTTATTTTTTAATTTATACACTAATAAATTAATGCTCAGCATGGAAAATCCAAATAATACAAAATATAGAGAACAAAATGTCATATTCTTCCTTCACCTTCTGTTCTCATCCATCTTTCATTCCCAGCAAGTAATTGCTATTAAAAATCAGCGTATATTCTTTCAGAAGGCTTTCTAGTGATTGGATGGCCAGGTTAGAGCACACATATACTGAAAATTCTGAAACATATCAATAAATTGTCCCCCAAACATAAGTACCAACTTAACTTCTCATGAAAGGTAATGATACTGCCCCTTCTTCAAACTCTCACCTGTACCAGATAGTTTCAACCTTTGATTTGCATTGTCAATATGAAGAGCCAATATTGCTGTTTTAATCTTGTGAATCCCTGACTACTTCTGAAGTGGATCAGCCATTTTTTCACATTTACTGACCATTTAGATTTCTTTTCTGAATGTCCTTTCCACATCCCGTACCACCGTGGGGTGTCAACAGAAACAATGGAGGCGTGAGCAAGTGGGTGGGGAATTATTTTTAACGAAAAAAAATTGCTGGAGGTAAATAATAGAAGGTGACAGCAGTGTGTAGGTGCATTTGTGTAGGTGTGTGTGTATTCCTTACATTCCATTCCTTACGTTCTGTTAAACTATATAGGTACAATTTAATATAAAATAAATAGAATAAATAAGTCATAAATAATATAATAATGTTTCTATAATTTAATGAAATGTAAAGAACATAAGTATTAATGTAATTTCTTCCATTACAATCATTTAAATTATAAATAGATATACAGTTTATATAATATTGAACCTCACATATATGTATTTTTTAATGGAATGGAACCCTTGTCAATGGCCGGGGATGAGGGCGAGGTAGAGGGAGATTCTAGAGTGTCCCTGAACACCTGCAGGAACCACAGTGACTCAGTGGACATCCTCAGAGTGTCCCCTGTGTGCCAGATTCTGCAGTGGGCCAGGTTAGTACTAAGCATTGAAAACTTTAATATATTGTTAACCACAACATTATAAGAGATCTTTGGCTGAACGTGCAACAGAATGACCCTGTTTCAGAGATGGGTGGCGAGGGAAGGAGACGTGGGGCCCTCAGTGAACTGGAGGTGCCTCAACGCTCCTTTTTTCCTGCGTAGGACATGGAGCTCTTGGAACAGAGAAAACCCCACTTGCTGAGTGGAGATTTGTTTGCACGCGCTACTGGTACACACATGCTCTGCATGGACTGGGGGACAGCCATGCTGAAGCCTGATGTCCAGTGACACCAGTACAGGATAGGAAAGAGCACGTGGTTAAACCAGTCGTTCTCAACTGGGGATGATTCTGGCCCCCAGGGGGCGTTTTACAATGTCTGGGGACTTTTTTTTTTTGGACTTTGGCATCCTATTTTGTGGTATCCTACTCATAACCTTTCAAATTTAAGTAGACTATGGTTAGAGACTTCCAGAAAATAGAAAACAAAGAGGAATTATGTTCACTAGTGAATGTCTCCCTGGTGTAATTTGAAATGAAATGACTCTCCCCACCAGCGATGATGGTATGCTTTGCAGGGGGATGGGACATTTTTGGTTGTCACAACGGCCTGGCGGGTGCTAGTGGCATCTAGCGGGTAGTGGCCAGGGATGCAGCTAAACATCCTACAACATGGAGGACAGCCCTCTGCAACAGAGACCCTAAATGTCAACAGAGTCCAGAGTGAGAACTCCTGGGCTAGGCTAAGAGAAACATCATGCTTTGGGCTCAGAGGTCAGCTGTCAGCATAAGTGGCCCAAAGCGGAACTTCCTTGCTCTTGGAACATTGTTAGAACACCTCACACACTACACTTGTGGAGAATGAAGGAGGCAATTTCTGTGTGTTTTGGGTAGAATCCTCTTGCCATAGGCCTTGTTCCGTAATGCAGGGCTCGTTAGTTCATGCAGATAATGGAAAATAACGCCATTCATTTCACCCAATTCTTGCTCGAAATACTTACAATAGCAAATCTGATAGTAACTGAATTTCTGTATGAATTCAGCTCAGCCGGACTGATATTATAATTCTGAGATAATGTCTTGGACCTTTAACCAACAAGAAGTGCCATAATCCCTCTATGTAAGAAAAACCTCTCACAAGACAATAAACAATGTCAACAATCTGTAAATAATCTACGCTTCTGCTCCATGCTCAAGGTCTAGTTGCCAATTCATAAGGCAATGATAATGCCATGCGCAGTGGAACTTATATTTACTGAAGTACCCTTAGTATTGATTTTAGTGAGATACATATTTTCCTTTCTTTCTTTTTTTCCCTCCTAGGTTGTAATGAATTAACACTTGATGTTCACATGAGTATGTGAGATTTTCACATTGAAAATGAGAGATTCATTTTGTTTCAGAGAAACATGTACATTTCTTTGTAAGATACCAGCATATCCTACTTCTGCGAAGACAGAGTTACTTAAAACATAATGAAGAACTTTCATTAGATTTGAAAAAATATGTGTATGAAAACCTTGATGGATGTGGATAAACAAGATGAGAGAGTTGAATAAGAAAATTCAAAGCGTCCATTTCTTCTCTTGTTCATTCAGCACATACGTTTATCAAGCACTTTCCATGTGTCTGTACGATCCTTCATTTTATATAGTTCAAGGTGTGCATTTTTATAACAGTTGCATTTATCACTTTCCAAAATTATCACTGTGGGGATTATTTATAAATAATTTCTTGCAACAGTATAGTCCATTTTAAACACCTTTTAGCTATGGATTCGATTCACAAACGTTTTCAAAGTTGCAGAGACAGAGCCATTGGGTATGAAGGTGCATCCCAGGGGGCTTAGGGGTGGTAGGCGTAAGTCGTAAATCAACTCCGAGTAACCACATACAGAAATCAGAACTCAGATGGCTGAGAGACGTAACGTGTAGCAAGGAAGGATCTTAGCCCATGAACTCAGGAGTGCAAGAAAGACCAAGCCCAACCCCGTTTGTTTAGTCTTGACTTCAGCTTCAGCCACTCTGCACCGCTGCCCCCTCCCTCCTGGCAGGTGCATTCACCTGGGTCATCACGGGCTCTCCACGGGCTCCCCAACCCCACCATACTGAAGCATAGAAGGACACTCCCTTATCCTGATTGGTACAGTCCTCCCTGTTCACCATCCGAATGCCTGTTGTTCCACAACACGAAGTGTCTTGGATGCAGAAGAGAAGAGTGGATAAAACACGGTTGCTTGAGTTGAACGTTAGAATTCAAATCCTACCTCGGCTAGTTACTAGTTACGTGATCTATAAACCCAAGATAAAAATAGTAGCTTGCCATGAAAACTGCTGTCAGGATTAAGTAAGTGCCGCACAGGAATTTTATCGCCACGTTGTCAGGGCTCAAAAATGCGTAGCTGGTGTGAGTCTCTAGCCCAGAGTCGGAGGCTTTCATGTCATGCCTCGGCAGGAGGTGGGAGATGCTGTACCTGGATTCCAACTTCCCTGAGCCTGGGGAAGCCCTGCCCTCCTTGTCCTTGCCCCCTCCCCAGAGTGCCGCTGTAGGCTGGTCACAGCATCCATGGACTTCCTTCTGATTCCCAGTCTGAGGAAACTGCTACCCTGCCCTCCTCTGCCTGCTGTGCCCATTCCTTTTTGGGCCCCTCCATCCCTGCACATCTAGTATAATTATCCCAAGGATTTATTCTTTTACAAGAGAAATGAAGAGCTGGCATCTTCTAGCACCGTCTGTTTTTAGATCTACAGGCATTTTCAAGCCTAAAAAATAGCAAGGATCTGGCTTCAGGAGAAACCAGATCCAGAGACCCAATGCCTTTACAAGATTTAAACTTAAATTCTCTCCACTTCTGGGTTGTGCTTTCCTGTGGGCTGGTCTACTCTCAGGTGGCACACTTACGGTGGGGAGATGACCACCAGCAGCTCCAGATTTGTAAGCAGCTTCCAAGCAATCGCCAAGGAATGATGTCCACAACCTCTCAGATCTGCCTTTGACCAGGAAGTCAGTGGTCTCAGTGTCTGTGCACTGTCCCTCGACAGGTGATGGATAGTCAAAGTGGGCTGCCGAGAGGACGGTCAGATGTTTTCAGCAGTGCACAGTCAGGCAGAATGTCCCAGAACCATGATTTATCCTCAAAAAAATCTTCACAGCTGACCTGTACTGTCACTGCTTGCTCAGAGAATGATACCACACAGGAGGAAGAGTGAAGTGGGAACAGCAGGGGTCTAGAAAGACCTGGATTTTGATTCAGTCTCCATTTATGCTAGCAGCCACCTGTTATTGAGTCTGAGTGACCTGGGTACTTGACACCCACCCTCTCTGAACATCATAACCATCCTGCTGACTAGATGTTATCATTGCTGTTTAGTGTCAGGGAAACTGAGTCTTGGGGAGGGGAACTTAGCAGCTTGCCCAAAGTTATCCAGCTAGTAGGTGATTGGTGTATTAGCCCAAGTCATACAAAGGGATTTAGGAGAGTTTGAGTGTTGTTAGGTAGTATCAGTAAGACTCACTTGTGGGTTTCCAGGCCTAGTGCCTCGCAACCCCATCTCATGGGTTGGTCATAGCCCAAACTTATAAGGACCATGCTCTGCACATCATCAGGCGGCTGTCGTGGTGGTCCTATTTACCCTGTCTTTTCTAGGATTCACTGCTCTCAGGTCTAATGACCTCCCCTGGGCACTGGTTCTTAATTCATTGGCTTTATGTTCCTTGTCTCTTTCTAGTCGTCCTTGCCCTCCCTTCACTCCAACATTGAGGCCTAACATACGAGCATTAAAGAGGAAATGGAATAGTGCTACTGAAGGAACCTGTTGTGGGCGCCCATTGCTCCATCTCCGCGGTGTCTCCTGCTCCTGAGAGCTGCTCCTCCACAGCCTACCATCTCCCGTCCACTTGGTCCCCATCAGAACTGCCATGCCCTTCCCAACTTTTCCTTCCTCCCCAACTCCCATCCATAGCCACAGGTGATTGGTCTGGAAGTGGGTGTCCGACACCAGTTGGGACAACCCAAGTTCTTCCTGTGGTTTGTGAACTTGAGAAGAAGCCATCTCTCTACTGTGACTGAGTGTCAAATACACTAACATCTGAGATCAGCTGGTGGCCATTTCCCCTCCATTTGGAAAAAGCTAGTCTGTGGTGAGAAAGACTGAAGCCAAAGGCAGGAGAAACCATGAAGGGGAGCATGTCCTGGCAGCCTCTGAAGATGAATCTTCAGCTCCCTTGCTCCTGAGACCAAGTATTTCCCGTCCTCCCCTTGTTCAGCCATTCCCTGCATGCTCTGTAAACCAAGTCACTCTCCTTTTCAGTTAGCTAGGTGGAGCTGGGCTTCTGTCACTTGCAAGTAAAAAGTCTTAACTAACGCAGAACATTTTCCATAACTAGCAATCTTTAAACCATTAGTCCCTATCTATGGTATTTATTTATAAGTGTAACATTTATAAATTTCATTTCTGTAAATAGGCATAATTGTAAGCCCGAATGGACCAGAATGAAGCATCAGCCTGCAACCCAAGGACAAAGACGGTGGTAGTGTGTACTTCTGGAATCACTTCTCCCAGAAACCAAGTCAACTCATTCATTTATTCATCCACACATCCGTTTTAAAAATTCTCAGTTCTTCCTATCAGCAAAGCTTCCATTATGACTATAGAGGATACAAAGATGGGCCAGGGCAGACTGATACTTAAGGAGCAAATGCTAAGATACGAATAAACATTGCTGTATACCAGGAGAGGGGACAAGTATCACAGCAGAGGTACAGAGAATGTTCCTGGGGAGTTCAGAGGAATACTCCCAAGTCACGGAGGGGGGAGACCTGCCTTAGGAAGACTCCATGGATAAGATTTAAGTTTGTCTGACTAAGGGGTAGGATAAGAGGGGGCTTGGGAGACACGAATTCCAGGTGGGGTAGGGGCACTGCTAGCATTCGCCTCCTACCTGAGTCATGAACCAATGAAGAGCTAGACGGAAGCCTGACAGCTAGAGAGGAAAAAAGATCACCTTTCTTACAGAATTCTAGCAAGTTTGTTACTACTCAACGCTGAACTAAGCAGACTTGCCTGTCCGGTCACAGGCACAGCTGGACAACAGCAGGCCCCTTCAGAGGGGATGCTTTCAGTGCGTGACAACGATCCAGGTTGACTGTAGAGTTTACCACCCCAAGTGGGACATGTTGAGCGTAACAGAAGGTGCTATTAATGATTACTGTGGAACAACAATCAAAAATTGTGAGTGCTCTAGGCAAACAGAGAGAAGACCAGAACCTTCTTGCTGCAGAGAGGGAGGCAAATTCCAAAGGGAGAAGGGAACTTGACCGAGCATGTCCAGATCCTTTCTCCAGACTCATTAGACAGAGATCCCTGCTCCCACCTGAGAGTAAGTGGTGGGGAGAGAAACCAAAGAGTCTAGGGAAGTTCTTTCCTAGGTGAGCATCAAGACTGTAGAATAAATGTTCTAGTAAGCATGATTAATAAAAAAAAAAAAGGAGAGAGTGTATTTAAAGTCATACACAGTGAAAAAACCTACAGTAGTAAATAAGATAGAAATAGGCTGGGAAGATACTCAATTTGCAGAAATAAGCAATTGACACCACTGACTGCTCACCTACTGTGTGGCAACTGTTGAATGAACAGCTCTGACAGATGCTTCACATGACTTCATTAATGCATTGAGTTCTGTGAGCAACATGCAGATTGGGGTAACTGGCATTGCCATTTGTCAGATAAGGAAACTGAGGCTCAGAGATGTTGGCGACTTGATCAGGAAGACAAAGCTGCCAAAAAGCAGAGCTGGATTTGGATCTAAGACTTCAGTCTCCAAAGTCCATGTGCTTTCTGCTTCCTCGGTGGAAATTAGCATACCTGAGGATGAGGAGGCTCTTTTTCAGGCATGATGAAAACATACACGAGAAAAAGAGGAACCAGGGCCCCTTGGCTGATTCTTTGAGAAAGAATAGTGTCTCTGTTATTCAGGAGTTTGCTTGGCTTCATCCTGGCTTCAGAGGGAGGGAGCCAAAGTAGAATGCAGCCCCACACATCAAGCAGGGGCCGCACTCGCCTTAGTTTAATTATAGATAGTCAGCATGGACTCACCAAAGGAAAACCACGCTTGGTCGATCTGATAGGATTTTTCAAGAAAATAGCACAAAGAGTCAACAGGAGAAAGCCCGGCTATAACTTACTTGGACTTCAAGAAAGCGTTTGATAGAGTAGCACACAAAAGACTAATATTCTAGGTCAGCAAGTCTGCAATGGCGAGGGAGCTGCTTGAATGGGTAAGGAACTTGTCAAGATCTTCAAGATAGAGAGCATGAGAGCCGTGCAAACAGCTCAGCGAAGGGAAGATGTGACAATTGGAATTCTGCCGACACCAGCACTCTGGCGAGCTTTGTTCATTTCCTGACTACTCTGCTGGAGTTAAGAGAAGGCCAGTTGGCTTTTTCTGAGGGCCTCAAGACTTAAGTCTAAATTCTTTAGTCCAGGAGGTAGTCCAGAGGTGCCCAAGGGTCAGAAAGAAGTTTTATTTGGCAGCTGGAGCTGAAGCAGCAATTTTCACTGAAGTTGCTCAAGTGAATTTAGATCCTTCTGAGGACTGAACATTGTCTAAGCATCAGAATGTTTGGGCTCTGGTTTCTGTTCTCAGCATTTCCTTATCATTCTCCTGACCATTTTGCAATTTCCCTCCGAGGAGCCATACCCTCTCACACCCTCAGCTCACATGTCCATGTGAGGTTTTATCCTCACGCCTAAAAGTGGAGTGCAGAACCCTGACCTGATGTAATCAGCACCTAGTACTCCCAAGGGCATGGTGATTGGATCAGGGTGGACATGTGACCCACATCGGCTCAGTCAGAGTGGACATCAGGACTTGCTCAGAGACAGCTATGCCAAGACCCCCTCTTCCAAGGGAGCCCCTGAGGAGATGCTCCCCCTCCCCCTGGGTGGTGAGTTGGAGAGGGGACATCAGCGAGCTCCCCCGCCTTTCCTGAGGGGAGACAGCGGGATGGGGCGGCTCTCAGGAGAAGGCAGAGCACAGAGCCAAGACACAGACCTGGGGCTGGGCGCCATCTCAGCAGTCAATATTTTCTTCATGTTGAGGCCTGTTTGGGTTGGATTTTCTTTCTCTTGCAGCACAAAGAATCCTGACCAAGACAAACATCCCCCAGTCCCAAGGTTTGTGTATTACTATCAGGTTTTTAAACAAAGATGCTTTGTTCCAGAGCTTAATGTAGAAACCATAAACTGAGAGCTGCTCTGAATCAAGCAGCGGCGATGGCCCCTGACCCTCCCCAGCCCCCGACTGCGGTCAGTCCTAACAGGGCTCAATGGCCACACCCAGAAGTCTCTGGGGAAGAATTAGGAAACCTTCCCAGACTCATACACCCACTTCATATTAGAGGAAATGGAGGCCCCCAGAGGGTCCCATCTACAAAGCCTGTAACAATAACTTTAATCGATCATCTAGTGTAAGGTGGGTTGTGTCCTAGGCATATTATGCACCTGATCAATTTATCGTCATCATCATCATCTTAATAGTTGTCGAAGTTTGGTGCCCTAATGATGTGCTGGCCATTGTGCTGAGTATCTCACCAGTGTTATCACGTGGTATCTTCGTGAAGTCATCCTAAATATTAGCTACTCTCATCCGCCTCAGCTTATATACGGGCAAACTGAGGCTTAGGTACTTCAATATTCATTTGGTCAACAGATATTTTCTCACTGCCTACAATGCGGCTGCAACTGTGCTAAGCTCCGAGAAAACAATGTCCGTGGAGGATAGAGGCTGGGGTGGCTGGGGCTCAGTGAGCAGGGGAGAGGCTTCTGACTGATGCTGGAGAGACAGGCAGGGGGAGACTCTCCAGGGTCTTAAATGAGGCTGTTAGGAATTTTATTCTTTATCCAATGAGCCATGAAGGATCACTTATAGATTTTCTTTAGGAGAAAGAGGTGATGAGTCTTGCATTTTGATAGAACAATTTAGAATAATGTGGGGTTGCAGAGATGAAGAACACCAAGGAGATCTGAGAAATATTTGGAGGTAAAAACTTTAAGATATGGGGAACATTGCTTAAGGAGGATGGGGAAAGGAGATGCCAAGGATGATGGCTAAGGTTTGAGTTAACTCACAGGATGGAACATGATGTTAGGTACAAAGACAGGACCATAGACAGAGATTGGTATGGAAGACCGTGAGTTCATTCGGGTTGTACTGACCTTGAAAAGCATTTGAAATGTAGCGTTGTTGAGTATTAGATTGGGCTGAGCAATCATCTGGGAGTCTTGGGTTTACAGACAGTGATTTGAAGCACTGAAGTGGATGAGGACCTTTAGGTAAGAATAAAAAGAGAGTGTCAGACAAATAAAAATAAAGACAAATAGAGAATAAAGAGTAAGGACGGAACCTTGAGAATGCCAAAGGTAGGCAAGGATGAGGAGGGCAGGTCAGAGAGGTGGATGCCTGCTGGGGTATGGACATGGAAAGCACAGGCAGAAGGTGGTCTGTCCATCAAGCACTGTCAGCAGCAAGTGGAGGCAACTCAAGTCTGAATGCCAAATGGAGGCAGGAATTAGGGCATCGCTGGTGGAAGTGGGTCTTGGGGAGAGGGAGGGAGGGGGTTTTTTAGTTTGTTATGAAGAAGGGAGAGAAGCGTGTTTATGAGCTGAGCGAGAGGACGGCAGCTGAGTCTGAGGTTGTGGAAGGGAAGAAAGTGTAATTAAGAACCTAAGTTTCTCATGAAAGCGTGGGATTCAGAATGATGATGGGAGAGCAGACCTCAGATATCAGGAGAAGCAGCTCCTTCACCATACGAGAGGAGACAGAGAAAAGGGCAGCACCAACGGGTTAGAAGATGGCCCGTGGTTGGCCAGGCAACAAGTGGCAGAGGCCAGCCCCACTCTCGGGTTAGTCTAGCACCCGTGTCACTCTCCCTTTAATTACTTAATTGTCGTTCCTTTTAACAGCTTCCTGAGTTGGTGCACACAGTTCCCGACAACATCTTGTACATGACCCTTCTGGGAATATTTGCTGTTTAGCTGGGGTCTTGGGTACCTGATTTTAACACAACGCATTCACGGAGTAGCCCTGTGAAGTTGGTCTGGGGTCTCAGGCTCTGTGCAGGAGTTCTTAAAGATTCGGATCTCCAGGCCCCAATTCTGGGCAAGGTGATTCAGGAGGCTGGCAGGTAGGCCAAGGGAAGGTGTCCTCTATAAAATCTCCTGTTTTGTAAGATGTTGGGTCAGGTTTGGGAACAATGGAGTTAAGACATTATTGACAATGTGAGGTATTTGATGTGGGACCCTGGGAAGCCAGCTCTATACGAATAGAATAACCAATGGTCTCCACAGTAGGCCCAGGGTTCCCAGGTGTCTGCAGAAATTGATTTGTCGCAGAGTCTTGAGCAGACTGTAAACTCAACCTTGGCTGCACATTAGAATCACCTAGGGAGATTTTACCAGCAGCACACAAGATAAGTTGGATTTGAATCTCTGGGTGAGGGATTCACTATTTTTTAACAGCTTTGCTGAGATATAATTTACATTTCATAAAGCTCACCTGCTTTAAGTATACAATTCAGTGGTTTCTAACATATTTGTAGAGTTGAGCAACCATCACCATAATTATGTTTTCATCATCTCAAAAAGCTTCATAGATGATTCCAGTGTGTAGCCAGGGTGAAGACATGCAGGAAAAAAATCGTTCATTGAGATGTGCTTAAACCATACATTGCGTGTGTGGTGGTCACTAGTTAAGGGCCTAGACGCCAAGTGTGTGTGTTCTGAAACTCTTGGTGGTTGAAAAAGACCAGTAAAAGATTGCACATAAATTACTAAAACCTAAAGTCTGTCTCAAAGCCCCTATGTTACTACATCTATTCATTCATTCATTCAAATAATATTTGATTAACTAATATATATTAGTCATCAACTCTATACACCCACTGTGCAATAAGTGCCAGAGATTCAGTAAGGAGCAAAAACAGATATGGTGCAGGACTTCTTGGAGTTTGCAGTAACAGAAACCATGAAGTTAAATATTATTTATCTTCTGATGGAACACACAACATGCACAGGAAATCAAAATATAGAGGCCACTAGAAACACAGCTTAAAAGTTACAATAGGATTTTTGAGTCATTCGCTGCAGTTGACAGACACTGCCCGAATTCACCAGATGTTTTGATCATCTTCACAATGACATATGTATAGCCGTTTATGCATGGAAAAGTATATATGGGCTTAATGTGTTGAAAACTAGAGAACTACTGACTTCAAATAAGGTATGATATGTTGTAGAATCTAGGGATGGAAACACGAGTGCACACAATTTAGCAAATGGGTGACCATTGGCTAGAAGCTAAATCAGGAGCAGACAACGGCACTGCATGGCCTGGGTTTTCCTTCACAGACTTAATTGTTTCTGATGCTCAAAACAGGAGTGCGTGCTTGGATCATGAGCAGGACTAAATGAAAGTTTTGGCTCGACTGCGTCTCTCATGGTGCTGGAAGACTTGTGGAGTTTAATTGTGAGAATGAAAATGCAAACACATTTTCTTCTCTAATTGCCATCAAATTCAGGGACACACATTTTGAGATGCAGGTGGAAACACAACTACCCTGGGAACAACCTTGCTCCGTGTTAAGGCATTCATCCCCAAAAGCCCACCCATGAGCCCATTCTAGCCCAGACTGGCTGTTTCCGTCTCGTGAGGTCCGGCCATGCTGGCTGTGTCTGATGCCTGTGGAGACGGACTTCAGGGGCCTAGATGAGGACTTGCTTTATGTTTTAGTAGGAGAGGGAGACTTGAGCCAATTCTATGACTTAGATACCTTGAAACTGTTCCTCAGTAATAAAATACTCAGTGCTGTCTTCAAGACAGAATGGCCTTGTAAAACCGTCCCCCTGCCCCCATCAGAGTCCCATAACCCAGTTGAGAACATTTGTCATGAAAAGACCAAATCATTCCCTCCAGCCCCCAGCCTGCTCCCAGAGACACCTCCCCGGTCCCAGGGTGCCTGTCATGTTCACAAGAACAGCAGGGGAGACGGGGGCGATGGTGAAGGAGGATATGGCTGGGCTGGAGAACTACAGGCCTGTTCTATTTTCCCTCACTGTATTCTCAAACAATGACCAGCAGCTGGGCAGTTTGTGCGGCTAGAACTGCAGAAATGATTCATGTGTTGATATGTTAATTAGGAGCAATCATTTTTCTGCAGAGCAACCCAGCAAGTATGACGACCAAATAAATCTGTGTGCTTCAATGCCAGTGGCAGCATTTAATCTGGAGAGGCACAGCTCCATGCAGGAACCTCCCAGGGAGAGGGCGTGTTCTGATGTCAAGGGAAGGAGCACGTTCCCTTTTACTGTGCTAGCAGGGAGGAGTGGCCCTGAAGGTGGGGGATCTGGGTTTCCAGATGGTTCTCTGGGTTATGGTGCTGGAATCAATTGGGAGTAATAATAACAATAACAACACTAACAATAATAATATCAGATAATATGTATTTCTCATTTGCTATGTTTCAGACATTGAGATTAAGAACGTTACACGAATTATCTCATGAAAGGCTCACAGATTTTATTAGACTCATCACTAATTTACAGAAGAGGTGTTGAGGCTCAGGGAAGTTAAGTGACTTTACTCAAAGGATCTCCTCAAGTAGCAGGGCTGAAACTCAAATGAACACAGGTGAGTCAGGCACCAAATCTAAGCTCTTAGCTACACTAAGAAGGGTTTATCTTGACAGCCAAGAGTCCCAGCAAATGCCTGAGATTCTTCCTTCCACAGAGCATTTTCTCATTGCTGAATCTTGTCAAGAAGCCACAATGGTGTCGAGTTGCTTCACTTGTTGAGAACTTCTCTCCCCCACGCCCCAGACAAGGATGTGTTGGGCTGGAGCAGAGTGAAGTGTCTTGGCGAATCCAAGCCTGTGGCCTTGAGGAGGAGCTGAGGACCAAGGATGAGAGAGAGGAGGCTGAGTCTGAGGCCAAAGAGGCAGAGATGGTGATAGTGAGGGGTACGGGAGGAGAGGCCTGGAATGGAGCAGGAGCAGGAGCAGGCAGGACGAGAAGGGAGTCCTGGGGCCATCACGCGGATACCAGCGTGAGGATGTGCCTGCTGAGGTAGATGGGGTTGAGACGGACGTGGTTAAACCAGGTCCTCTTCTTCACCTTGGAGGAGGCAGAATCTCGCCTCCAAGAGCCCGCGCTTCTTTCCAGACCCAGAGTCTCCACAAGTGTATCCTTACAACTCTCGAGTGACACACCTCCCCACCACACACACACAAAATTTTCTGTTAAAAAAGTTTGAGAAATGCCACATATCCTACACCCGACCGCATGAATAATCCAGTTACAATTGTTATGCTAGAAACTCCAGGCAATCTTGCTGCAAAAAACAAAAATTATTTAACTTCACATAATGCATAATTTATCAAATATATTTTTTCTTTTCTTATTTTTTAGTGAACCACAAATACCATCCGAGGGGTTCCACTCTTGGAAAGGCTTCACCACCCCAGACAGGTGGATTGGTGATGTTGGGAACTTCATGTGCCTGTGGGTCAGGGGCAAGGAGGTGTTCCAAGCAGAGTGGGAGGGAAAATTCCAGCACCTGGCCCAAGGTTGGTTGAAAGTTAAAACTTAACCTGACCCATATTTGTCTGTTTTTATTCATCAAGTTCAAGACTATACTGTCATCTAATATCCTGCATTTCCTTATATGTGAAGCAAACAGCATTGCTTTTGGCTTTGGAACATTTTTGCCTTTGATATTTCCCTCTGTAATATGCAAATTGTATACAATATTTCTTGTTTCTGACGCTGAACACAGGGGAGATCATGAGAGCTGTCCTTGGTGATAAGGGTTCGAGAACTGTCCTTGGTTCTAACAGTTGGGCAAGGTCGTTTTCTGAACAGCTCCAGTGACATTTGAAACTGTCCTGATGCTTGTGTGAGGGCACAATGGGTCTTGTAAGCTGAGAATCCACAGGGAGAAGAAAAGATCACTGCCCAATGAGGGAAAGTTGCTTCCACATCTTTCTAGGTAGCCCCCCTTCTCATACGGAAAGAGCACTGCTTTTCTGCTCTAAGCTCAACGACAGGGTTGGCTGTGCCAAGGGAAGGCTAGTGCTGAATTTGAGGGAAGAAGCTGGATTACCCTGTGTAAGAAAATTGGAGCGTGCGTTCCTGCAACTTGATTTCTAGTCCCTCCAAATACTGATGGAAGTCTGCTATAAATACAAAGTGCCTCAAGTGTCTTCTTTTGGCGATGGGGAGAAGATAGGAAAGGGAAGAAGGGGCTGGTTTTGTCTTCTGGGTCAGTGCAGTAGTTTAAAGAGACATCATGTGCAGGATGGTATAAAAACTTGCTCCCCCAGGAAGTGAGGGTCCTGATCCAGACATAACTGTGAGAATGTAAGCCTCCGGGTGTTTGCAGAAATTCTGGGACGGTTTTAGACTTCCACAGTGTACAAGATAGAAGTTAAGAGTGCATGTGTCTAGGGGCCGGCCCGGTGGCATAGCGGTTGTGTTCGTGTGCTCCGCTTTGGCGGCCCAGGGTTCCCAGGTTTGGATCCCGGCACGGACATATGCACCGCTTATCAAGCCATGCTGTGGTGGCATCCCATATAAAGTAGAGGAAGACGGGCACAGATGTTAGCCCAGGGCCAATCTTCCTCAGCAAAAAGAGGAGGATTGGCAACGGATGTTAGCTCAGGGCTAGTCTTCCTCACACACACACACAAAAATGAGTCCATGTGTCTAGATTTCAAGAACAAGGGGTAGCAGGGCAGGGTGGACACTGAATCAGACCTTGTAATTGATCTCAACTGGATCCCTCTACTATCTCCTCCCTGATGCTCATGGTAGGAAATGTATTGTCAGGAAGATGCAAGGGGACTGTTAAAATGCTCTAATGGAAAGGCTTTAAAAAAATCATCAGAATATTGTGTTTATGAGCTGGAGTCAAAATGCTGCACCACCCAGCCTGAAGTGAAGCCAAGAAGTCTCCTAAGATAGTGGGAACCAGCAAGACGTTCCATTGCCCTACTGCCTCTGCTGAAACGTAAGTCGCGGCTATAGTTATCATCTGAGGGCCTGTGTATCGCCATGTCACGTTATTAAAAAGCAAAAATGAGGACGGTCTGGAGCCCTTTCCTTCAGCAATGTAAATGCACTGTTTCCATGTTTAAAATAAAAGCCAGCAGAATCCAACCATGTTGTGATGAAACCTCTAATAATGTTACCAAACAGAGAGAGTAAGCTGAATTTCAGGAAAATCCAGGATTGCAAATCCCACTGCCACCCTGAACCAACGAAAACTGTGTACTTGGATGCAAGGAGAACTTCAAAGGTAGAAAACCCACTCTAAGCTCTTGTAATTCGCAGGTCTCAACTACATTCCTTTCTGGAGAGCAGCTACAAGGAGACCCCAATGTGGAGTTACTCAAAAAATACTTAATATTTTGAATCCCTACTTTATTATACACAAAAACTGCACTGTGTAGATAACTTCAGTTGGATCCAAACTCCAATTTGAAAATCCAGCATAAAATGCACTCCCAAGAATACATAATTAGACAATGTTTATTACAGCAGCCTGGGTGCTTAAAGTGTTGAATGTGGGTTAATCTTGGATAGATTTAAAACACCACCTGTTCACTTCTGTTAAAAAATATATTATAATTGTAATTTCTGTTTCACTGAAGTACTTAATCCTCACATATTTGGTTTCATCTTTTGAATATGTAGTTGGTTTCAGAATCCCTCCCATCAGTCAGAGAGCCAGCAGGCGGTCCCTTTACTGAAAATGCCTGGGCATCTCTAAGGCATGATGGCCAGGTCAGGCCCGCTGCTCACAGGCCTTCCTGCCTAGGGAGCCATCGCTGGGTGGAGTCACCATGTCCCGTTCAGGTCCAGGAGATCCTTCAGCCCTGTAAGGAAAAGGCTTCCCACAGGCTGGTGGGTGTGGAGCTGGCTAAGCCCTTTTATGGCCTGTATTCCTGAAGCCAGAGGCAATTGACCCCCTTGAAAACTCGTACTTCTTCTCCAGGACAGAGAAGCTCCATGGAAGCCATACCTTCAACTTTCTCAGTTCAGCGTTTCCCAGAGGGAAAAATTAAAACAAAGCACAAAGATGCTTATGGTTAATTTTGCATTTGCCCTGCCTCTTCTACAAGGTCATAGGCTTCTTGAATAATGGCTTATGGATGTTAGGGCTAGAAGGTGGTTTAAAGACATTTAGTTCAACCCCTGTCACTAAAACCAGAGTCATGGGGTCATCTCCAGGGATACATGGGGTGGCTTCATAGCTAAGAGGCCAAGCTTTGGAGGTAGGTTAGCCCAATGATTCTCAAATGGGGGCAGTTCTGCTTCCTAGAGAAAACTTGTCAATGTCTGGAGATATTTTGGTTGCTATAACCATAGGGATGCTACTGATATCTTGAGGGTAGAGGCCAAGGATGCTGCTAAACATTCTCCAATGCACAGGACTGACCACACAACAAAGAATTATCTGGCCCCAAATGTCAATAATGCCAAGATTAGGAAACCCTGTGTTATGGACTAAAAGTTTGTGTCCCTCCCAGATCCATATGCCGAAGCCCCAACTCCTAACGTGATGGCATTTGGAGATGGTAATTAGGATTAGATGTGGTCATGAGGGTGGGGCCCTTATGATGGGATTAGTGCCCTTATGAGAAGAGACACTGGAGAGATTGCTCCCTCTCTGTCTCGCCCCCTCACATGAGGACACAGCAAGATGGAGGCATCTGCAAGCCAGGAAGAGGGTTCTCACCAGGAACAGAATCTGCTGGCACCTTGATCTTGGACTTTCTAGCCTCCAAAACCGTGAGAATAAATTTCTGTTGTTTAAGCCACCCGGCCTATTGTATTTTGTTACAGAAGCCTGAAAGGACGAATATACCCTCTGCTGGCCAGTTAACCTAGCATAGTTCAGTTATTTATTTGAGCCTCTGCTTCTTTGCATGAAAAAGGGAATATCAATGATACCACCTCATTATCTAGAGGCTGGCAGAATTAAATGAAATAACAAACAGAAAGTGCTCGTGAATTGTTGACTACCCTCTCTTTGCTTCTGCCTTTCCCCATTCAGTTGGCCCCCTTCCTAAACATCCCCTATTGCTTGTATCTTTGACTTTACATGAGCCACCAGAGTTCAGGCCCCTAGTAGGCCACATTTAGACTGGGACAATTGTCAAAAGAAAGAGTCTCAGGGTCTTTCTCCATTGTGTTCCCAGAGTAATCCCCAAGAGGTGCAAATATGATCATGGCACGCCCCTTCTCTCCCCTCCCTGGAACAGGAGGAGCCATTGCTGGCAGGAGAACAACGGGCCTCCACTGTGGCTTCAAACTGGCTCCGTGGCCAGCTGTGGGAGGTCAAATCACCACGCCTGCCTTGGCCTCCATGTGTCCCTTTGTAAAATGGGCAACAAGAGTGCCCGCCCCATGGGGCAGTGTTATGAGGCCTTCAATGAGGTCATCTTTGTAAAGCACCTACAGCTGTGCCTGGTACAAAATCAGCACCACTTACTTGTTGTTAAATAATGTCCATTGATGTCTCAGCGATAATAAGAGGAAAATGTGACCAAATCAAGCCAACAAGCACAGGAGCCTCTCAGAGGCCACTACAAGGACAGGACGACGAAGCCAGAGCAGGCCCTCCCACCTAGGTTCTACCTCACGTCCCCAGATGCCAGGGTCCACCAGCCCAGATCCCAGCGACCCTGATGGCCCCCGGACAGGCGAGCTGGGGCGGGGAGCACAGACAGACCACCTCCGGCCTGCCTCAGCATTTTTACCCCTGACTATCTTTTCTTTCCCCTAGAGACTGCAAATGCTGTGCTGTAGGTAAAGGAATCAGAATTAAACAGAAGTGGAAGAAGTTTAAAGTAGATTTAGGATATTATCTTTACAGGTCAGCCTGGTAGCAACAGGATTAAAGAGAGTTTTGTGGGAAAGCAAAATCATAATTTTACGTTCCTCAAATAGACCAATTTATCTATAAATGGAAAAATCCCTTAAAGTTGAATATTTGATAATAACATTTAAAATAGTTCTAAAGGCAGCCATTTTACACAGAGTTTATCTTGACTTTCCCTTAAGCATATATCCCAAGGTTAATTCATACATTTGAAGAGGTTAGATTACGGATCAAAATGCAGAACAAGGGAAGGAGCTGAGGGGAAATGTTTTCTCTGGACCCACACAATAGAAGCCGGGGTGGAAAGGAGAACTGTATTTTCAGAGCCATGAGAACAGTTAGAAAATGATTAGTTCTAGTTCCAGATCTGCCTACAATAACAAGAGGGAAAAAATGTTCCCTTTTGTAGAAGATCTGAGTGTAGCGCCAAAATTCCATTTTATAACCTAAAATATAAAATTGATTTGATCCACGTCTAACCTTTCAGCGTAACTAAATAGCTTTCAGTGTTGGGTGGGAATTTGTTTACGAAAAGGTTAGTAGCAGTGTTTTCAAGCGGGCTGCACACTCTCTGAGGAGTGGAGAGTGCAGAAGGGGGTTACTCCTAACCTAACACTAAGCTTCCACATTTCGTCCAGAAATGTCTGTAAGATGCTTAAGCAGTCCAGAGAGAAAGACGTCAACAAAGCTGGAGAGTCAGGCCAACCAGCCAGGTGCTTGGATTAACTGCCAGGTGAAGGTTGCTGCAGGTGGCTAGGATTCACTGGGTGCCTAGAGGGAAGGAGCGCATCTTAGCGGTTAGGGGAACACTGGCGACCAAAACAAATACCCACGTGGAGCTTCTCTGCCTCTCGGAGAAGACGGCCAACTAATAATAATGTGAGGAAAAGAAGCACGTTATCCAGTATGTCAGGAAGGCCATGGAAGAACACAGAGCAGGACAAAGGGAACCAGGACGTCAGACGATGGGTTGGGGGAGGGTGTTACCATTTTCAATAGCATGATGTCCATAGAGCACATTGAAAAGGTGAAAATCTGTGCCAGGCCTTGGAGAAGACGAGGAAGTGAGTTATGTGGTTATATGGGGGAAAGTGGTCCCAGCAGAGGGAATGTCCAGTGACCACAGAAATGGAGGGAGGGGGAAAAAAGGGAGAAGGCAGGTTCTAAAATGATTTTACTATTCATATGCAGTAGCGAGTTCTCAATAATTAATTTTTTCAGGTACTCTTAGGACAACGAAGTTTGGGCCACTCTTCAGAAGATAAGTGACTAAATATTCCTTGAGGATGTAGATTTCTATATAATGCTTAACTTTAGAAAGCTCACATCCAATGACTATCAAAAATAAAAATTAAACACCCAGAAGTTTAAGTATACTGTTCTTCAATTATTTTGGCTATTAATTTAGCTAAATGGTATTTTAAATTTGAAGCTCTCAAAATTTGTAATATATTTATGAGAGTGAAGAAATGCCACACACAGACAGTGTTGAATAATAAATCTTTTAAATAAGGAAATGGAAATGTCATTTAGCATTTTTGTTATTTGCCTTCACTTGAGCATGTCAAATATCGTAGGCCAGCAAGATGGCAGACTTAATTAAGCGCACAGAGAAGAGATAGGAGTGGTTTGTACTGGAAGCTATGTAAATGTGAAAATGTGCACAGATGATTACGCGAGCTCCCACATTCTGTTCCACATTTGGTTTCCAAATTTGTTTTAAGGTAGAATAAGCCTGTGAGGTAGCTTGGATGTAAAGTCTTTGCTGTAGAGTTTAAATGCTTCTACCCCTGCGAGTCAAACAGATTCCTGAAATATGACTGATGAATCATTTGATGCCTAATACCTCTCAGTAGAAATTGTGATAAGCAGTCATCAGTCACCTTTGGAGGCTGCATGATGACTGTGTAATATTTTTCACTGATGATTCATACGTATTTCATAGCAGAGAGAATATTTATATTCTAAAAGCAATCACAGATTTAAGATATTTAAACTAAATTTTGTATTTTACTGAGGCAAATACATTGACAGGAAGCATAATTATTTATAACCTGGTTACACATCACAGTAAATATTAGAATTGATCAAGCTTGAGAGAAACTGTCAATTGTCCAAATAAATTTCTGTGGTATATGTATTTTTAGAGGCAACCAAGTTCCCTGTACTTAAATACTGAATAATGTTAAAGCCATTTATGGATAATGATCAAGCGTTTTAAAAAGCAATGTGGGTTTATTTTCTAATAGACGATCCAAATGCCCCCAGCCAGCATTGAGCAAAGCTTCATTAGGATTCATACACGAAACTGGCAATGAGTCACCGGTGCCTACACTTCTCTTCAATAATCCATTCCTGAGGACACATCGTGTCTCTGCGGAACCATTTACCACAGTCGTGCTCTGAGGAAGCAGTCGATATACTGTCCAAAATCCCTAAATCCTACAGAGAGATGAGTCTAAGCTCTGAAGCCTAGGATTCTACATACAGATTCACATGCCCAGACACACGCGCTCCAAAATGTGTGAGGTGTACGTGCGGATGGAGCAACTCTTGCTGCTTAAATTTTAAATGGGATAGTAGTGCCAACCACCGCAGCACTAGATTTTAAGAGAAATCCCCACAATTGCAGAGAACACGACTTCCTTGTTGTTGGGTTTCCAGAGCCACACACACCTGGGGTAAGGCAGACCCACAAGGCACACTTCTTGAACCAAACTGAAAACTCTAGTCCAATCAAGTCTTCAATAAAATGCCAATGACACGTAGTGCCACTCCATGGATGCCTATTTTCATGTTGTTAGGCCAAAATTCTCACTTTTCAAGCGCACATCTTGGCTCCACACAGGGAATATCAGGTTAGAAAAATGATTTAAAGGTCCATCTGTTCACAGATGTGTGGCTAAGCCTGGGTATAAAATGTGCTATGTCCGTGGTCTTCTTCCCATGACCATTTAATTTCCTGAGTCAAGTGTTTTGACCTTGGTGCTGAGCACACCAGCAGCACATGCCTCTTCGTTCACAGTGAGGAAGCATCTTGTATCTGCCCTCACCGCCGTGCCACGATCACTTTTGTTTTTTTTTTTTTTGGTGAGGATAATCAGCCCTGAGCTAACATCCGTGCTAATCCTCCTCTTTTTCTGAGGAAGACCAGTTCTGAGCTAACATCTTTGCCAATCCTTCTCCTTTTTTTTTTTCCCCCCAAAGCCCCCGTAGATAGTTGTATGTCATAGCAGCACATCCTTCTAGTTGCTGTATGTGGGATGTGGCCTCAGCATGGCCGGGGAAGCGGTGCATCGGTGCGCGCCGGGGATCCGAACCTGGGCCACCAGTAGCGGAGCGCGAGCACTTAACCACTAAGCTACAGGGCCAGCCCCCACGCTCACTCTTTTACACACGGGTTGTTTCACTGCATTAAGAGTCTTGTCTATAGACCTGGCGACTTCAACCCACACTGTATATAGCACAAAAACTATCACGTCAAACACAGGAATGCTCATCGCTGGTAGCTGTCCTCAGCTGCAGTAAGTGATGGTTTTCCTGCTGTGCTGCTGAAAATTCAACTTCTCATCTAGAATGTCTCTAAATTGCTTGCCCGTGAATTAACAATTCTCAATGCTAACAGAGAGGCTGAATTTTATTATCTTTTAGCTACAAGTTCTGGGAAATGTAATTGAGGCTGACAAGGTCTGCATGGAATCCCCCCTACTCTCCGTTTTCTTATCTGTAATCTGTACAAATGCTGAAGACGTGCACACAAACACGCACACACTCTCTCTGGGATGTTTTTAGTTCCCACTGACGCTTGAAGCACTCTTTCCCCTTCAGATGTTCCGCTTCTTCAAGCCTGACACGCAGTCTTTGCATTTCAATACACATTCATAGGCATGGTCATTGATTCATTGATTCATTCATTCAGTAGACTATTATTTATTGAGCAATTACTATTTGCTTAAAACTGTTTTAGGTGCTGAGTATGCATTTGGAACAAAACCACCTTCATAGTGCTTACAATCCACAGACGTAGATGGACAATACACAAATAAAGGTACAAATAATCATAATACAAAATGTGCTGAGTACTGTCAAGGAAAATGAGACCCAGTGTAACCTATAATGTAACAGATTAGAGATTTTTATTGGGTAGGTAGGTCTGGGAAGGGAGGAGGTAGCATTTAAGCCAAGACTGTGGGATGAGAAGGAGTCAGCCCCATGAAGAGATGGGCAGTGTCCCAAATGTAGGTAACAGCAAGATGTAGGCCCTGTTGCTGGAAAGAGCCCTAAAGCCAAGGAAGTGTTGCACATTTAGGGAAAATCCTTCAAAGAGGCACTCAAGAAGTGTGAATTTAGTCTACCTGGATTTGCTGAGGGCCATGGAAGTAGGTTTCTATTGCTAATGGATCATTTGGCTTTCCTACCTGCATGGCCCCTATGATAAATTGTGCATTCTAATGTTTTCAGCCATTTCAAAATATGAATGCTTTGGGTTGTTGGACAGATGGGAGGAAAGCCAGGTACCTCTACCACAGTGACTCTCTAGGTGTGTGCCCTTCTGTGGTGGCCATGGGTGATAATGTGCATGTATGATGCACACGTCCTGAAGCTGCAGACAAAGCCCCCCAAAAGACGCGATCTGCAAAAGACAGCACCCTTTCAGTGCACAGTGGGTACCAGGGTTTAAGGGAGCATGAGATGGATGCAGTGGTGGTTTTAAAACATCCACAAATCCTTTAACAATTCTCTCTTCAAAAGGTGGAGACTGATTCACCTCCCTTTGAGTGTAGCTGGACTGACTCACTCACTTCTAGTGAATAGAGTGAAGCAGAAGTGATGGTGTATGACTTTGGGGACTATATTACAAACTGTTGCTTCTTGCCTGCTCGGTCTCTCTCAGATCACTCTCTAGGGGACACCTGCTGCCATCTCATGAGGCACTCAGGCAGCCCTGTTGAGAGGCCCAGGTGGTGAGGAACAGAGGCCTCCAGCCCACATCCAGATGAGGGCGCCATCTTGGAAGCAGCTTCTCCAGCCCCAATCAAGCCTTCAAATGATGCAGCCCCACTGACAGCTGGAACGCAACCTCCTGAGAGACCCTCAGCCAGAATCCACGAGCTAACCTGCTCCTGGTCTCCTGACCTTCAGAAAATGCGTGAGATAATCAATTGTTGTTTTAACCTTCTAAGTTTTGGGTATTTAGTTACACAGCAAGACAGAACTGACACGGATGCCAACATAATATTGTCCTTTAAGATGGCAGGTTGAACTTTCTTATTTCTTGAAAATACAACTATTTTAAAAAATTCCACCTATATTCAGCACAGCAGTATAATCAATGCAGAAAGCCAATCTGAATATCTTTCTCTATAGGTAAACATTCAGTAAATGATATACACATGTGCATTGAGTTAGTTACAACTTAATTTGAAGGTAATAAGTCAAACTACAAAGTAAAATTAAATTTTTGTACTTAGGGCAGGTAATACAATTTCTCTGATCTATTTTTTCTGCACAGTAAAATTGGTCTAAATTAGAGCTAGTCTCAAGGCATTATAATTTGCTAACCACCATACCTGCCGTGTAGCAAATAGTCATGTGTTGACTAGTAGTAGTGCATTTTCGAAGTAACTTTACCATCATATTGGCTTAGCAATGAGGCACTTACTTTCTCCCCCCACCTCATCTACCTTGATAGACTCAAGGTTACGTTAATAATGATGGCCAGTAACTTCCGAGGTTTAACTACATGGTATTCACTGTTGTAAACGCTACAAGAGTATTATCACAAGAGGTAGAGGCTACTATTTTCATTATCCTCAAGTTGCAGGAGAAGAAACTGAGGCATCAGAAATGTAAGTAATTGGGGCTAAGTTCTCACAGGTCATAAGTGGCCCAGATTGGAAAATAGGCAATTAGGAATCCAAGCCCAAGACATTTTCTAGCAAACTAGGTTGCCTCAGTGTAGAGAATATGATTCTTCCTTGACTTTCTAGGAGAACACCACTTCCTTGACTTTCTAGGAGAACACCCTCACCCCAACAGGGTGACCACACCCAAGGTAAGACATCAGAGTGGCAAGGTGAGGCAGAGGGAGGGCTGAGGTTCCCTTTGGGATCTCCGTTGGTCCCAGGAGGTGTTCAGAAGTGACCTTATGAAAGAAAGATGCAAGGTAAACCATCTAGCCGGGGGCTGAACATGAGCCACAGCCAGACCCAAAGGAGCTGGTGAGAACCAACGTGGGTCAAAGGAAGGATTTCTGAGCCCGAGTGAGGTAAGAGAAGACAGACAATGAGTTCCTTGGCTGTGCCTTCAGCAGCCACAGAGGCCAGCAGGGACTGGACCGTGGCCTGGCCAAGCACAGGGGCAGCACCTCCACAGAGGTCAGCCAAGACCCCGGTGGTGGCCCAGGGTCCATGTGCCACTCAGAAGCCGCCTCTACACACTGCCGTAAGCTCCCCATCCCCCCTGACACTATCTTAGGAAGAAGAAGAGGGAAGAAGCAGGCTCTGAAAAACTAAGTTTCCGCATGGAAGATACTGATGTGAGCTGAAGGGCACTAGTTAAACCGGGGTAAGCAAAGGGAGTGTTAATTGGAAAGTCTGTTCCCTGCTAAGCAGGGGGTGGATGTTCAGGAGCAAGATTAAATAATTTACATACAAATTTAAAAAGCTGCATCGTCTTCACACTTCTTGGTCTAGTGTCAGCGCATTGTTGACCCCGCCACTCAGGAAGGTCCTGCCTTGGTGTTCACAGCAGATGTTAGGAAAGTGACGAGGAGCAAAGAACTACATGGACAGAACGGAGCTGCTGGTTGAGCAAGCCACATTCTCTCGCTCAGTGGGTTCAGTGACGAGGGACGATGTTACTTGGCTTATCCTCCAGGATAGTGAAGTGAGGAGTCTTCTGACACCTATTTCAGACCCCAAGACACCCAGCATCTCCACACCCACTCCCTTCCCTCTCCAGCACACTCTGTCCATTTTGGGGTTAAAATACTTCTCTCAGCCCCAGGCACTGACACTATCCTGATGAGATTCTCACAGTCTCCCAATCCTCTGCGATAACATGGAAAGTCACCATGGCAAAGGTTAAACTTCAATTTCTCATCAATTTTTGATGCCCAGAATCATTCCTTCTAAAAGAAAAGCTCTTAGTTAAAAGCAAGTTTTGCTGTCTTACCTGAAAATCATGTGATCTCATTGTGATTCAAGAAATCAGGAAAACTTCAGGAAATGTGGCTTTTGTGATAGGGCAGCTGCAAATGCCCCTCATGCAACCTAAACACCATTCATTTTGCAGATACACTTTGAAGTGTATCATGCTGATTTAAAAAAAAAGTTCCCCAGAATTATAAGCACATTATATAATATATGCGTTGTTTATTGTAGACAGTGGGTTTTATGGCAAATTTTCTAAATGTAGACTAAAGGAAATGGTATCTCTTTTTGTTCCTGATTTGAGTAAGATAGCAAAAACCAATGAGTTTTGTGAAGCATTAATGCAAGATGTTTCCAGGGCTGGGATTACATTAGAGCAGCTCTATCTGATAAGCAGCATGATCTTTTCCCCACATGGCGAGCTTCTGAGACATAATAAAAAGAACTGTAAGGTACAAGTCTAAGAGAATGTTCTCTTACCAAGTAGAAATTAAAATGAGGCTGGCCAGGTAGAGCATCACACCACTTTATTTGAATCTGGAAATTAACGTATGCCTTACTTTATCTTTTTTCTCCAGTTAATCACTAGAAAAAAACAATACATTTGGCAAATGAATGCACATTCCTGTTGGTAGTTGTCAGGTTCCCAATAAGGAGGCTCTAGGACTCCCCATGTGAACGCTCCACCGTTCATGTGAACTAACACTGCCCATATTAAGCTTTGTCTTCATTTAGAAGGCGAAATTCTTCCTGGAAAAAGGTGCAGGGACCCCTTGTGAATAAAACTTAGAGGGTTGTATTCCTTTCTTCTATCGGTTTGCCTTCATTGTCCAATGGATAATAAGCAGAACCATTTCTTCTTTGTTACTTAATTGCTGTTTCAGTAAGGGCTAGTGAAGATTCTAATAGAAACTGTTGATATTCTTCCTTAATATATCATTTTGAATTAAAAAGTAATAGGCTTCATTGGTTTTATTGGGTGTATTTCCACACATTTTCTGTGGTTATAAACACCTAAGCTCTACATCTTCTACAGAACTCCTGCTATCACTGCAAGGGTTTCAGCGCATTTTTATTGTTGAAGTGGAAAGCTGTTTGCAAGCCTGGCTTTCAAGTCAATGTTTTCATTTGGGAACAGAAGGTGTAAAAGTGAAAATATGTCTCACTCTTTCCTTAAAATGGGACCTAAAAATGTTTTCTAAGAATGCATCAGGCAGACTTGCATGTGATTTCTTTTGGATTATCTAAGGAGGCATACAGCAGAAAGTCAAATAATATCTGAAGAAACACCAGAGGGTATGGTCACAGTGGGTCTGTATTGATAAATTCTCAGTGGTCACAGGAAAAAATAGGTCATGTTTTCAGAGCTTCTTTTTTTGTGTCCTTTTTTCCCAGAGAAGTAAATATGAATCTCTATTGCTGAATCAGAAGCAAAAGAAGCAATCAATTTAGGAAGAGTAGGGTCAGTAAAAGTGGAAATAACCCAGCACTGAGCCTCTGGGATTCTAGACACTGTGCTTTTTTTATGTATTGGAGTGCCATGCAACCTAATTCAACAAGTAAAGGTCCTGTAAAGCCTGTTTCTCTGCAAATAGCAATGTGTTCAGCATCAGACCTTCGTTTGACATGGAGCATTCATGAGGACTGGCTGGAATTTGATCCCCTAGGGCGTTTCTATGAGAAGAGGGCAACTAACCCAACATCTGAAGCTTGATGCTTTACAAGAAGAAGATAACCACTGCTCTTCAGGTCTTGGGAGGCCAGTGTCCATGTGCATGATTTGTGCATTTTTAGAACTCTCTCTTTCACAGTGATTATGAAATATCCAGCAATTTTCAGTGGCTGTTTAACCTGGCATTTTTGGAGGTTTGTATAATGGAAATGGATCAAAATATGACAGTGAAGCTGTCTACTATTGTCCAGGCAAATGCTGGCACATTCTTTTACAAAGAAAGCTATGATCACTCAGATATGTCAGCTCTGTGTTTTCCAGTCTCCCTGGACATCGTCACCCAGGAAACCATGGACTCCGTGGTTCTCCATGGACTCCTGAATCTCCAGGAATTCTGGGAGGTGGCACTTCTCTATGGACAGATCCCGCCACACTGCCACAGTTGAATCCCTTTCTCTTCTGTCTTCGAATTCAAAATGAAGCTTCACTGCAATTAGCTCAAGTTATTCCATAGCTACTCATAAGGAGTTCTCTACTAAGTAGAGCAAAGTATTAGTTGGCTAGGGCTGCCGTAACAAAGGACCACAGACTGGGGGCTTAAATAGCAGAAATTTACTTTCTCACACTTCTGGAGGCTGGGAGTG
Source organism: Diceros bicornis minor (assembly GCF_020826845.1). NCBI lineage: Eukaryota > Metazoa > Chordata > Mammalia > Perissodactyla > Rhinocerotidae > Diceros > Diceros bicornis. Next base: position 3,313,468 of record NC_080758.1, read on the forward strand.
CAAGATAAAGGTGTCAGGAGGGTTGGTTCCTTCTGAGGCCTCTCTCCTTGGCATGTAGATGGCCATCTTCTCTCCATGTCTTCCCTCTGTGCCTGTGTCTGTGTCCTAATCTCCTCCTTCAATAAGGACACCAGTCATGTTGGATTAGGACCCACACTGATGACCTCATTTAACATTAATCAACTCTTTAAAGGCCCCGTCTCCAAAACAGTCACACTCTGGAGTACTAGGGGTTGGGACTTTGATGTACAAATTTGAGGGGGAACACGATTCAGCCCATAACAGTCTCTATGTTCTGATTCACTGATGAATTGAAGAGAAAGGAGCACATGGTCATTCAGCCAATTAGCAAATAATCGCTGAGCACCTGGATAGAACTGAGCCTGGAGTAGACATTGAGGCTGGCGGTCATGAGACCCATGTCTACTGGTGAGCAGACAGCAGATGTTTCATCTAAAGGAAATTCAAAGACGAAATTTGGGTGAAGACCACCTAGAAATAAAGATTTTAATTTTCATGAAACTTTTTCCCTTGGACATTTTCTCTTCTGTCGATTAAAAAAAAAGGCATTCTTTTCTCTCTTTTCAAAGGCAACAGAAACGAAGAACAAAATCTAACTGTGACAAGGGCCAGCTTGCCTTTGTGTATATGAGTTTGAAGTGCTGTTGTTTCTGGTTGAAATATTCAAAATGGATGAAAATGTACAACACAGGCCATGAATAACATGATCAAGATGGACGAGGATTCAACAGTCCTCTTCCATGTGAATGTGATCAGGGTCTCCAATGTTATGAGAAGTGATTTTCTATTAAAGCCCAGTTTTTGTTACTTTCTCTTTCCCAGTATTTGGCTTTCTACCATATAATGGGGAATTAGTAGAAATGCATTGAAAACATCATTGTGAACAGGTGCGTGATTCAAGCAGCCGATGTTTAAGTGACAGCTGAAGCATGAAAGCGAATGCTAGCAGATAAATGTGTGTGTAATTTTAGAGTTAATAATTATGTTGCATAATTTTCTTTGGAAGAAGAGTTTATAATAACATTTTCTAAAAGTGCCAAGCAAAGTAATTACACACTTGGCAAGCCATAAAAACTAAACAATTTGGCAATGTCTCATTAACCAAGTTCTCAGGTCAATGCAAGGTTTTATTTTATTTAAAGCAGGAGATTAATTTTTTTAAATAGGGTTTACTTTCTTATTTTATGGTTTCACCATTTTTCTTGTAATTACAATTTTACTTACTAATATGATGTTTAAAATTGTGATTCTTTCTTAAAAGTCAACATGGTAAAAGTGAGGCAGACACCTCATTCATGGACATCAAATGGAATGATTCTACCAAGTACTAGAAACACCACTTCAGTCCCTATTCCCAGAGCTAGAGTCATTATTTCCATCTCCATGGAGGCAGGACTTCAACGTTTTAGTATAATAACGTTTTGGCAGGTATTTAACTAAAAGCTACGGAAATCATTTTGAGGATAATGACACAATTTTCTGAGTCCATCCGTATTTTTGGAAAGTACTGACAGTGGTCCTACCTTTGGAGTTATAAGTTATATTACTGGAAGGTCCTGAGAATGTTGAAGTTTAAGTACATGATTCTTCATATAAATTATATGGATCTACCAATCCCTTTCACGCAGCTTCCATTTATATCTGTACACATGCTCATCAATTCCAGCTGGTAGCCAATTAAGTAGCAAACCTGGGAACACAGCCCAAATGGACAAGGGGGTGTGAGTCAGATGGGTCTGGCTACCCTTCCTTTATTGATTTGGTTGGTTACTTACTAAGACAGTTCTCACATGTTTAAAACTATTTTTGAATAAATTTGATGCATTTATTTTAAATTTCTTACAAATGCAAAATAAATTGAAAAAAACACGTAATGCCACCACTTAAAATATGTGAAATAATAAATAAACGTCATAACCATACCCATTTAATCCCATTCCCCAAGAGACACTAATTCTTTATGCTTGATCCATAACTGACTTTCCAGATTTCATCTTACGTTTTATGTGGTCTAGTCTATTCTTCACAAAAAAGTGAGTATACTATACACGTGGGATTGAAAATTGTTCATATCACCCAACATGACAACTTGGAAAATTTCACTTGTCAATCCATAAAGATTCTTCTTCTTAATGGGTACATAGGATTTTGTTCTATGGGCATACCGTAACTTATTTACATATACCCTACTGATGAACATTTATGGTGAATCCATTTTATGCACTTAATACTGCAAAAAAATCCTTTGTGTCTATATCTCTTTCTGCTTGTTATTTCCGTAATTTAGACACCAAAAGTAGAATTCCTTGGTCAAAGAGTTGTGCACATTTTTAATTTTGATATATTTAGCCAAATAACTCTTCAGGAAGGTTGAGCCAATTTATATTCCTGCCACAGTGTATGAAAGCACTCATGTCCCTGCCTCCCTATCATCTCTGAATGTTATTGATCTTTTGTTTTGCTATTCTATAGGCGACAAAGCTATTCAATTAATGTTTTATTTTGCATTTATTTAATTATTAGTGATGTGTAGAATCTTTCCATAGCTTTATTAAGTTTGTCTTTGTTTCCTGGCCAAAATAAGTAGAATCAATAGATTTTTCTAAGATCGAAATTATCATTATCAATACTGTATTGATTATGATGATTAACAACGGGAATAATGCTTGCTAACAGTTAATGAGCACATCTACATTTTACCATTGACTTTTCATGACAATGCTCATTCATTTATTCATTCAATAAGTATTTATTGCACCAGGTTGTGTAGTAAAGATGAAATGATGAAAACAAGCCCAGGGCCTCCTGGGAGTAGGCACTCCACGGCCTTCATGTTAGAGATAAATAAACTGCAGCCTACAGGTGCGGAGTAATTTACTCAATGGTACACAGCTAGCAAGTTAGAAAGTCAGACATCAGAACCCATTTTTTAACATCCACTCTCTAAAATAAATATGAACAACCACTTTTACTTTTCTACCGTGAAAATGTTTTTTAGTCACTATGCTTAGTACCCAGTCAGAATTAAATTAAAATGAATTAAGTCCCAAATTCGTATGTGGGAGGGAGTGGTCTCTTGCTAAAACAATTTTTGCTATTATATTTCTACTTGTCTCATAACTACCTTATCCATGCCTTGGTTCCTACATGTCCAATATGAATTAGAGCATCTTCCTATTATAACTGCAAAAAACACCAACAGGTGACCTCTGAAAATCATGTTTGAAAACAGATAAGTACATTTAAGTATAATTGATTGCACAAGTAATAACGCCCAAAGTGATTACACAGTCTAGTACTTACAAAAGTAATTACACTTCAGAAAATCAAAATTAATTTGTACACTTCTGATGCACTTTTAAGGCTGTTGACATTTTGTTGTAGAGCTTCTAATGAAATGAAAATTATTAATAATTGTTCCTACTTGAGTGTGACAAATGTCATTTGGCTGGGAAGGCAGCAGAACCGCCGAGCACTGCCAAATTATAATGTTGTTGAAAGTTGGGGGTGGAGATTAATATTCAAAATGGTGTTGGGCATCTGTATTATTTTAGCCACCAGCAGCTGATAGACCATATATCCTGAAATGAATGTCTACATAATTTTCGCCTCTTTAATGGCCAGGCAATTAGATTGGCAAAGGGCCACTTGAAGTGTGAGCGTAAATCATGCTGACATACCTGCGGTACAAGGGAGGTCACTATGCCAGACGGACGTGGTGTGAGAAAGCTTTCTTCATGTGCAACCATCATGAGTGATTGCATTGGCTCTTTTGCAAGATATACTAAGGAAACGATTGTTCCAATCACGAGTACCCACTGACAACTGAAGCCTCATCGGCATTCACCGTGCACCTACAAAATATTAAATTAGTCATTTTCAAAGAAAAATAAGCCAGGGGTTCACAGATGGGTTTTTAATATAAACAAATAAAATAAAAATTAAATTAAATTAAGCAAGCCACCCACTTTAGAGGGGCATAAAAAATAGCTTTGGCTATTCAGAGTTGCCCTGGACCTTAGGACAATATTCTTTTTTTTCCATTGTGGTAAATAACAAAACATAAAATTTACCATGAGTGACATTTAGAACATTCCCAGTTGGTTGTGCAACCATCATCTCTACCCTGTTCCAGAACATTTGCATTGCCCTAATATGAAACCTTGCACCCTTGAAGCAGTCACTCCTCAACCCCCTCCACCCTAACCCTAGGCAACCACTAATCTACTTTGTGTCTTTAAGAATCTACCTATTCTGGACATTTCATATAAAAGGAGTCATACAATAGGTGGCCTTTTGTGTCTGGCTTATTTCACTTAGTATGTTTTTGAGATTTATCCATGTTGTAGCATGAATTGGTAAGCCATTCCTTTTTATGGCTGAAGAATGTTCCGTAGTATGAGTAGACCACATTTTGTTTATCCATTTATCAGTTGATGGACATTTGAGCTGTTTCTACCTTTTGGCTGCTCTGAAAAGTGCTGCTATGAGCATTGGTGTACGTTTTTGTCTGAATACCTGCATTCAATTCCAACACTCTTTTAAATAACAGTCTTCGCAAAAGTCCATGAAGGCAAAGGGGGTGCAGAGGGCACGTGTGATCCTGCCCTTTGACATTTGCCCTTGACGTGGAGGCTGGGAGGTGGGCTACTGAAGGGAAGCTCTGTGTGGACCAGTGAGCCCCTGCCCCAAATCAGGGGGCGGCATTCTTAGTTACTCAAGGAATTCAACAAGAGTCCTTTTTCAAGCTTCCCAACGTTTCCTTGAGAAAAAGTGTTTTTATCAGCTCTTTTCCTATTGTTTTCTTTTTCCTTAGCAATAGTCATGGTAATTAATTAATTACCTAGAGAAAATCAATGTAGGTCTTTATTGACGTTATCAGATAAGAACACCTTAAAATGTGTGCAACATCTCTCAAATGGGTGTTCTCATGCCATCTTCTGTGGGGCCATGTTTTACTGGCATTTGAATTATGCAATGTTAAAATAATGCAAAATTAAACAATTAGTAAGGTCTTGATTTAGGCACAGAATTCAAAATATTGGTAATTGCTCCTGGTTAAATATTAGTTAAGAATCACATAATTCCAAAGCTATAGAACCTGGCAAATTCCAACCTATGTTTGCATACTCTCCAGAGGGCAGCTCTCCTCTAGCTGGGAAACAGGAGGCCCTGACAGCTCTTGGTAGGACGAGTCTTGAAGTAGGACACTCAGGTCAATGGCAGGAAGCCCAGTGCCGTTAAGGGGCCAGTTACAAACTCAAATCTATGGACTCAAAGGCAGGACGAGCTAAGCCCCATTGCCTTTGACAGCCCTTTTTTCATGTGTCCTGTCCTAGGGCCTTTCTCACTGGAGGGGCCAGCCTGAGAGAGCTTCTAGAACACCCTTTGATCTACTAAGTGTCCTGCTGACCACAGTCATTAGATAAAGTGTCCTCCTGCTGAGACAGACATGTACACACACACACACACTAATTTGCTGGCTATTGATGACTGAAGGGCCTTAGTCAGTTGGCTTCACCTTGACAACAGACACAACCTTCCAAATTCCACTCCGTAGAACATTCTGTCTTCATTGAGACAGAGGTCCGATCCCAGGAAGACCTGTGGAATCCACAATGTCGGGAAAGAATATGGTAACCCTCACTCGCTCATAGACAATTCAAAATTAAAAAAAAACAAAACTGTCAAACAGGGAGAAGGAAATCCATCAAAAATTGATTTTCTCATAAGTACAACTCTATACTTTTATGGACTAGAAACAGCTTTTAAAGCATTTCCCCCAAGTTTCTCCACCTGGCTGGTAGCCTAAGCAGATGTCCCTGCCCATTGCTGAGTCCAGTCTTGCGCCAGAGTGGAAAGCCACGTGGTGAACATCAGGATCGAGGAAAAGCAGGAGGGCGCTGCTAGTGTTTTGCAGATTATCTCAATTTCCCCAAGTTGTTGTTTTATTTAGTTATGTTAACATGTGGATTCCCAGGGCCCTCTGGTCTGCCTTTAGCCATTCGTAAGCAGCCCTTCTTGTGGTGAGACAATCAGAGGGCTGTTGTCTGTCATGCCATGACATGCCACCCGGGTCACGCACCATCATGTGTGACTCAGGAGAATAGCATGAGTGGCTCAGAATCCCCGTTCTGACGTTTGAATCCCAAGTCTGCCCTCTGCCCTGTGTGTCCCTGGACAACCAACCTCTCTGAGCCTCAACTTCCTGATGCATAAAGTGTGGATATGATAGTTAGGGCGACTGCGCATGCTGTCGTCCAAACTGGGACACTTTCGAGAGTAAAAAGGGGGTGATATATAATTATGCCCTGCAACAGGAAACGGGGACTGTCCTGGACGAGCCAGGTCATACAATCACTGCTGTAATAGCCATATACCCTATGCTCAGAGGGTCATTGCAAATATCCAGTGACATGGCAGATCGGTGAAAGTGTATAAGTGTATGGTCCATAATGAGCACCCATTCTGTGTAATTATCAGCAGTGTTGTTGTCACACCATTAAATATCAAATAGGCATCAGTGTTCTTGCTGTTTTAGTTATACTTTTGCAGCAAGTAGGAAGAAAAGCCGTGGCGGAGACATCTTCACATAGTGATGAAACCAGCATTTGCCCCGTGATCAGTACAGAGCTTGTGTCTGATTTACAGGGGAGCTGAGAAGGGAAAGAGCAAGTCATCTGCTCCAGAGGACCTGCATATTAGGGTTTCAGGGCTCATCTGCCTCATCCACACTCTGGCCTCGTCAGAAACGCATCTCCTAACGCAGAGGTCTCCATCTTGGCGGCCTTGCCCATGGGGGATGCAGCAGGCAGCGTGTTCCCTGGGCTGAGTTCTGACCAAAGTCAGGCCGGGAAGCTTCTGAGCTCAGAGGAACAGATGGAGAGCGGGTGCCAGAGTCACTCCTTCTCACCCTATTTTTAGTTTCCCAACTGATCCCATCAGAATAACCAAGGGAGAGGGCAGCCTTGCAGCCCCCACTCGGGCTCAGCCGAGACATGGAATTTCCATAAAAAGATAAATTCTGCCTGTTTGCTTGATGCTAAGCTTTCAGCTTTCTTTCAGGAACTTGTTCTTCAATGAGTTTATTTCTAAATAAACCTTTTCCTGTGGCTGTTGCTTTATTTTGTACAAAACATAACTGCACAAAATTGTGTATGACACTGTAATTGGATGTGTCATCTGATGTTTGGCATGTGACTTTTGTGCCGACAAGGACTTAGTCCCCAGCCCACTGATGTTCTGTGTGATCAGGAGAGGGAGCGCTGTCACAAATGGCTTCAGTCCAGGCCTTGGGCAGATGACAACTTCCCAGGTTGAAACTGCAGCATCGTGAGGGCAGCATTGATACCTGCGTCTCCACATGGACCCCCCTTGCCTTCTTCTCGCTGAGAAACCCTAATTTGGTCTGGGACGGTAACGTATCAAGCCCCTGCGACCAAGAAGAAAAAGGTCGCAGATGTGCTGCCCTCAATGTGGATGAGCTGCTGACACCATAAAAGCAATTGCCTGGGAAGCAAACCAGCAGACAGACACCACCTATTTAAGCCATTATGATCAGTCTGTTACTTGCACTTGAATCCAGGGAGGCCTTGGCCAAAACCAAGTGATTAAAATGCACCTGATGACTTTGGACCCAGAAAAGTTAGATTTCCCAGGATTTCCTTTAGGATCCCATGAAAACTCCCCTAAGTCCCTAAGCCCCTGTTTCTTCATCTGTAACATAGGCATTTTAATAGTCACTTGACGAAGTGTTTGTGATCCTTAAATAGGATGACATATGTGAAAGCACTTCGTGGCTGCCGAATACTCATTGTCATTATTTGTTGTTGCACAGAGTCAACCTAAATTTGTGGACGGAGGAAAGGTTCCAAAGTCGTTCTTTCAATGAGAAAGGGAAGGGGCTCCGTGGATTTGAAATCTCTCTCAGTCTCTCTCCCTCCCTCTCTCTCTCTGTCTCCCCCCTCTCTCTTCTCCTCCTTTCTCCTCTTCCTCCCCTATTTAAAAACAAGCGCTGGGCTGTAACAGCTGTGTTTCCCAGGAGGAAGTCCACGATCCCCTTACATCTTGCTTGTCCTAGAGAAACTTCCTCACAGGCTCTCCAGGTGGGTGATTCCTGGCTCTGACAGCAGTCTAATTAATTAGGAAGGGGACAGCAAAGATACTATCACTTGACTCTAATTTTGCTCCTGGTTTTAGATGGAGTCATTCCTTTTTATGCATATAATTTAAGAGGTTAATAATATTGAATTTGAGGCATGAATAATAATCCATTATTAGCACAGCAAAAGAGAGATTTGGTTTTCTATAGTAACACCTGTTCTGAATTTCTTTTTCCCTAAGTTAGGAACCGAAGTGGTGTGTTTTTTGAAAGTTTAAAATCACCAGTTTGCTAGTGTTCCCATCAAGTCTCATTTTAGTTACAGAATTAACGAAACACTTTTGTTCTTGTCGTCTAATTAACTTTGTCATTTATTGAGTTTCGAAGTTCCCTAGTCAAAATGAAAGACCTTCCCATAGTTATTAAACCATAATGCTGATCTCCATTTCAACACAATTAAATTTTATTCAAATAGTTTAAATTTTTTTAAGTAAAAAAACGTCTGGGATTGAATTGTCTTTAACACAAATGACTGTTCTTAGATATGAAGGTGTTGATTGTAAAATACTACCCATAGTATTTCCATGCTAACCTGCCATCCCAAAGGGGGAACTCATTTAAGTTAGAAGAAGAGTCTCTGACTAGGAGAAGTGTAAGAGGCAAAACCTACTTCCTGAGTGAGTTCCTGAAGGTTGAACTATCCCCAAAACTCATGGTCAGAATGGATCGCCAATGAATAAACCATCCTTTACAATGTGGTATGAAAACAGATGGGCTCTTTGGAGATGGGCAGATACGGGGCTTTTCCTGGTTCCAATGGAGCAGCCTCCAGTTATTTTAAACAAAGTTTTATTGGAATACCTTTATGTGTTGTCTGTGGTTGCTTTGGCACTATAACTGGATGGATGAGCAGTTTGACAGAGACCTCACAGCCCACAAAATCATGGCGGAGCTACGGAACTAAAGAGAAACTCATGATGTCACCACACTTTAGTTCTAAAGCCTTCATGCACTATGCCCAGTCTTTAAAAAAGAATAGATATGCCCAACACACACAGACACACACACACACACACACACACACACCCCAGCCTGAAATTTAGAGTACCTATTTAATAATGGAAATACAATACTGCAGGGTTTTTTTGTAAGTAATTTTTCTCCGTGACAACACAATATGAATTGTACTGCTTGTGGCTCCATATATCTCATGTCAGTGTGCATTTCTGTTTATTGACTCGTTTTATCATACAAAACTGACACAAGCTTCTTATTAATCTGTCTCCAAAGGGTCAAAACACTTTAATAAATATGTTAGTTCCCTTTAGGTCTGGGAAGAAACGAAACGGTTAGTTAAATGTACTGTGACGTTGAAGGAAAGTCTCTCGTTCCACTAACTCGAGAGCCAGCTAGATGAATCCAGGGGACCCATAAAGTAATGACACCACACTTTCTTAACGGCCAATTAGGGCCCACTGTCCTAAAGCAAATCAATAAGAAAGTTTTGAAATGGAATTTGGGGGTTTCATTAGTGGGCTAAATTCTCAATGGTGTTGTGTTCCTCGTACGTGGATGACGGCAAAAATCCATTGCTGGAGGAAAATGTAATGGAGCAGAGATAAAGGAACAAAACAATCTCATTTTTCCTGGAAGGAGGTGAAGATTCATTCATCTAGTGCTAGAATCATCTGGGAGCTTGTTAAAATGCATTGTCCTGCATGAACCCCAGGAGAATGCAAGGCCCTCTGCTGCTGACTCAGCATTCCTTAAGGCTGCACCCTTTCCTGTAGAATACCTTGATGTGTATCAGGCACGCTGCTGGTTCCTCTCACCAGTCGTCAAAGCCTTCAGCCTTATTCTAACCGCTGTAACTGAATGAGGTCCTTTTGGCTGGTTATGGAGCACAAGCCCTCAGCCTTCCATGTGACACTCGGGGGTCTCCACTGAAGACCAATGGCAGTGCCCCCCTTAGACAAATCATAGTCAAAAGGTTCTGGCACCTGTGCTCATTGCTGCTTTGAGGAAAAAGGTGGTATGAAATTAACCTGCTCTCTAATGGGAGCCATAATCTGGGAAGGTGATGTCGGATCGCAGAGCATTCATATTTTACCCACAGATCTTTGGTTCTCCCTGATTTCTTCCCTCTTCATGGTCACCACCTCTTGTAACTGCCCTGTGCTCAGTCTGCCTGCCATCGTGTCCCCTCTCTCCTCTCTGTTACTGAAAATAACATCTCTCTGAGCACTCTTCTTCCTGCCCTCCACAGAGTCCTTGGGGACGTCCATTCCACTGTGAACAGACACCTGCTGAGTCTGGGCTCTCATCTCCCTTTGACATGTACGGTCTTGCAAGGGACTGAGCTGGCTTGCAGAGCATCCCAGCTCACCTACAGGACAATAAAGATTATTCCCAGACCCAAATCTCCAATGAGATCACACTGCTCGTACTGTTTGGTAACTGAGGGTGTGTTTCTTTTTGGTCAACCTCCGGAGAATACTACAAAGTGAAGTAAGGAAGGAGTTCCCAGGAGCAGCGAGAAAGGAGAGGTGTATTTGGCCATATTTAGGATTTTCATGACTCAGAATTGGCAACCTATCTGGACTTCGGAACAGCTCTGTTATAAGGCATCCTATTTGTTGGCCCCTATTTTGCCATGTACTAGAAAGTTCTATTGTTTATTCTTCTCTTCCTCTGCAATCACATTGTAACACTCGTCTTTAGGAGTATCTTATTCATTCATAGCCAGGAGGTGCTTCCTCTCTCTTTCTTTAGATTTTGCCATTTGAAAGATGAATGTCCTCCTCCCAAAACCTTCCACTAGAAGATATCATTAAACTGGCCTCTATATGCTTTCTGGCCACTGAGAAGTTAATTGCTGTCTGAAGTTGGGGTCTCCAGAAAACAGACTGTGAGGTGGAGATTTGGCCTTAGCAGGTTTATGGGGACTGTTCTCCGTACCCCTGAGAGTGAGGGAAGAAGGGTTGGGAACAGGGAGCAGGTAACCGTGGTGCAGTTGCATGGGTGGCCTCACCCACCCCCACGGGGACGCCGGTTCAGGCTGCCCGGGGAGGGGCGTGGGCTCGGGCGAGCTTGCTGCCTTGGGCAGGAGCAATGTTCAGAGAGGGGCACAACTATGAGGCATCAGCAGCCAGCACATCCTGCACACGGGGGCAATGAGGACCTTGGTCCTGATGGGAGGATCTGGGTCAGGCACCATGGCGTCCTCACAGTTACATTTTAAGTTACAGAAGCATTGGTTATCTTTTTGTCTCAAAGTTTAGACTCCACAGAAATGAAGACATTGTATTTCCTTCTCTTAAAGTCAGATGTTTTCTCAAAAGTCAACCAAATCCCACCACTTCTTGCCCCCTTTGTCCGAGGTGCCATCTTCTCCCCCGACTCCCTCTGAGTTGTTTCCATGCTCCGACCTTGCCCTATTATGTCCTGTTGGCCACTCAGCAGCTAGACCAACGTCACCCCCCTTCTCAGGACCCTCAAGGCTGCTCGTCTCAGGCCATGAGCTCTGAAGCCTGAGCCATGTGCACCGAGTGATCTGGCCGCCCGCCACCACTCAGACCTCATGCCAGCCCCCTCCTTCCCCCTCCTGTCCTCTGCCTGCTGTGGTGGCCTCCCCTGGTATCTGACTCCCCGGCCTTTGCACATAGTATCCTCTTTCTTAGGAATCTCGCCCGAGGTGTGTGGCTCACTCCCTCACCTCCAGGCCTCTGCAGAAGTCTCACCTGTAGAAGGAGTCTTGCCCTGACACCCTAGAAAAATGGCAGCCCCATCACTCTCTGGTATCACGCCCTGCTTTATTTCTCCTTACAGCACTTACAACCTCGAACACCTTCTATTCTGCGGGTGGTTGGGTGCGTTTTGTCTCCTCTCCCCACACTGAAACGTAGGCTCTGTGAGAACAGTGACTTTGATGGTTCAGAGTGGCTCAATCGATGAATTTCAGTTCTTTAGGCAGAATTGAACCCGCAACAGAGTGGCATTTTAGGAGCCGCCTAGTGTGGTGCAAGAACACACTTTCAGGGCCTGCTTACTCTCCTTTGCTTCTTTTTGAAAGTTTTATTAGAGTTTCAGCACATCTACTCTCAGCCAACGAAGCCTGGGGGAAGGTGATCCTGGGGTTAACTTCTGATGTCACCAGGGAACCAGAATCGGCCCAACATGGCGGCATGTTTTTGGTGCACTGGTATTGATGAGTTTTATTTTCAGAATTTCTTTTTGCATCCGGCATCCCAGCCACAGAGACAGGAGCTCAACAAGTAATCACCTGGAGAAAAGAAGGTGAGCAGAGCGCAGGGCTGCCCTGCGTCTGAGGAAGGATGCTTTCACAAACCCCGTGTAGGTTACAGGCACGGCCTTCTGCTTGTCATCTCAGCCCAGCGGCCCAAGTCACTCGCATTCCATCAAGTGCCATTGTCTCCAGATGGTCCCTTCCAGCCCTCAGCCTTCTTGCTTTTGACAACCTGGAAAACAAACAGGAACAGCCCTTTCAAAATGCCCATAGTGGAGTTTAGGAAGACACTGATTGACCCAAAGTCTCAATGCTTCAGCACGGTTTGGAGATTACGGACACCGCTCAGATGACAGAGTCGTAAGAAACAGCCATGGGAGGAGACAGGACGATGACCAAGTCCTGCTCCTTTGGGGCCTCCTTCTAGCCCAGGAGGAAAGAAGCGCATACGGTGAACCACAGAGGGAAGTTCTCTTCTCCACCCGTAGGGGAAAGTGGACATGTGAGGTCTCAGCCTCCTCTATTCCAGAAATGTCATTCTGATTCCCTCATTCATTTCTTCATTCATTTCTTCAGCACATGGACAGGTGTCTAGGCACCACATGCAGGCATTTTCTGTTTCATCTTGGCTTCTGTCTCTCATCACTCAAGTATCACACCTGTGCATGTCGAGTTTGCTCTCGAATTTCTCCTTGTCTGAAAACTTTTGCTCTCCCATCAACAGAGGTGAGAATCAATCCTCTTGTCTTTGTGTCCAATGGCACGTTTCTGTCAAGGAATGCAGCAACATCCACACCTGGTCCCTTCAGTCCATCTCTCCAGATGTGGTAGAATTTGCTCAATTGAACCAGGCCCTGGGATAGGGCTTCAAATGGCTGTTCCTAAATATTCTCAGAACGGTTCTCAAGAAGCTGTGTTCAAAGGTGTTCAGTGCACAGTGTTTGAGGCACTGGGCATTGGAGGCAAGCTAGACCCTGTTCCTAGGGGATACGTCCATGCAATGCTCTGCAACACTTAGAAGAAACAGACTAGATACGCAGGAGCCAGCATAGTTAGACTGTTTTAAAAAGTTGTGTTGATTGGGCCAGCCCTGATGGCCTAGTGGTTAAGTTCTGCGTGCTCCGCTTTGGCGGCCCAGGTTCAGTTCCCAGGCACGGACCTACACCACTCATCAGTGGCTGTGCTGTGGCAGCAACTCACACACAAAATAGAGGAAGATTGGTACAGATATTAGCTCAGCACAAATCTTCCTCAGCAAAAAAAAAAAAAAAAAGGTTGTGTTAATTGAAAAATGTGAGAAAGAGAATGAGATTTAGAGCACAATGCCACATCACAGCAACTCTCTACATCATATAAGGATACCTGCACATTTTATGGACATGCGTCAATCACATTAGAGCGGGTGCTGCCTAAAGGGACAAGAGGATTAGAGGTGGGGCTCTGGGATGATGGAAAAAATAAAATGAGAACAAGGACTTTCACAAACGGATAACGATGACATGCTATGAACTGAAGTCTGAAAAACTCAATTCTGCTTCTAAGGAAAAAAATACAGGAAGGGGAGGGGGAAGGGAGGGAGGGAGAGAGGGAGAGATGGAGTGAGGAGAAGAGGAAAGACAAAGGCTGCTTCATTCAAAACTTGCTCCCTGGTCCCAGTCCGAGGAGACATCCGTGCTGTGTCAGGACAGCACGGGATTGCATCCACCCACTGAAACAGGCACATTCATTCCGGGGAACTAGCCCACACTTAACTCTCGGCCACTCTTCCTGGTAATGGGTGTGCACGTGCCCGGATTTCCCTGCGAATTGTCAGCCTCCTTGAGTGAAAAGACGTCTCCTTGTTTGCTCGGGATCCTTGCTTACCTTATTCCTTCAGAAGAAGCACTCAGTAAACATTTGCTAAGTATAACACAGTCAATAAAATGACACTGGAACCTGAATAAACATGCATGAATTGACTGAGAACAGAAAGGATATTTAGTGCAAGGTTTAAAAAAAAAAAAAAGACCTGAAAAGGTGATGGTAGACTGGGACAATCACAGAAACACTATTCCTGAGTGTGCGGGGACAGAGAGAGCACGTTTAGGTAAAGCGCTGACGACTTTAGGTCTGCATGGCCCAGCCTACAGAGCTCAGGGAAGCCCCCAACTGGGCATTCACAGACTGACTGTCTCCCCATCTGGAAAGGACGGGGGCTCTGCCTTCAGACACAGCGGTGCCAGAGTGCCCCCATTCTCAGGAGGGGGGCAGGCTCCAGGGACCAACGGGAACAGGCTGGTGACTCAATCAGTCTGGGTCAAGAGGGGACACATGTTCAGAGTGACACTGAATAAACATCTCCACCTGTCCCCAGCCACATCCACTCTCGTCATCGGCACATCTCCAGGGGCACAGGGCGAGTGTGTCGCATGAATTGGTGGGAGGCAGTAGTTCCTTTCCTGCGGTAAATGAGCGGAGAGGGCCCAGACGCGGCTGTTGTAATGGCTTTCACTGTCCCAAATCCTCTCAGGAGCCGTCCTCACACCGCCGGGACTCCTGCTCTGCTGTTTATCCGTAATTGACATCACAGGTTCCCAAGGGCCGTTATATCCCCAGGAGGCAATTTTGAAATCCGTGGGGGCATTTCTTAATTCTAGTGTCGTCCTGTGGAGCATTAAACGGTGAGCACCTGTTATTTTATTAACATCAGTCTCCATTTTTTTCTGCCTTATGTCCTAGTTAGGGCTTTGTATTGAGTTTTTTTGAAATTTTATGTGATAGGTAGTGTGTGTTACCCACTGACTTGATTTCCAGTTACAGAGGGGCATCACAAAATGTTTTCTTATAAAAAGGCTCTTTTACACAATCAAGAGTAGAGTTTTATGGTTCAAAACTCTAGCAAGAGCGTAGCCAGTCAGAGGAGGATGGAGCCATCCCACCTCCATGAGGATGAGAACCGGGAGGACCTGGACGTCTCTGCTCTCCCTCCGCACCCAGCGAAACTCAAGCCCTTTCAGCTCTGTGCCCAGATGGGTCTTGAATCCAGAGCCTCTTTCCCTTTTTATGGCCGGCA
The DNA here is from genome assembly GCF_020826845.1 of Diceros bicornis minor. Taxonomy (NCBI): domain Eukaryota; kingdom Metazoa; phylum Chordata; class Mammalia; order Perissodactyla; family Rhinocerotidae; genus Diceros; species Diceros bicornis. The sequence goes on from NC_080758.1 coordinate 3,328,888, forward strand.
TCCTGGTCTGGACCACCACCCAGCCCCTGGATTCCCAATGGCACCCCAGGGGGACCATGAACCCCCATGGTTAAGACCCTGTGGTGACGCACCATCCGTGGTTGAAGAGGTTCTGCAGGCCTGACCCTGGGGACCCTCCCTGACCTGGTCCTTGACTGCCTCCCAACTTTATCTCCCAAGACTCTCCCCTTGCTCACTGAGCTCCAGCCACAGCAGCCTTGCCTGACCTGGAAGATGATGGCTGGGTCCTGCCTCAGGGCCTTTGCACACTCACTCCCTTCGCCCGGAGTTGGCTTCCTCCTGATATTTAAATGGCTGACATTTCTCTGCATTCAGGTCTCAGCTCAACAGGTCCCCCTATCTGTGCTGTCTGAAAGGTCTCCCCTCCCAACTATTCCCCAGTGGATTGTCCCACCTGGTTTCCTACACGGCGTCTCCCAAGACCTGAAATCATGTGATCAATTTGTTTGCCTTCTTGTTTGTTATTGTCCTCACAGTCTGGCGTGAAAACGCCACAAGGGCAAAGCTTCTTTTGGTCTGTTTCATAAATGGATCCCCAGTCCTTAAACCAAGTCTGTTAAACATGTGCTTTTAAAATTGGGGTAAAAATACTCCTTCCCTCGTGGGGTTGTTATAGGATTGTAGGAGAAAAAGAAATCATTGCTGTGTCGTGTATTTGCTCATTCTTGTGCTTTGCAGGATCTGTGCTCTATACCCTCTATTCCATCACAGCAGCCCAATGAAGTATGTGGTATCATCATGCTCATTTTGCAGATGAGAACACTGATATACAGAGAGGGTAAGCAGCTTGCCTGACATCACACAGCCTGCAGGTGATGAAGGCAGGACTTTAACCAGGAATTAGACTTTTGAGCCTGACTGTTTTGCACCACACTAGAGTATCTGATGGAGAGTAGGTCGCGTAAGTGGCAGCTCCAAGAACAATGATGGTGAAGATGACGATGAGGATAATGGTAATGATGACAAATGGTTCCACCTTAGCCTGCAGCCCATCTGTTTAGCTCTCTTGTCTCTGTGGGGAGACACAGGGTACTGAATGCTCCCAGCTTGATTTACTGGTGGAGAATTAGCATCCTGCTTTCCACAGGTCACGAGAATCTCCCAAACTCGAAGTAGCTTTGACTCTGGTAAGAGGAGGAGGAATCATGCACCTCCCCCCAGAGCAGAGTGGTTTCCTGGGAGGACGGCCGGGCTGTTGGCGTTCTCTGCCGCTGTCCTGGTTTGCACGGGGGTGGACTCAGTAGATGAGGGTAGCTGCAACAGTGGCGGATGCGGGCTTTTCCCTGGAGGAAGGAGAGCAGGAGGAAGCAACGCATCATCTTTGCATGGCCACGGAGGTCTCCGTGCTTTCAGAGCATGAATGTCAGAAGGGGAGAGCTGCGCTGCCATGGAATCTTCCTGAATCTAACATCGCTTACCAGATGCCAGATGCAGGGTTTGCGCTGTGTCCTACCCCAGGCACGTGGTGGGGGTGGGCCCAGGGTGGCCCTCTTTTACAAGGAATGCGAGGTTGCTCGATGGGCATAAAATTTCAGTTATGCAAGAAAAGTAAGTTCTAGAGATCTGCTGTACAACGTTGTGCCTGTAGTTAACAACACAGTGTCGTGCACTTAAAAATTTGTTAAAAAGGTAATCTTGTGTTAAGCATTCTTAGCATACAAACACACAAAGACTTGTGGAGGTTACGGATATGTTTGTTACCTTGATCGTGCTGATGGTCTCATGCATGCACGCATATGTCCAGACTCATCAAATTGTACACATTACACGTGCAGTTTTGTTTGTACATCGATTATACCTCAATAAAGCTGTTTAAAAAAAAAAAGCTTCACTAACTCTTTAAGTGGGATCCACCATCTGCAGGCAGTCTGAAGTGGGTTTGGATCTCTTACAAACATGTGAGTGTAAAAAACACTACCACATTATTTACTTTAAATAAAATTAAACCTAATTCTGAGATACCACCCAAAGTGACACTCGTATTATCATACGTGTAAGGCAAAACCATTTGGAAGGTCTGCAAGAGTTTATGACTTAAATCACAAAGCACAAGCTCTCAAGGAATTGTCCCTCATCAGGCCACCACCTGGGAAGTGATGCAATTGAGTTCTAGGGAGAGAAGGGAGCTGGTCTTTGTGAAACTGTAATCTGTGCACGACAAGCTACACAGCCTCCATGAGCCCTCGCTGCACCGCGAGTGCACTATCGTCCCATCATGAGGATGGGAACACCAACCTGTGGTGACATCGAGGGCCTTGTCCAAGGCCTCACACCACTAAATGTGACCTGGATCTGTGGAACCCCAAAGCCTTCCCTCTGCAGCCTCCTTCTCAGCAACCTTCATCCACGTATGCTCGTCTTCCCTGCTCAGGAGCCAGCCCTTCTGGCAAGGCATGGCTGAGTCATTTGTCAACTTTGTCAATTATTCTCCTTCAGAATCCCAGCAAGCTGGGCATTGGTGGCTCCAGAAACAGTGCTGCTTCGTATGTTTAGATGCCGTGATTTTCCCCATAGCCTCAAACCGGCAGATTCCTAACTGGCTTGGAGAGCTGCTCATGGCAGGGTAATTTATTGAGATATTAATTTGTGTTCTGTTCTCTATGTTTCCCGTTCCTGATTCCAAGATGGTAGCCAGTCCTTTGTGCTCTGTGTTCTCATGGGAGGCTCGTGATTTAAGGCCAGAAGAAAAGTTACCTCCATGCCCTCTTTCCCCGCCTATTTCGAAAGCCCAGCATTGTTTATAAACCCAATGCCTTCACCTAAGATAAAGGCCAGCCTTTTCTGCAGGGCTGTCTCTCTTTTCAAGGCAGCACTGACAAATTATTGATCATGTCTCCCACGTGCTGCTCTTACTGATTTAAGTCTCATGATTCATTGATTCATTCCTTCATCAAATATTTACTGAATGCCTGTTTAGCCACTCTATTCAGGAGTAGGGGATGGGGGCTGCTCTCTTTGAACCAGTGTATCACCTTCCAAACCTTCTACGACCTGTGAACTCTACATGAAACATTCATTCAGTACGACATGCAACACCTCCTTTAAGACTGTGGATGGTTTTTGGTTATGTAAAAATCACAGACATGCATACACAGAATATTATTGAATGGGAAAAACAAATTGATAAAACATTAAAAAGTAGTGATCTTTAGATGTTGGGACAATAAGTGACTTTTTCGTATTTATTTTTTGCAGTATGCATTTTCTTCAATAAAAATGCTTATCTTCACCATGAAAAGAACTCCATATTTTAGCAATGCAACATTGCAGCCTTGACTGGGTTTTGTAATTGGTAGCAACTCACTTTTAGCGACATCTGAATCTTACAGGGTAACGATGCCAACTACATTTCTCGTGCACCCATCACACTTTCCTTTTTTATTTCCAAAACAGCCGTATCTGAAGAAAACTGAATAAATACTGGATATATGCTAATTTACTTAGTATATCCATGTAGTACTCAAAGTTCTGAAAACCTGAAGAAAAATGGGAAGCAGCAGCAAGACTACTCAAATAGAAATAAAACACCGATTGGACGTCAGCTACGGCGCAGTTAATAGTTATTGGATATATGAAAATAAGGCAGAATGGATCTGAGAAGGGATAAAACTTCTTGAAATTCTCTACAGAAAGAAAAACAGAGAAAAAGACAAATAAGGGATGCAAAAAAACAAAACAAAACCCACTCAGAAGAGCCTAGAACATTCCGTGACAAGTAAACCATTAACCACATGACAAATGCAGCGTATTGCCCAGTAAGTGAGCACCTGGGCTCCAGGTGCATTGGACTTCCGCCTTCTTGTGCTCTGCACGCTCAGCCTGGGGCCCTGCAGTCAGCCTTGGGGCTTTAATCACACCACGTGCAGCCCCATCTGTGCCCTGAGGTCCTGTTGACTGCTGGAGCCCAGCTGCAGGATAAAGTGGCTCACGCTGGTGAGCCTGCAGTCTGGATGCACATACCAGCTGCTGCAGCCTGAGCATCTCACCAGACAGACCCACCACCCCGTGATGGTTAATTTTATATGTCAGTGTGACTGGCCATGAGCTGCCCAGATTAATCACTGCTTCTGTGTGTGTCCGTGAGGGTGTTTCTAGAAGAGAATAGCATTTGAATTGGTGGACTTGGTAAAGTAGACTGTCCTCCCCACTGCGCGAGGGCATGGCCTGATCTATTAGGGCCTGAATAGAACCAAAGCTGGAGGAAGGAGGAATTTGCCTCTGTTTCCTCCTGCCTGATGGAGCTGGGACATCTCATCTCATCTCCTCCGGCTTCTGGACTGGGATTTAAGGCACTGGCTCCCCTGGTCCTCAGGCCTTCAAACTTGGACTGAGTCACACCACCGGCTGTCCTGGGTCTCAGCTTGCAGACAGCAGGTCATGGGACTGCTCCACAGTTGCGTGAGCCAATTCCTCACAATAAATCGATACATCTGTACATACGTATGTACATATGTGTGTGTGTATATATATGTACGCATCTGTGTGTATATATACATGTATAGATAGAGGATATATACGTATAGATATAGGATACATATGTATATATATAGGACATATATCTCCACCCTCCTGGTTCTGTTTCCCTGGAGAACCTTGACTAACACACACCCTTTCCACTGTTCACACTGTCTTCGTCCCAGTCCCTCTTTCTGAACTAGAAACCATTTCATCATCTTCTATGCCCTGTCGTGTAACAGTCTTAACTCATCAGAATTATCTGCCTTTGTTTTTATTTATTTATTTTCCTGATTTTATTCAAAAAAACACATGTCATTATTGTGGAAAATATTGAAGAAAAAATTTTAATTTGCTTTGAATTCCACCAATATGAAAAAAAATTCTGTAAAAGAGTCGCTGTGTTTCATGTCAGAGTCCTGAGTGTGTTAGGTAGGATGACAATAACAGTATCAGCTAATGTTTAAGGAGTACCTATTATGTGTTAGGCACAAGAGCACATAGCATTTTGCAGCTGTGAGAACCATAGAATACATTCACTGTATGAACACCATTTAACACATGAGGAAACTGAGTCACAGAGGTTGGAGAAGACTGCTCCTCTCACACACTGGTGAGTACTGGATGGGATTAGAACCCAGGGGGTCTAGCCTCAGAGCTCACAATCCTGTGAACTGATACTGCAGTTGACCTTATCCATTTAGAAGCCTTTCCTGTGCCAAGACACAGTCTTTGAAATCAGTACCTTTAGCGACAACAAAAGGTTGTATCTCATGTTTACACAATAACTCAATTTAATCAAACTCTTATCATTTGATATTTAGATTATTTTCTGTATCTAGTTATCATGAACAAAATTGAAATAATATGTTTGCACTGAAATCTTGTTGCACAGCCAGTTGATGACCTTCTTTGATGCCAAACCTCATGCCTCAGTTGATTTGTACCATAGTTGAAGGAATTAGAATGAGAATTTCAGAGATAAAAGGAAAAGATACAATTCCTGTTGTCACCACTATTAAGTTACAGCATGTAGCAAATCTAGCCCATGCAATAAAATTAGAAAAAATAAATATGGTATAATTATTAGAAAAAAGTTTGGATTACTCTTGCCAGTGACATTGTCCATTTTGAAAGGCCAAAAATATCAACCAAAAGTATAAAAATAATGATTGTCCACTAATGTGTTGAGTTACAAAACGATAAATGAAGATCAACAGTTTTACTATATATTAGCCAAACAAGTTAGAAAATGTGACTCATGAAAGACCACATTCCCAGCAGAGATGGAAATGTAAAACATTTAAAATCAATTCAATATGAAATTTATAGGCTCAATATGAAGGTAACGATTAAATTAAATTTTAGCTAAATAATTAAATGACTGGTGTTACATCCTCTATTGATGGGAAGGAATTCACAATACTCTAAAGATGTCAATTTTACCCTAATAATTTACAAATTTAATGAATTGTAATTAAAAGCAAACAGGAGGTTTTTCTCTTATGTGATTAGTCAAAGTATTTTAAAATTTATGTTGAAAAATGAGTAGATGATAATGGCTAAGAAAAGTTTGAAAATTAAGAATAGAGTCAAATATTGTTTGTAAAATTATAAAATTAGAGATGTTAAAGAAGTTAAAGAAGCTATGCAGTGAATTAGCAAATGATGAGGCCGGTGTTTCAACTCAGAGGGGCAAGTGGAGGTTGTCCAATACATTGTAACAATGTTCTTGATTACCATTTGGAATGTTAAGAAATGTTCTGACCTCTCAGCTTACATACATGAATAAACCAAAGCAAAACAATACCAATACTAAGACAAGAGGAAATATCAACAACTGCAGTTACTGTTAAAATGAAACTGAAAAGAATTATATACGTCTGCATATATTCCACAGTTCAAGGAAATCGTTTCTAAGCATAAAAGCAAACAAAAATGATCATAATATCGTTAACCAAGTATTTAATTATAGAATAAAATAAAATACTTCTGTATAAAATATACTATAAAAATTTAAAAGTAGGGGCAGTCCCTGTGGCATAGTGGTTGAGTTTGGCTCGCTCGGCTTCACTACCCTAGGTTCACAGGTTGGGTTCCCGGATGTGGAATTACATCACTCGTCAGCCATGCTGCGGCAGCAACACACATACAAAGTAGAGGAAGATTGGCACAGATGTTAGCTCAGGGCGAATTTTCCTCAGCAAAAAAAAAAAAAAAAAAAGGTGTGTCCATATAGTTGGGCAAAAAAAAAACTTGCCTTGCAAGACAGAAAATGTTACTCTCTTCATATATAAAGTTAACTTACTAATCCTCACAAAAACAGAATAAAAAGCAATTCACAAGAATAAGCAATGACAAAAGAAGAATCACAAATAGCTAATAAATATCTAAGGCAATGTTCAAACTCAGTCGTGATCAAAGGAATCTACGTTGAAACAGCCATGAATATCATTTGTTAAGCTGCCACATCGAAAATATGTGCACTGTAAAAATATTTTCAAGAGTTGATGAAAATAGAGCAAGTAGACTACCTGAATGCATTACTGGTGAGTGTCTGAACTGGCAAAATGTTCCTGGAAGACAGTTTGGCAACAGGTCTATCACAGGTTTTAAAATACTGCCTCTCTTCTGATCTAGAAATCAAACACAGGTTTATTTGCTCATTTGTTTATTTAGGTAAATGTTTATTGCATTTGTCCTATTTTAAATTCTTTACTGGGATTATCTCACTTAACCCTCACAAAACCCTGTAAAGTAGGGACTCATTTCCATCTTGCAAACATGGAAAGTAGAATTAGAGGGAATGAGGCTAGTCACTAGAGCTGGCATCCAAAAATTCAGACCTTCCCGAAGCCAAAGCACAGGGTAAGAGCTGTGCTCTGCTCTGCTCTCCCCCCATGCACACGCAGATGCACAAAAATATCCATGGCTTCATTATTTATAACGGAAAAGAGAAGAGGAAAATTGGGAGTGAGCTAGAGAACTGAAATGTATACAATGTGACAGCAGAGTTAAGGTTACAGAACTTGTGAATGATATATTTTCAAGTAAAAAAATAACTGTCTAGTCTTCTGAAAAAAAAAAAAAAACGTAGACAAGAACAAAACATGTTCTTGTTAAAACAAGAACAAAACCCACCGAAATATTAATCACTTTGAGCTCTAGGTGGAGAGTATGGGTAACTTTTATTTGTGCTTTTTTTTTGGGGGGGGGGGTCCAAATTTTCTCAAATGGACATGTAATGTTTGTGCAATTGTATACAACATATATAAGTGCGGATGAACACACACACACGTGTCACCCAGAAACAAAGATGGCTCCCAACAGAGGCTCAATGCAGTGTTGCATCTGTGCACTGCAGTCACCACGCAAGGTCCACATTCGCGAACACCCTTTCCCACCAGACCCCCGTCCAGAGTTGCTTCCTCTGTGGTTACAAACTCCTTTCTTAACCCATCCTTGACCCACCCTTGACCCATCCGACCAGGCAGTTGTGCATCCATGCACATTTGGCAGAGGAAACTCTGTTACAGCCCCCTCTGCGTGTGAGTGAACTCCAACTCCTCTTCAGTCACCAGGTCCTATTGTTTCAACCTCTTAAAGACTCCCGGATTCCTTCTTTCCCAGGAACACACATGGTGCCTCCAGGGCGCTAGCCTAATCACGTTTTGCAATATCTCATGACCACCCAGGCATGCCCGTGCCAGTAGAGCACCAGGGTTATTTTTCATGTGACCCTCCAATAAAATCTTCCAGGGGCCTCCTATCACCTAGAGCAAAGAGTTCACATCTTTAGCAACAGAACTGACTTTCAAACTAAATATTACACCCAATTTTGATATCTGAAACTGACCACACTGAAGCTATTTGCCTCCCACTGTCTGCCACAGACTGAACTGAGAAACCAACCTCGGGGCCCTGCAGAACAGCATGAGAAAAGCGTAACCTCACAGGGAAAAAGGACAAATCCATTGGCTTGTTGGGGGCAGGATCTGGGGCTGGAATAATATTTTTTTTTTATTTGGGGGCAGCGTGGTGGCACCTACAGTTTATGACAGAAGCAAATAGGAGGGGAGGAGAAGAAATTAAGAGGTGTTTTTGAAGGGTTTAAAATGCACTAGAAAAGAGCTTCAGTTATTTTGAAATTAATTTTAGTCACATGAACAGAGGCATTTATTTTCATTTACAACGCCGTTACTGCAAGAAGAAGGCTTTGCAAGCATCTCACTTGTACTGATTCGCGTAACATCTATAATCACACTGTTGCCATGATCTGTTTCCATGCAGGGCAGAGCGCTCACATGAACTGAGGCCCAAAAAGAGCAGGGGCCAACTCCACTTGCATTCCACAGACATGTTCTAGAATCCAGACCAGGGGTGGGCAAAGATGGTCTGCAGAGGAGTTGGCACCTGTTTTTGTAAATAAAGTTTTATTGAAATAGAGTCCCATCCATTCATGCACGTGTTGCCTTTGGCTGCTTTCCCACTGCTACGCCAGAGCTGAGTCACTGCAACAGAGACTACCTGGCAAGGAAAGGCTAAAATATTTACTATCTGGGCCTTTCCAGAAAATGTTTACTGGAGCCTGATTGGGATCATCAAGCCAAGACTTGATAAAGTAGTGGTCAAGAACCGATTAGCCACCTTGAGCTGACTGTAGGAGATGTAAGAGAGTCTGGGGTTAGAGGGGGCAGTGAGTCCCAGCACCCTGGGAAGACAGTCCAGTGGACTGAGGGCCCTCACCCGGATTCAAGTGAAACAGGCTGCAAAGATGTGTCCCCTGCAGTCTGGGGGACTCGGTGGGCTCAAGCCTGAGAAAGATAAAGGGAAAGAGGCTAGATGAGACTACAGAGGACACAACTACGGTGGAGAAGGGTCTGGGTTCCCACTGGCATACATTCCCCTGGACCTGATGTGAGCTGAGAGAGAGGGAGAGAGAGAGAAAGAGAGAGAGAGAAGCCAAGCTGTCTATATTGTGCTCATGAGGCTACCTGGGCTAGAAGCCAGGGGCTGAAGGAAGAGTTTAGCCCACATGCCAGAAGGATGCCTTCATGAAGGTGCAGTGGGAAGTGGGGCCTCAGCTATGGGAATGGGCGGTCTCTGAACAACCCACACCAGCCTCTCAGCAAGGGGCACCAACACTAGCTTACAAGAGTCACTGGGAGTGAGTTTTCTGCCCACTTCCTCCCTCTCTGCAGCGTCCACTCCAGCCCTAGAGGTCAGAGGCCACACTCGAAAGGCGTGTGGGGGTAGGTGGTGGGAAGTGCTGGCAGAGTCGATGGAAAAGAAGCACATTCCATTGCACCTTCCTGCCACCTGCCTACTGTGGGCCAGAGCAGGGGAGGGGAGGAGCTTCAACTTCCGGGGAAGTTCAGGGATTTGAGTATTATCTGCATGGGAATGTTCTGATGACTGAAGTGGGGCTCTTTTCTGACTTGTAGGGAATGGAAGACTTTCATTATCTGGAAGTATGAGAAAAGTCACAAACAAAGCCCATCCTAGTTTTTGTCCAACAGATGAAGGAAAACTGGCCCAATAGAGCCTATGTGAACCAACAAGAGGAAAAAAGAAGGTAGTTTACCCTTAGGGGGGAAAAAAAAAGTCAGTGCAAAAGAGATGAGAAATGGTGAGTAGCGTGAGGACTCTACATTGGTGATCACTAGAGAGTGGCGAGGACTATGGTGTATCAAGAACAGAAGGCTCTCTAACGAGGCAGACAGGACTCACCTCTAGCTAACTGATGCTTCCTGAAAATTCAAACACAATTTTGCCCAGTGAGAATCTAGAAATTTTAATGAGAATTCAGAAATCTGAACTTTTATGCAAAATATATACTCAGCATCAAATTCCTTTTTTTTTCAAAACATCTCACAGCCAACACTGAGAGGACCAAACAAACTCATCCATCAATTAGATGTTGCTGACTTATTTGAAATGAGATCTAATCAGCACCAATATGCCACATTTTATGCATGTATGCTCTTTTCCTTCTACTTTTTATTTATCTTTCTTATATTAACATTTTATATAATACAGATACTCAGCTTCTGATGTTAGCAATGATCTCAATCAAGAAATTTCAAAGCTTATATTAACAAATAATAAATAAAAGGAGTTTTTTCTGGAGTCAAGATGGCGGCATAAGCAGACTCGGAACTCACCTCCTCCCGTGGACACAGCCAATTTACAACCACTCGTGGAAAAATTACCCCTGAGACAGAACTGAAAACTGGATGAGAGGAACTCCTGCAACAACGGACAATCCTAACTGAGGTGGAAGAGGCAGAGACTCCCTTCTGGAGAGGAAAAACGCCGCCTTCACAAGCCGCCAGCGTCACGGCCGCCGGGAGCAGCGCACAGGTCCGCACCCTCCCTGGAGGCGCGGGACCCTGAGCCAGGGAGCGCCCCTGCTGTGGGCATTTTGTGGACCCAGCACAATCGAGACCAGCGGCATAATATCTGACTGTGCCTGCTACTAAAACACTGGGGAGCACCCCCAGAAAACCCGGTTCACAAAGAAACTAAAACTGGCTCTTAAAGGGCCTGCGCGCAAACTCACCCGTTCCAGAAAGCATCCTAAAATCACCAGAAAGAAAGGTGTACAGTGCTTTGGTGACAAGAGACTCACCTAATAGGCCCTGAGTGCATCTCGGTGAGGGGTGAGACCTCTCCAGGGACTGGGACATTGGCGGCGGCCATTGTTGTGGCCTGGTGTGGGCATGCTGACACAGACGCCATTGGAGTTCTCCCTGAGGCCTGCTAGCCCAGGGTCTGCCCCACCTGCTAGAGCACCGATTTAATCCAGCTCAGCCAGGGCAGGCAGCCGACCCTAGAGACTGGCCCCACCCAGCAACAAGCCCTCAGGCAACTTGTGGGCCTGCATAGACTGGTGACTGGATTCTCTGCAGCCTGGCAACTGAGCCCACTTCAGCGGGGCAGGGTGTGCACAAGGAGCGGGTGGAGAGTGTGGGGCGGTGGCAGAGTGTGTGGGGCTCCTGCCGTGGAGAGACTGGGTCCGCTTGGGGAGGTCGGGGCACTCACATGGGGCAGGACTGTGTTGACTGTGTGTGTGGAGCTGTGGGTGGCAGGGCTTCTCAGCCGCAGAAGACTTGTACTTCTCAAAGACCCACATAGGAGGTTTGCTCCACCTTCCAAAACCTGAAACAATTGGGTGCTCCTGTGCCTGAGGCCAGCCCCACCCAGCTGCAATCCTCAGAGAGCTGACAAGAGACCTAATAGGCTAGAGGCTTACAGCAATTGTAAGGCCTTGAGCCTAACAACCTGCCATGCTGGGGGCCTACTCACTTAAAAGAAATACTGCAACACAAATGTGGCATTAGAACTTGCAGCCAACTGTGCTGGGGCTCCCCACACCTGATAAAGAGACTGAAGGGCCCACAACAACTACAAGCAGCTGAGCATTACAACAGCTGGCCAGGAGCATAACTCAGCCTCCCTGGGCGCCTACAGGGAGAGCAAACAGGCCACAACAGAAGGACACACGTAGCCCACATAGGGGTCACCCCTGGAACATTGAGAACTGAGGGAAGCACACAGCAGGCCTCCTAAGCCATCACTTACATAAGGTCACCTATCCAAGAGCAGGAGATGTAGCTGACCTACCTAATACGTAGACACAAGCACAGGGAAAGAGGCAAAATGAAGAGGCAAAAGAATACATTCCAAGTAAGGGAACAGGACAAAACCCCAGAAAAGGAACTAAGTGAAACAGAAATGAGCAACCTACCCGACAGAGAGTTCAAACTAAGAGTGTTAAGGATGCTCACTGATCTGGGGAGAAGAATAGATGAACTCAGTGAGAATGTCAACAAAGAAATGGAAGATATAAAAAAGAACCAATCAGAAATGAAGAATACAATACTGGAAATGAAAAATTCATTAGAGGGACTCAAAAGCAGAGTAGAGGATACAGAAGAACGGATCTGTGAGCTGGACGAAAGACTAGAAGAAATTACCCGAGGTGAACAGGTAAAAGAGAAAAGAATTAAAAAGACTGAGGACAGTCTAAGGGACCTCTGGGACAACATCAAGCGCACCAACATCCGTGTTATAGGTGTCCCGGAAGGAGAAGAGCGAGACAAGGGGTCAGAGAATCTATTTCAAGAAATAATAGATGAAAACTTCCCTAACCTAAGGAAGGAAACAGACATCCAGGTACAGGAAGCACAGAGAGCCCCAAACAAGATAAACCCAAAGAGGCCCACACCAAGACACATCATAATCAAAATGTCCAGAATTAAAGAGAGAATCCTAAAAGCCGCAAGAGAATGTCAAGTTACGTACAAAGGAAACCCCATAAGGCTATCAGCTGACTTCTCTGCAGAAACCTTACAGGCTAGAAGAGAATGGCACGATATATTTAAAGTGCTAAAAGGAAAAAACTTTCAGCCAAGAATACTCTACCCAGCAAGGTTATCATTCAAAATGGAAGGAGAGATCAAAATTTTCCCAGATAAGCAAAAATTAAAGGAGTTTGTCACCAAGAAACCAGTGCTACAAGAAATGTTAAAGGGACTGATTTAAGGGGAAAAGAAAAGACCACAAATAGGAAAAATTATCTATTTCCATGATTAGAACGTAATGGATACAAATGCACAACAAAGAGGTTAGATATGATATCAAAAACATGAGGGAGGAGGGGAGTTAAAGAGTACAGCTTTCAGACAGAGGTCAAACTAAAGTGACCATCAATTCTGTATAGAAGAAGAAAGGAACAGAGAAGGACTACTAAAACACTGAGAAAAAAAAAAAAGTTAAAAAATGGCAGTAAGTACATACTTATCAATAGCTACTTTAAACGTCAATGGACTAAATGCTCCAATTAAAAGGCATAGGGTGGCTGACTGGATGAAAAAACAAGACCCATATATATGCTGCATACAAGAGACACACTTCAGACCTAAGGACACTCACAAACTGAAAGTGAAGGGATGGAAAAAGATACTCCACACAAATGGCAATGAAAAGAAAGCTGGGGTAGCAGTACTCATATCAGACAAAATAGACTTTAAAACAAAAACTGTAAAAAGAGACAAAGAAGGGCATTACATAGTGATCAAGGGAACAATCCAACAAGAGGATATAACACTTGTAAATATCTACACACCCAATGTAGGTGCACCTAAATATATAAAGCAATTATTAACAGACATAAAAACAGAAATAGACAGTAACACAATAATAGTAGGGGACTTTAACACTCCACTTACACCAATGGATAGATCATCCAAACAGAAGATCAACAAGGAAACATTGGCCTTAAATGACAGACTACAACAGCTGGACCTAGTACATATATACAGAGCATTCCATCCAAAAACCGAAGAATACACGTTCTTTTCAAAGGCACATGGAACATTCTCCAGGATTGATCACATATTAGGCCACAAAACAAGTCTCCATAAATTTAAGAAGATTGAAATAATACCAAGCATCTTTTCTGACCACAACGGTATGAAACTAGAAATCAACTATAGAAAGAAAAGCAGAAAAGCCACAAATACGTGGAGATTAAAGAAAATGCTACTGAACAACGACTGGGTTAACAAAGAAATCAAAGAAGAAATCAAAAAATACCTGGAGACAAATGAAAATGAAAATACGACATGCCAGAATTTATGGGATACAGCAAAAGCAGTTCTAAGAGGGAAGTTTATAGCAATACAGGCCTATCTCAACAAACAAGAAAAATCTCAAATAAACAATCTAACAATGCACCTGAAGGAACTGGAAAAAGAAGAACAAACAAAGCCCAAAATCAGTAGAAGAAGGGAAATAATAAAAATCAGAGCAGAAATAAATGAAATAGAGATCAAAAAAACAATAGAAAAAATTAATAAAACCAAGAGCTGGTTCTTTGAAAAGATCAACAAAATTGACAAACCTTTAGCTAGACTCACCAAGAAAAAAAGAGAGAAGGCACAAATAAGTAAAATCAGAAATGAAAGAGGAGAGGTTACAACAGACACCTCAGAAATACAAAAGATTATAAGAGAATACTATGAAAAGCTATATGCCAACCAATTCGACAATCTGGAAGAAATGGATAAATTCTTAGAATCATACAACTTTCCAAAACTGGATCAAGAAGAAGTAGAGAATTTGAATAGACCAATCACCAGTAAGGAGATCGAAACAGTGATCACAAACCTCCCCAAAAATAAAAGTCCAGGACCAGACGGCTTCCCTGGTGAATTCTACCAAACATTCAAAGAAGACTTAATACCTATCCTTCTCAAATTCTTCCAAAAAATTGAGGAGGGGGGGAAGCTCCCTAACTCATTCTACGAAGCTGACATTACCCTGATACCAAAACCAGACAAGGACAACACAAAAAAAAAGAAAATTACAGGCCAATATCACTGATGAACATCGATGCAAAAATCCTCAATAAAATACTAGCAAATCGCATACAACAATACGTTAAAAAGATTATACACCATGATCAAGTGGGATTTATTCCAGGGATGCAGGGATGGTTTAACATTCGCAAATCAATCAACGTAATACACCACATTAATGAAGAATAAAAATCACATGATCATCTCAATAGATGCAGAGAAAGCATTTGACAAGATACAGCATCCATTTATGATAAAAACTCTGAATAAAATGGGTATAGAAGGAAAGTACCTCAACATAATAAAGACCATATATGAGAAACCCACAGCTAATATCATCCTCAATGGTGAAAAACTGAAAGCCATCCCTCTAAGAACAGGAACCAGACAAGGATGCCCACTGTCACCACTCCTATTTAACATAGTACTGGAAGTCCTAGCCAGAGCAATCAGGCAAGAGAAAGAAAGAAAAGGGATCCAAATTGGAAAGGAAGAAGTGAAACTGTCACTATTTGCAGATGACATGATTTTATATATAGAAAACCCTAAAGAATCCACCAGAAAACTTTTAGAAGTAATAAACGAATATGGTAAAGTTGCAGGATACAAAATCAACATACAAGAATCAGTTGCATTTCTGTACACTAACAACGAAGTAGCAGAAAGAGAAATTAAGAATACCATCCCATTTACAATTGCAACAAAAAGAATAAAATACCTAGGAATAAACTTAACCAAAGAGGTGAAAGATCTGTACACTGAAAACTATAAAACATTTCTGAAAGAAATTGAAGAAGACACAAAGAAATGGAAAGATATTCCGTGCTCTTGGATTGGAAGAATTAACATAGTTAAGATGTCCATACTTCCTAAAGCCATCTATAGATTCAATGCAATCCCTATCAAAGTTCCAACAGCATTTTTCACAGAAATAGAACAAAGAATCCTAAAATTTATATGGAACAACAAAAGACCCCGAATAGCTAAAGGAATCCTGAGAAAAAAGAACAAAGCTGGAGGTATCACACTCCCTGATTTCAAAATATACTACAAAGCTATAGTAACCAAAACAGCATGGTACTGGCACAAAAACAGACACACAGATCAATGGAATAGAATCGAAAGCCCAGAAATAAACCCACACATCTATGGACAGCTAATCTTTGACAAAGGAGCCAAGAACATACAGTGGAGAAAAGAAAGTCTCTTCAACAAATGGTGTTGGAAAAACTGGATAGCCACATGCAAAAAAATGAAAGTAGACCCTTACCTTACACCAGACACAAAAATTAACTCCAAATGGATTAAAGACTTGAATGTAAGACCTGAAACTGTGAAACTTCTAGAAGAAAACATAGGCAGTACGCTCTTCGACATCAGTCTTAGCAACATCTTCTCAAACACCACGTCTGACCGGGCAAGAGAAACAATAGAAAAAATAAACAAATGGGACTACATCAAACTAAAAAGCTTCTGTACAGCAAAGGAAACCATCAACAAAACGAAAAGACAACCTAACAATTGGGAGAAGATATTTGCAACCCATACTTCTGATAAGGGCTTAATCTCCAAAATATATAAAGAACTCATGCATCTTACCAACAAAAAAACTACCAACCCAATTAAAAAATGGGCAAAGGACCTGAACAGACATTTCTCCAAAGAAGATATACAGATGGCCAACAGACACATGAAAAGATGTTCAAAATCATTAACTATCAGGGAAATGCAAATCAAAACTACAATGAGATATCACCTGACGCCCGTCAGAATGGCTATAATTAATAAGACAGGAAACAACATGTGTTGGAGAGGATGTGGAGAGAAGGGAACTCTCATACACTGCTGGTGGGAGTGCAAACTGGTGCAGCCACTATGGAAAACAGTATGGAGATTCCTCAAAAAATCAAGGATAGAACTACCATATGATCCAGCCATCCCACTGCTGGGTATTTATCCAAAGAACTTGAAAACACCAATTTGTAAAGGTACATGCACCCATGTGTTCATTGCAGCGTTATTCACAATAGCCAAGACTTGGAAGCAACCTAAGTGCCCATCAAGGGACGAATGGATAAAGAAGCTGTGGTATATATACACAATGGAATACTACTCAGCCATAAGAAATGATGAAATCCAGCCATTTGTGACATCATGGATGGACATTGAGGGTATAATGCAAAGTGAAATAAGTCAGAGGGAGAAGGTCAAATACCGCATGATTTCCTTCATTAAGTAGTAGATAATAACAACAATAAACAAACACATAGGGACAGAGATTGGATTGGTGGTTACCAGAGGGGAAGCGGGGAGGGAGGAGGGTGAAAGGGATAATTCGGTACATGTGTGTGGTGATGGGTTGTAATTAGTATTTTGGTGGTGAACATGATGTAATCTATGCAGAAATAGAAGTACAATGATGTACACCTGAAATTTTTACAATGTTATAAACCAATGTTACTGCAATAAACAAAAAATTAAAATAAATAAATAAATAAATAAATAAAAGGAAAGAAAAATATGTCATATAACCAACATTGTGCACATTTATTTCTTCTTGCCGTTGCTCATTTAATTTACTTTTCTGAATTTAACAAAATAGGAATTTTCATGGCATCAACATAAGAATCTATCATACTTCTCCTGTCGTTCAGGAAGAAGAAGGAAGCATAAAAATATTTCACCTGAGATCTGTTTGGAAACAAACTCCATGAGTCTACTGGAATATGATATTATTCAAATAACATTATTCTTCTTGTGGACTGTGGCCTCTATTAATGGCTGTTCTATAAACAATAAAACCTATTCACCCATGAAATTCATTTATGGAAACGTGCTCATTATGGAGACATTACAATAAAGGAAACGTATGCTGGAATTTGAGTGATATAACACTGCATATTATAAGGAACTATTCCTTGTCAAAAGAACAAATATTAGCAGAAAATAAAGCCCAATTTGAATGCAAAGCTGAGATGGGTGCTAAGTACATAAACTGAACTTGCTTTTCTCTGGGTCTGTTCATTTTCGAGTGAGGAAAGCAAATATGTGGACTCACATTTGTTTCCTCCATGCTGCTCTGTTCTGTAGACTCTTATTAATCTGTTTCCAGAACGACTTACAGTGTTTGGGGGCGCAGAGACAGACTAACCTGTCTACACGGCCCTGTGCTGGGATAAAGCCCAGAAATGTCGGTTTCCTCTGTGGTGAATGCTGCAAACAGGTTAGATTTTCATTGTGATATATGGAGATCAAAACATGACTGTCAACAACTCTGTTATTTCACACATTCCATTTTATCTCCGGCTGAGATCAAAGCGTGCTAGGTTCCTCAGAAGACCTAAGTCACAGAGCCCTGGGCATTAGAAAAGAAACTGCCCCAACATTTCGGTGTCACACAAAATGCTGACCTTCAGGCCTCAGATTCTCCTGCACCTTCTACTGGGGATGGGAAACTCAAGAGTTAGCCAACCTTCCTCTTTGAAAAAAGAATGGGATGGGGATAGGTGGGCTGCTCTCCCCTGGGGTCTCTTTGCTGAGTATCTGCAATGTCTTTTGTCTGAGCTACACAAGTGCTTCACAACGCGTGAAGACCAGGTCCTCTCCAGCACGAGACAGACAGGCAGCTCACTTGCGGTCGCATCTTCTTAAGGAAATAAAAAGAAATCGCTAGGAGGAAGACATGCCGTCAAAAGCAGGAAAGAACTTCCAGCAGGTAAAGTTTTCTTTTTCCTATGCAATCCAAAATTGACTCCTTCCAGGGACCTGAATTTACGTAATATATTGTGGCAGTCTCAGAAGAGAGAGGAGAGGGCTTCTTTTTAAAGTGAACAGTGCAGTTTATAAAATGTTTATGGACAGATTAAAGAGTGTTAATAAAACAGACTCCTGAGACGCCACATCCACCATGTTTCCCTCTTCTTCTACCCCAAGATAATTGCTACCCTAAATTTTATATTGATCATTCTGTTTTTCTTCTAATTTTGTCACCCATGTGAGTGTCTCTAAACAGTATAAATATGCCTATTAAGGAGATTGTATTTTTTACACATCCTCCGTGACTTTGCTCCATATTGTTTCTGAGATCCAGTCCATATTGATAATCAAGAGCTACGATTATTCCATTTTCACCACGATACAGTAGTCCATTGTTTCAATATACCAAAATATACGTCCATCCTACTGATCATGGATATTTTTATAACAGATTTACTGAAACATAATTAATTAGCATATTTACAAAGTTATAGAACCATCACCGTTATCCAATTCTAGAAAATCTTTAATCACCAATAACAAACAGAAAAACGTATCCATCTAATGTCACTCCCCTTCCCTCCTCCCTCACAACCAGCCTCTGGCAACCACTAATCTACTTTCTGTCTCTATGGATTTTTCTATTCTGGATATTTCATTTACAGTATAAATGGAATCATACAATATATGACTATTATAACTGGTTTCTCTCACTTAGTGTAACGTTTTCAAGATTTACCCACATTAGAGCATGTATCAATACTTCATTCCTTTTTATGGCTGAATAATATTCCACCATAGGGATATATGACATTTGTTAATCCATTCATCAGTTGATGGGCACTTGGGTTCTTTCTACTTTTTGACTATTATGAATAATGGTGCTATAGAGGCTTTGTGTAGATGTATGTTTTCAGGTCTCTCGAATGTCCACCTAGGAGTAGAATTGCTGGATCAACTGATGACTTATGCTTTACAATTTGGGGAACTGCCAAACTGTTTTGCAAAGTGACTGCACCATTTTACAATTCCATCAGCAATGTATGAGGGTTCAGATTTCTCCACATCCTCACCAACATGTGGTTGGGGGTGGGTGTGTGTGTTGTTTTATTTTAGTCATCCTAGTAGGTATAAACTGATATCTCATTGTGGTTTTGACTTGCATTTCTCTATGAGAATGATGAATATATTTTTATGTGACTATTGGAATATCTTCTTTGCAGAAAGCTCTATTCAGCTCCTTTCTCCTTCTTTTTAGAACAGTTTTAGATTTACAGAAAAATTGAGATGATAGTTAGAGTTCCCATATACCTCACACCCATCTCCCTTATTTATTGATTGATTTTTTGGTGAGGGAGATTGGCCATGAGCTAACTTCTATGCCGATCTTCCTCTATTTTGTATATGGAACACCGCCACAGCATTGCTTGATGATCGGCATGTAGGTCTGTGCCCGGGGTCCAAACCTGTGAGCTCCAGGCTGCTGAAGCAGGGTGCACAAACTTAACCACTGCGCCACTGGGCTGGCCCCCATCTGCCTTGTTTTTAACATGTTATATTAGTATGGGGCATTTGTTACAATCAATGAACCAATATTGATACATTATCACTAAATAAAATCCATAGTTTGTCCAAATTTCTTTACATTTTACCTAAAGTCCTGTTTGTGTCCAAGCTCCCATCCAGAATATCTCGTTGCACTTAGTTGTCACGTCTTCTTAGGCTCCTCTTGGCTGTGACAGTTTCTCAGATTTTCCCTGTTTTTGATGTCCTCAACAGTTTTGAGGAGTCCTGGTCAGGGTATTATTGTAGGATGCCCATCTGTTGAAATTTGTGTGATATTTTACTCATAATTAGACTAGGATTGTGGATTTTTGGAATGAAGACCATGAGGAAAAGTGCCATGTCATCACATCTTCTTAAGGGTATGTGCTAACGACGAGATTTATGACGGTTGATGTTGACCTTGGTCCCTTGAGCTGAGTCGTATTTATCCAGTTTCTCCACTGTAAGGTTTCCCTCTACCCCCCCTTTCTATAATGTATTTACAGTGGATTGAAGTATGGCTCCCCCAAAAATATGTCCACCCAGAATCTCAGAATGTGACCTTATTTGGAATAAGGGTCTTTGCAAATGAAATTATAGTAAGGGTCTTGAGATCATCCTGGATTAGGACCCTAAATCCAGGATAGACCCTAAATCCAATGATAAGTGTTCTTATAAGAGACAGAAAAGGAGAAGACACACAGAGACCTAGGGAAGAAAGTGATGTGAAAATCGAGTCAGAGATTGGAGTGATGGGCTTACAAGCCAAAGAACGCCAAGGATTGCCAGCAATGACCAGAAGCCAGGAGAGAGGCATGGAACGAATTCTCCCCCAGAGCCTCCAGAAAGAACCAAGCCTGCAACACCCTGAGGTCAGACTTCCAGTCTCCAGAACTGTGAGAGAATAAATTTCCGTTATTTTCAGCCACCAAGATCTGAGCACTAGGTGTGCTCATTGCACTGGATCTCACTCATTTTAGCCCTCTCAGTTGACAGAGCACAGAAATCTGTGTGTGTACTAAGCCACGTATATATACATATCTATAAATATTTCTACACGTAACCATCAGTATCTACGTTAGGCTAAACATGAGTTCTTACAGATGTCTCCAACTCTAACTCTCTCCCACATGGATCATTCTAGCCTTCTCCCATTGCTTATCAGTGAAGGTCCACTCCAGAAGTGGGAAACCTGGCTCCCACATGCAATATGCATTTGCTTTGTAGCTCAGTTCTAGTATCCACCTATAGCAATATCAGAACCCCCTCACAGTGTTCCCCCACTCTCCCAACTAGAGCACAGTGTTCATGTTCGATCTCTTTCACCTTTAGTCCTACAGACACCACTGATTTCCAAGGTTGCTCAGATAAGTACCTTCCCCCTCACTTAAGTGAGGTTGTTTCAAGCATTTTAATACAAGTAGATTCTTTTTCCACAATCTGCCTTTCTTCTTCACATCCTCCAAACTCCTAAATTTTTTAAAAATTTTGTACAAATTAAGTTTCACTACTTGTGCTATAAATTTCTATGGGTTTTGACAAATATATACCATCATTTGTACTGTATCCACCATTACAGTATCGTACAGAATCATTTCACTGCCTTAAAATACCCAGTGTTTTTCTTATTCATCCCTCCTTTCCACCCTCAGCTTGTGGTGGTCCACCCTGAACACCCCTGCAGAAGTTCCAGAGGAGGAGCCTTCCTGCCTCTTCCAGCTTCTGGTGGCTCCAGGTGTTCCTTGGCTTGTGGCCACATCCCTCCAGTCTCTGCCTCCGTGGTCACATGGCGTCTCCCCTGTGTGTGTCATATTTCCCTCTGCCTATCTGTTGTAAGGACTTACCATTGGATTTAGGGCCCACCCATATATAATCTAGAATTATTTCATCTCAAGATCTTTAACTCAATTATATCTTCAAAGACTCTTTTCCCAAATAAGGTCACATTCACAGATTCCAAGGGTTAGGATGTGGACATATCATTTGAGGAGCCACCATTCAACTCAGTTCCCAGAAAATTGGGAGGCCAGGCAGAGGAAATGATGGGTGTTGATTAGATGTCTCATGTTCACACAGGAAGTGTTGGGCAAATCGGAATAGAGCTGTGACCACCCTGACACACAGACCCACACACTTAGTTTCACATCACATTGTCTCACTCAGATAAAATTTCCCCACATGGCTGAGATTGAGGTCTCAGCCTCTTCTACTCAAAATTATTACCCATTCAGCCTGAAGTGTTTTTTTTTAATCATTCATTAAGAAAAGGGAGGTTGAATAATTGAAGTCTATAAACAGAACTGCACAAAATATGTCCAGCCCAATATAAATTGCCTATTTTGTAGAATGTACATATTGGTTACCACAAGTTCACACACACATTTTTAAAGCACTCCTGCCTGTTGGGTGAAAGTCTATGATGACTCACTAATGAAGGAGTAATAGGAAGACATTTGTTTGACCATGTTCTGCTATTTGGGCATTTCACTAATTCACAAAGCCATAATATGTGTAGTTCTACTGTATTTGGTTTTCTTTTTTGTGAAACTTCTTTGTAGTAACCCAGAGACAGCTTATCCTTTGGAGTGGGAACACCAAACAGACCGAGCATTGTAAGAAAGTCTTTGAGACATGAAAAACATAAGCAGGAGTCCAAGATGAGGATTTTGCTAGTCCATTCTACAGAAAATGTCCAAGAAATGTATTTGTGGGATCCACCCCCTTTCCTTGAGCCATGATGTGTTCAGTTAATTCCCCTGGAGATGTTTGATCAGGGCTATGAGTCAAAACGAAGTCCAGGCCAACAGCACCAGAACTCTGGAGTCACCATCTCTTGTCATTTCTTTAAGAAGAGAAAGCCCTAAGTACCCACACTGCCACCCAATGTACAGCCAAAATGACATTTTCAAATGAGAATATACCATCAGCTTTTTTGTCTTGCTCATTCATTTCAGTTTTGTGAGATCCTTTGTTTCTTTGATGCTCAGAATATTGCACCATTTGGCTCTAAAATCTACATTAGAAGAGCATTAATTAAAGGCAGACACATTGCAATGGAGACTGTGTTAAAATTATGCTTGAAGGTACAATGTAATTAATTTTGTACAAGAGAAACATAAAAGAGGGAGAATGAAACCGGAGGAAATAGCACCACAACCCACAAAATGATAATGAGAAATACAATTGTAGATTAGACAAAATATGAAAAGACATATGGAGTAATTAGGCTTCAAGGGGGAGAATCAAACCAAGGGTCACCCTCTACATGCTCCCAAACATTAAATGGGAAACACAGGTCTCAGGCCACAACCGTCTCTCTCTGTGGATAGGGTCACTTGTAGTCAGTATCCATCTGTCAGTTGGATGAAGAAGATGATTATGACGCAAATTTGCTAAGAGCTTGGACAATGGAGTTCTGAAAATGACTTGACTTAGGAGCAATCCTGTTTAATGAAAGTGTAAGAAACAGATAATGAACTATGATAAAGTTCATCTCCCTTCCAAGACAGGGCCAGAGCTACCGTAATGCATTAAGGCTCATTATTCCCAGAAAAGACAACATTATAAGAATGGTTATTAGGGCAAACTCGATTCACAAGGTCTAGCAATAGTTCATTTGAATTTACTGCATCTGTATTTCAGTAGTGCCTTAGGGTGCTGTGATTGAAAGTCACAGAAACCTCATGAAATTGAGTCTAGTGAAAAAGAAGATGAATTTATACAACACATTCTTCATGTGGGAATCTATCTTATGACCCTAAACCACCGTGATAATGACAATGATCACTCGATAATAAGGATAACTAGCACAAACCACAGGAACAGGATGGGCTTCTTCAGAACAAGTGCGGCCACTGGCTTTTGCTTAACGCCACACGGTTTATTTAAGCAGCATCCAGGTTAGACTCTCTCAAGGCTGATCTTCCATGAGAGGAAAACTAGGGATTTGCATTGACTTTGTTGCATAGTAGCTAACATTCACCACGGGTTTCACCTGCTGTGCCCTGTTCTGGTGCTCCACGGGTGACGTTAAATCTGCACACCATGTGGCCCTTAATGTCTCCTTTCAGAGGAGGAAAGAAGCCCAGGGAGGTGAGTGACAGGTAAAGGGCAGCAGAACCAGGAACTGAGCCCCTTCAGGGAGACTCCGGAGCTCACCTGTTTAGCTAAACCAAGACCCGTGTGAGTGTCTGATGCTGCAGGAACGGATCACCAGAAGCTTCGCATCTTAAAGCAGCACCCTTCATTATCCCGCAGTTTCCACGGGTCAGCAGTCAGGCACAGCTTGGCTCAGCTGAGTTCTGCTCAGAGTCCCACCAGGCGGAAATGAAGGGATGCGGGCTGGGCTCTCACCTGGAGCCTCAGGGGACAAGACCACTCCCAAGTACAATCAGATGGCTGCCAGAATCCACTTCCTGCTCATGCTTTCCACAAGGCCCCTGCGTCTTCAAGCTGGCTTTGTTGAATCCTTTTGACTTCAAGTCTCTCTGACTTCCCCTCTGGCACCTTCTTCCACTATCCAGAGACATGCCCCCACTTCCCTCTAAGCCCTCACCAGCAGCACTCCAACGTCCGTATTTCTACTAACAATGTATTCACAATGACTTCAGAGTTTCCTAGGACGATTTAGGACTTCGCTGCCATGCTCCTCAGAACTCTTCCTTCTGCATAGCCAGAGGCAAACATATAAAACCCCAGCCGAACGCACACTCCTTGGGCCTGAAGAGGCTGATATGCTTCATTCATTTAGCAGCTGCTCGCTGAGCCCTGAGCTGGCGCTGGACTGAGAGTGAAGGGTGCGAGCCCGCGCCCTCAGGAAGGTCAGCTCGTGGAGGGCGAAGCAGAAAGGCAAGCAAGCAGTTAAGCAGCGAGCTGGCAGGGTATACGACAGGAAACTTCAGTGACCCGAGGGAGCTCGAAAATGGGCACCTGCCCCAGTCAGGTGCGGGGGGGTGGACAGGGAAAGCTGTCTGAAGAGGGTGACATATAAACCAAGACCTGAAAATCAGTAGAGCCAGGTGAAAGGATGGGATGGGGAAAAGAGAAGGTGAATGTTAGGGGCAAAAGGAAGGGCACGTGCAAAGGCCCAGAGGTGGGTGACCGTGGAAGATAACCAGTCGAGACGGAACATAGAGGATGGGGAGGCTGTGGTAAGAGATGACTCAGAGAGGTTGGCAGGATCCACAATATTCAGGGCCCCGTTGGCCACACTGAAGAGTGGGGACTTGATTCTGAAGGTCATGGACAATTGTTGAAATATCAAATGACCAGAATAGTGTGGAAATGTAAAATAAAACCCAGTAGTCTCCTTCTCTCTCCTCTTTGACCTAAGTAGCAACTCCCTTTGGGGCTGCTTTGGCCCCGCAGGTGTCCTTTCGCCAAAGCTCCAAGCAATCAAAGACATTCCTCCTGCTCACGGGAGGTTGGAGAGCTAGAGTGGATGCTCATCCTGGACTCCCCCAGCTGCAGAGCCCAGCAGGAGTGAGCTCTCTCTGCCTCTTTGGTAGATTTTCCATCCCTTGTCCAGTGCCACTTTGGGCTGCCCTGTGAAGAACTGTGGCAGAACTGAGAGTCCGGGGTGGGAGCGAAAGTCTCGTCTCTCTAGTCCAGGGTACAATTTTGCTCTCGGCCCTCTTTCCTGTCTGCATCATCAGTGTTTGCTTCCAGACTAATTGATGTTCCCGTTGACCTCATTCAGGGGGACTTCTCTTGCTTGGCATCTCCTGCCTGACCCCCGTCGGACAAGTGGAGCAAATGTTGGACTGATCCCCCGGGATCTGAGTGAATGTGCTTTGCCAGAGTCAATTCCAATGACTCTAGGATTTCTCAACAGTCATATTAATTTGAAATGTAAGCAATGCTCTTCTTTGATGTTAATCTTTTGTTGGAGCTGAAGATTCATGACAAAAAAATGATGGAAGTGGCTTTATAATAATTGATGTGTGTGGATGTGGGGTCCACTCTCTTTTTTTCACAGCTGGCGTCTCTCAACTACTTCTGTGCATCGAAATCTACTTTTGGATATTTCTTCTGTCATTCCTGCAGACAGAGCAGGGATTGAATTGAAGAATCAATTCAGAAATTAAGATCAGGTGCTGGATGTCATTGTGCTAGGCCTTATATCAAAGTTCTCCGTCTTCTGTAATGAATTTCTAAAGCCAAGCTAGACGTTGCTGAAGGTCTGCAAATGGCATTCTTTAGCTTTTACCTTTCACATAAAACAGAATAAAAAATTATCACATGTCCAAAAAAAATCTGGCTACTGTTTGTAATAAATTCCTGTGCATGCTCCAGAGGCAGAATGGGATAACGTGTTGTCAGCTCATTCATTCTTCATGGACCTTATTTTTATTTGGGTTGCAGGCATTAAAAAAGATGTCGGATATGTATATATTAATATCTCTCTCTCTTTATACATGTGCACACTTCCAGATACATCTAAATACATACCCACAAATACACATACAGATATATTTTCTCCATCCCAACCAACTCTTCTGTCAGTGGTATCTCTTCTACCAGAGATGTTCCTAGTGAAATATTTCCAGGTATGATCTGGAAGGAATCTTCAGGGTCATCTTATCTCTTGCATCTGATCTTGAATAATTTCTTTAATAGGGAATCCATTGTCTCCTGAAATGGACCATTTGATTGTTAGAGTTCTCTATTAGAAATTCCTTCCTTACTTTGAGAAAATGTCTGTTTTCCTATAATTTTCACTCCTTAGGATGCATTAAAGAAGTGCGCCTATCTAACTGGCAATTATATATAAGAGACTGAATGACAGAAGGCGGTTTTGAAATGAGGCTAAACATTTGAAAGTCATCAGCTTATCCATAATAATTCTAACTTTAGTTAAAAAGAGTCTCAAACAATATCCTGTGGAATGTAAAAGACAAAAGATGGAACATTGGGAAAAATTGACCTTTAAGGGTCTACTAAGAAAAGGGAATAAGCCAAGAAGACTATCAGTCAAGATACCAGCTGAAACAAGATGGCCACACGAATGGAGTAGTTGAGGAGAGTTGACGAAGGGACTGTGTACAAAGATGTGGGCAAGTTAAGGGGCAGCCTCAAGGGCTGGTGAACCACCAGGAGGGAAGCTTTTCCACCAATACTTCCAAAGTTGGCAAATGGGGAGAGGATGTCCTGGAACCCACACAGAGGTATGGATGGAGGAGAGAACTGCCCCATAAGAGCTTTTGTCTTTGATAAAGACAGACACTGCTGTGGCCTGGACTAAGGGGAACCAGAGGAATGGATACCCCAACCCTCCTTCCACTCTCTGATCTGCTAGTAACCCCCATTGGCTAAACCCACCAGAAAGCCAGAAGATAAGGAGCCCAGTTGCTTCAGTCATGGGGGTCGGCACCAGGGTGCTAAGCAGGGTGGGAGAAAGATAAGTAAGACTCTGAGGGGGAGAGGACCCAAGAAAAGATGGAAGCATGATTACAAAGGGATTGATGGAGCAAAATATTTCAAGGCAAATCTCTATCTAAAGAAATTCTAGATTTACTGAGATCCCTGGTTTTCAGCTACAATTTGACAAGGATCTGGCTTTACAAACTAACATTTTTAAGTGCTTACTGTGTGCCAGTTACTGTTGGGGAGACAGCAGGGAAAAAGAAGTTTGTGTTCCCAGAGAGGGTATCAGACCATAAGACAGCACATCAAACAAACACATAAGATGACAGATGGCAATGACCACTAGAGAAGACAGTGTGGTGTGATAGAGAGCACCATTAAATATGCTGAGTTTCACTTTATTCTGAAGTTATTTAATAGATCATTAAAACTGATATGTGAAAGCAAAATGGATCCAGCATTCAGTGATCACAGAAAATAGCATTCAGTGAAGAGAGAACAGATAATCCAACGAGTAAATAATCGTGCAGCGTCCTGGGAGCAAGAAAAAGATCAGCGCATTTAGAACTGAGTGAGCATTAGATAGAATATTGACAGGGGAGATGGGAGAAGTAGGCAAGAACAGGAACAGATCACACAGGACTCTGGACGCCGGTCAAGGGAATTGGATCTTTCCAGTTATGTGAAGCCACTGGAGGGCTTTAAACATGATTTGATATAAGCTTTTAAAAGATAATTCTAGCTGGCACGTGGACAAAATGGAAAACAAGAGAATGGTTTATAAGGCTATTTCAACAATTGAGCAAAAGACTATGGTAGCCTGGGCCCCGGCTGAGGTTGTAAAGATAGAACAGTGGGGGATTCAAGATGAGTTTTAGGGGTGCAGCCAATATGGATTGTTGATGGAGTATGAGCATTGGCTGGAGTAGGGCTGGTCAATAGAAATATAATGTTAGCCATATATGTAATTTAAATTTGCTGGTAGCCAATAAACTGTAATAATATATTTTATTTAGCCCATCATATTCAACTGATTATCATCACAACATGCAGTCAATATAAAATTATTAATGAGATATTTTACATCCTTTTTTTGGTGCTAAGTTTTTGAAATTCAGTGAGCATTTTACACTTAGAGCCAATCTCAATTTGGACCGGCTACATTTCTAGTGCTCAGTGGCCACATGTGGCTGGTGGCTGCCATATTGGACAGCTCAAAGCTTGAGCAACTGAGTAAAAGCTGGTGCCATTTATGAAGATGATAAAGACCAGGGAGAAGGAAGTTGTGAGGTCCAGGTTAGGGGTCTATTTTGGCCCCTGTAAGTTTGAAATCTATTGGACATATAAAGGAAGAGATCAAGCACATATATATATGTTGTATATACAAGTCTAGTGACCTGGGAGAGACCAAGGCTGGAGACAGATTTGGGAGTCATCCAAGTGTGAGTGACACGTAAAGCCGTGAGACAGAGTGCAGAAGAATGTACAAAGAGGAGAAAATGAGGATTTAGCTCTAGGAAAGTTCAACATTAAAAGCAGGGTCTCTTGCCCTTGGCACTACTGACATTTGGTCTGAATAGTTATTTGTGATGGGACCATCCTGTGTGTTGCAGGATGTAGACGTAGGTTGCAATACATGCCAGCAGTGTCTCCCCTTCACCTCCACTCCAAGGGGCGACAACCAAAACCAAAAGTGTCCCAGACCTTTCCAGGTGTCCTCTGGGGGAAGATTTGCCTCTGGTTTAGTAACTTACAGGTCAGACAGAGGAGAAAAAGCCAAGAGACTGAGAAGGAGAGGGCAGTGAGGTAAGGAGCACAGGAAAGCAGTTACAGGAGGATTGGTGCAGAGTAGATGGTGGTGCGTGGGGGAGGAATGATGATGATGAATGACTTGGGGGAGGGGGCTTTAGCTTCTAGACATGACTAAAAAACAGGCAAAATTAATTTGAATAATGCATTTTATTTAACCCAATATACAGAGGTGCCAGGCATCATGTGATTAGTCTGATAATCTCTTGGAGGACGCTGGGCAATATGAGGTCAGTGAACAACTCTTCACTGATAGAGCGAATAAACTAGATCAGAAATGTCTCTAGGGGTGCAGAGGTACCAAAACACTTCTCTGCCCATGTCCCTCACTCCTCAGCAGGCAAAGAGGCACTAGAGGAAAACATTCCTGATCAAAAAACTCCAATTACAAAAATACAAAGAGAAGGGGATTAATATTTTTCAGAAAATACAATGTCATATTTATTCCACTTTCTGCGACTTATTAAATTCCTTGCTACAGTAATTACAGCCATGTATTGTTAGAGAGCTATAAACACTGGAGGAACTTATTACTGTCAGAGATGATTATTAAAACTACAAAATTTTGCCTACAGACTAACACAGGCAAAAAAGAAAGTTATTAAAACTCATTTTTAGGAGTCTGCTTGTGTCCTTGGGCTGAGTTCCAAAGCAGAGTACGAAATTGATACTCTGATAATTTTCATTTACAGTACTTTTATTAACAGTGTGTCTTGTCTCCACCAATTAATCTTTGCAAATTTTTATTCCTCTTTCTGAATGTGGATCGGATTTCGATAGCCTATTTCTTGCGATACGTGGAATGCATGAAAATGTTTCTTAATCTGTTCCGCATTGTGTGTTTCTCTAAAGAAGTCAACTAAACTTCAGAGAGTCAAAATTTTTTACTACTACAAAATAATATTTGGGAGAGAAAATGCATTATTGGCATAGTAATCATGTGACATTCCCCTCCTCCTCACTCGGTGAGGACATTTCCAGTGAAGAGACTCGTCCAGGGACCTCTTGCAGACCCTGAGTAACCAATTTTCTCTTTTCAGATTTGCTTATCCCACTTAAAAAAGGTATCCACCGCTATGGAGATGTGGGCTTCCACTAGCACTGGGCTGCCCGGGGAGAATGTGTTACTTTCAGGGAATCAAAGTATCTTCAGGCAGAGCAACTCGGACCAGCACACTCATGGAGAGCTAAAATAAAGAGCTAAAATAAAAACTGTTTTGCCCAATAAGTGCAGTCTTTGGTCCAGTGAGAAATATCTCCTAATCCGGAAAACTCCCTGAGCCAGGAGTTGAGATTCTACTGACTGCAGTTTGGATTGCTCATTTGCACATTTTAGGACGCAGGAGGAATCTCAATGAGGTGCCTGCCCACATAAGAGTAAGTCCCTAAAACAGTGATCCCCAAAATGCTCATGGGCATCTCTTGGAATATCTGTTGAATGTTCAGACTCTCGGGCCCCCGTAGCCCTACTAAAATAGAAGTCGAGGAGGAGGGTTGGGAAGTTGGGGATGGGCATCGGTTCTTGTGATGATACAGACTTGAAGCACATCCAGGCAGGTCAAAACTTCTAGTATTACTCAAAGCTAATGAGAACGTATCTGGCTGGGAGCGGTCTTGGTTATTTTAACGGCAATTTTTGCATTCCTCAATGCAAAGTCAGGCTTTTCAGATAAAGTCTCTAGGGAAGTGAAAGCACACATCTATTTGAAAATATGTTTATCGCTACTTTTGACGTGCACTGCCAGTCAGAACTAGGAACCACTGGGATGCAACAGTTGCTTCCAGGACAGAAAATAAGTTGGCAGACCCAGCTCCGTTTATTCTGTGGGTTTAAAATGCCAGATAAGGGCTACCTGCTTCAAATGGAGAAACTCTAATACAACCGGCTCATTCCTCCACCTGGACTGTCTACAGAAAGCGGATTTGGAGTAACGTTTCCTCACTTTTCTGGGAAATTGCTTTTGCCCTGAGAATTACATTTCCAAATTAAAGATACATTTTTTTCTCCTATGACTTATTTCTGGATAACTGAAAGAAATGGAAAAGTTAGAGATTACCATACTCTATTAGTTGAACAGTCGCAATTCTAGTTTACTCATTTTGCTATTGCGTTAGTCCTGTAAATATCATGCCATGTCTAATAAAAATGAATAGTAATGTATTTGCTTTAGTACTGTTGATCATTTTATTTTTTTAGATAATGACTAGGTGATTTGCAGGGGAAAAAATATTAAGAAATTGTAAGCCAGATATCTTAGGTGGCTGAGGAGAAATTTACCAAGGAAATTCTCAACCTATCTCCATAACTCTAGTCTCAGAAAATAAAACGAATATTGAAGTGAAAGAGAGTTTATATGATCCATATAAATAACTGTGTTTTAGAGTCTCAGAAAAAGACAGAATGCTTTTTCAAGAGGAGTTCTTTTTCATTTAGAAATTAAAAAGCACTTTTTTCCTTAGGCAGTTTTATTTTAATAATGTAGTAAATTATTGTGTGTTTTAGGCATAATTTAATCTGTATATATTCATTTGGGTGCCCCCTGCCTTTACACATGTCAATAAATTATTTCGTAAGTATTGCCTCGTAAGCTAGTAACATATGTATGTATATACATGTGTATATATGTGTATATGTATGTGTAAATCTATATATATCTATTTATCCAACTTAACCCAAGTTTTAGTGCAAAGAGGCATGCTCAGTCAACATATTCATGGAGAGACAACTAATTCTTGAAGACATAACATTCTTTTTGTATTAAAAGTTAAAAAAAAGACAAATATAAGAAAAAAAGGATTATTACTGAAACCAAAGGGTATAACTAGAATCTTGATTTACTCATTAGCCAGTCACTGTTTTCCCAATGAACATTATCATCCTTTGCTATTTGCCAAAACAACGCCACGTTTCTGGAAAATCAAGACAAAAGTTGATGACAGGCTAAAGAGACATAAGAAAATGTTTCCTAATTTTAACAACCTAAAAGGGAAAAAGGACTTTCTCTTATGGTCATGATAGAATAACAGGGGCTAGATCAACTTCCCTTCTTAAAGAACTAGCAAACAAGATAAGATACATGAGACACTGCTTATCAGACACTGAACACCAGGAAGTGCAGGATCCTGACGCCTCGACACGGGAAACAGAGAAGGTCAACCTGCAGGAGTCCCACCTCACTGCATGGGAAGATTTTCCAGCCCCAGCAAAGGCAGGGGCACCCAAATGCAGCCTGGTGGTCTCGCCAAATGGAGGAGACTGACTCCAGAGTTTGCAGACATCAAAGGGGTTATGATTTGTGAGAGAGAGTTCTGCAGAGTGAGAGAACAGAGAGAGAGAGAGAGCACACGCTCTGGAGACTTTCAGAGGGGTCCCCTCAAGACTCAGCTACACAGCACATCCACATGAGGACACTGCCAGAGCCAGGGAAAGAACCCCTGGAAAGCAACAAACAGGACAATCCTGGGAGCTCACTCATGGCCAAAAGTAGTCTGTGTTCCCATCACACAGAGTGGAGAGATCCAGAGCATGAGACATTGACTTGTGTGTCTAGAAGATGTCACTTGAGCAGTGACAGAAATTATCTCTAGACTTCAGGCTGTCCTGGACTCACCCTAACAACACCTCCAATGGATCAGATTGATGCCACGTAACTTAACCATATGCCAGAGTAAAGCCCAATAATGTTTAAAGAAACACAAAAATATCCCAACACCAAAAAATGTAAAATTCACAAAGTCTGGCATTCGATCAAAAATTATTAGGCATGTAAGGAAGCAGGGAAAACATGCCCTGTTGATAAAAAGAAAAAGAAAAGAAAAACAGGAGAAAATTAATCAATAGAAACACATTCTGAAGGACAGAGATGATGGGATTAGTAAATAAGTATGTTAAAGAGCTACTGTAAACGTGACTCTTATGTTCAGTAAAGCAGAGGAAATCAGGAGCACGATGAGGAGAGAAATAGAAAGTATTTTAAAAAAACAATTCAGACCTTTATCCTCTAAAATAACAAAAATAATTACAAATTACAGCAGATCGACAGTGCAGAAGACTTGTGAACTTGATGTCATAGCAAGAGATAGTGTCCAAAATTAAACACAAAGTGTTAAAAAAAATAGTAATATAGTAGGACAAGAAATGAACCACCAGGCAGCTATGGAAGTATGAAGCAGTCTCACAGATGTATAACTGGGGTGCACAAGAGTTGGAATAGAAAATTATGTATAAAGTTGAAGAAATAGTGGCCAAAATGTTTCCAAATTTGATAAAAACTATAAATTCATAGATCCAAGATGCTAAATGACCCCCAAGCAGAGGAAAAATGAAGAAAACCATGCTAAAACATCTCATACACCAGAGGTAAGGAGGAAGAAAACACATGTACAGAAGAACAAAAATAAGAATGACAGCAGATTGGCCGTCAGAAACTATGCGGTCCAGTAGACAGATGAGTGTCATTGTTAAAATATTAACAAAGGGGGGAGGGAGACCCTTTCATCCCAGAAATTCTATACCATCAAAAATATCATTAAAGGGGCCGGTGTGGTGGTGCAAGTGGTTAAGTGCATGCGCTCCACTGTGGCGGCCCGGGGTTCACTGGTTTGGATCCTGGGCGCACACCGATGCACCACTTGTCAAGCCATGCTGTGGTGGCATCCCATATAAAGTAGAGGAAGATGGGCCTGGATGTTAGCCCAGGGCCAGTCTTCCTCAGCGAAAAAAGGAGGATTGGCAGATGTTAGCTCAGGGCCAATCTTCCTCACACACAAAAAACAATTATTAAAAAATGAAGGCAAAACAGACTTTTTTGAACAAAAGCTACGAGAAAGCGATACAAGGACACCAGCATTACAAGAAATGGCAAAGAAATTCCCAGGCAGAAGTAAAGTGAGACAGATGGAAGTTTTGATTTATACAGAGGAATGAAGAGCACTGCTGTTGATGACTGCGTGAGTCCATGTAATATACTCTCTGTTGTCATTTAACCTTCTTAAAAGACAAGTGTTTAATTAAACAATAAGAACAATGTAATCTAAGATTTAAAACGTATGTAAAAGAAACTGGGTGACAATCATGGCACCAAGGCAGGGCGGGTGCCTTGGATGTGCACGATAGTAATGCCATCATGATGTACGTGAAATGGTCTCATATTATTCAAACATAGATTAGGGTATGTTAATAAATATGTACTATAAACCCTAGAGAAACCTTTGTGAAAAAGGATGTATAGTGCAAAAGTGAATTAGGAAGTTAAAATTAAATTATAAAAATAATCAGTTAACACAAAAGGAGGCAGGGAAAGAAGAAAAAGGGAATGTAAAATTGATGGAATTTTTTTCAACAAACAGCGCTGAGAGAGCTGGATATCCATAGGGTTAAAAAAAGAACCTCAAACTTGACCTCACACCGTGTATAAAACTTAACTCAAAATAGATTACTGGCAGAAATATATGAGCTAAAACTATAAAAATTTCAGACAAAAAGGAAAACATAGAAGAAAATTGTACTTACCTTTGCTTATGCAAAGATTTCTTCAACTGGACACAAAAAAGCACAAACTATGAAAGAAATTGGATAATTTGGACCTCAAAAAAACTTAAAACTTTTGCTCTTTAAAAGTCATTGTAAAGAAAGGCAAAATGCAAGCCAGAGAGCAGAAAAGAATTGAAATATACATATACATATTTAACAATTGTGTCCAGAATATATAAAGAATACTTTAATAATAAGATAACTCATTTTTTTAAACGAGCACAAGACTTGACCATACTGCTGAATAAAGATAATATATGGGTGGCAAATGAGCACAGGGGAAAAACACAACATCATTAGTCATCAGGGAAATGCAAATTAAAACCAGAGTGTGCTCTCACTGCACACCCACCAGAACGGCTGAAATGAAAAGTACTGGCAAGGCTGCGGAGGAACTGGAACCACCCGTGCTCTCTGCTGCGGGTGGGAAGGAAAATGGTACCACTACTGCGTGAAACGTTATGACTGTTTCTTATAAACAACCACATACCGTACGACCCAGCAAGTCTCCTACCAGTTATTTATTCAAGAGAAATGAAACCATGTATGCAAGCAAATGTGTACATGCAAAGGTTCACAGAAACTTTTTTTATATAGCTGAAAATTGGAAATAGCCTAAGCATCCCTCAACCAGTGAGTGGATTAACAAACCGTGGTACGTCCATACCTCCATATAATTGAACACTACCTAGCAATGAAAAGAAACTGGACTGCTAGGATCACAGCATCACCGGTGAATCTGAAAAACATTGTTAAGTTTTTCAGGTTTTCATTACATTGTATTCATTTTACTAAGCCAGGCATAAAGGATTACATGCTGTTTGATTCTATTTATATGAAGCTCTAAAAACATGCAAAATTATAGGGATAAAAGCAGATCCGTGGTTGCCAGGGGCAGGGTTTGAGGACAGACTGACTGCGAAGGGCATGGGGCAACTTTTTGAGGTGAGAGACGTGCTGTATCATGTGCATGGTGACGGTTACTCCGCTGTATTCATTTGTCGAAACTCCTCGAAGTGTAGCTTAAACTGGTGCACTTTATTGTATGTAAATGACAGCTCTATACTAAAGCTGACGAAAGAAAGGAAAACGGAAGGAGGAGTGGGCAATAAAGACCATGACAGAAAGAACCCAAATCCTGACTGTCTTAGTGGTGACAGAGGCAAGCTGTGACCAGGAACCTAGAGGCTTCATCACGTTTCCGGCACTTGAGCAATGCCAGCCCGGCAATCCGTGCTCTCTGCGAGCTGAGGAACACTTGGAAACGGGCTTGATGATCCTGGAAGTGGTGAGCGGCTGTGTCCTGACGGCACTCTGCCTGCTCAGCGATGCTGGATGCTGGAAGAAGGGGAGGAGAGTAGGACGAGAGAGAGCATGGGCAGCACTTCACCATTGTCTGTGTCTGCGCTGGGCTGCCCTCAGCGAGGCTTTGAGGATACAGCAGCAGAGAAGACACACTCATGAAGAAGATGAATCTGGGTGGGAAACAACTATTCACAGATAATCCTCCAAACTGTCTTTAGAATTTCAATTATGTTAAGTGTCATGAAAAAGTGAGGGTTTCCAGGAGTAGGGATCATTTACGATGACACTTGAAGGGTCATTTGAAGATGGTCAGGTGAAAACAGGGAGGAAAATTATCTGAAGCTGAGGGTACAGCATGTGCAAAGGCCCTGAGACAGAAATGACCTTGAGAATCCCAACAGGCCAGAGTGCCTGGAGCAGAGAAAGTGGTGGGGAAGATAGTGAGAAATGAGGATAGATCTGCAGTTCTCAACTTTAACTGCAGGTTACAATCACATGAGTAGCTTTTAAAACAATATTTAGGCCCAGGCCCTATTCCAACTAACTAAATCAGAATCTCCTTATTAAAAAAAGAGAGAAAAAAAAAAAAAGAAAAGAAAAAAAAGCCTCCTCAGTTGCTTCTAATTAGCAACCTGGGTTGAGAAAGTCTAATTCTGGTAAAAGGCCTGCAGTTGAAAGAACAATTCTATGCAGATAGACCTACCTGAGCCAGTTCACGCCTTGAGTCAAATTCTCCCCACATGGCACTGAATGAGGGTTCTGAAACGTACTTCTTAGTGTCACTCCGTATTAGGCCCAAACAATTCCCCAAAGGTTGAGAGGAATATGCCATAGAAATGGAAGCCAGGAGAATACAGCCTTCAAGAAGGGGGAGGAGGAAAGGATCCAGCAGAGTGAAAATGCGTTGCCTTGGAGAGTTTGTCGTTTCTGTTTCATCACAGATAACCTTTCTCCTACTCCAGAGGCTTCTTTCGAGTGTTGTTCACCCCTGCTGAACTTCAGTGCTGAGAGCAGCTGCGGGAGCAAGGAGACGGCCCTGGTTTGCAGCACAGAGCCAGCAGCCTTGACAGCGGGCACACCCGTCTTTCTGACGATGCGGAACAGCAGGGTTGGGACCACGCGCCCGTCAAGCGCCCCCCTCTAAAACAAGCTTCTGTCCGCTTGCTGAGCCCTACTGTTAGTTTGCTCACTTATGCATTAACAGATACCTTTAATTTCGACTGATTCAACACTGGCCCCGGGAAGAAAGAGTGGAACAGAGAGCTTTCCTGCCCGACCTGAACTTGCTCCGGCAGCTACAGCTTCACGCGAAGGCCAGGCCTTGCCAGGCTGACCCGGTGCGTAAGCCTTTAGGTCACATTTCCCAGCGAAGGCCAGGAAGAGTGCTTCAAAGGAAACCAGACGGCGAACGGCATTCACAAAGTCTGCGGCGTGTTTGCAACTGGGAAGCAGGTCAGGCCCCCGTCTTTATCCCCCAGCTCCCACCAAACCATCAAAGGCTTATTTGTGTTCCTCTGATGTGGGCTGCAAGCTCATTTCCTATGAACGGTGGTAGATTAAATGTTATAAATGGACCCGAGAGGCACAGCTGGAAACATACCAATTCCCCACCTTGAGATCAACCTGTATTTCCATTTAAACATCAGTTTCTTACAGTCTTAGCTAAGGTGCACATACTGTATAAACTGGGCAACCTGTTTGAAGGCAATTAGCACTATTTTTATATTTATCAAAATTTATAATACCCATACCTGAGTTTCTGCTTTAGGCTATGGTGGAGTAGCTTACAGCAGACAATAATACCATTGAGAACAAGAGAGAAAACTGGAGAAGACAACCCAAGAAGCATCTGTTTGAAAGCATCAAGAGCTGCCTCTGCAGCCAGGGGGGCCAAGACCGCACCTCCCTGAGAGCGTTTATCGGCACTTCCACAGTGTCCTAGTGTGTGGATGGGAGGGGGCAGTGGGCACCGGGCTGGGCGGCAGGCTGCCAAGAGGCAGAGACCATGGCCCATCTTCCTGCCGTCTCATCAAACTAAAGAGATGAAATTTAAGTGTAGAGCTGCCAAGAGACGAGGGGCGCAGATAATTCGGAAAAGGGGGAGGATAAAGAAATGAGCTCAATCCTCTGTACTCTGGTCATTGAACTGTGCAGTGTAGTGGGCCAAGAAGCCACAAGTAGAACAGAAAAGTAGAGCAAGGTTTTCAGCAATCTCTAGGGCTAAGAGGAGAAAAAGTGTATGAGTTCAGATTCTGCCAAGGAGGAGGAGCTCTGGCAACCCCCAGGCTCTCATTTTGGACCCCTGTGGGGGCAGGGCACACTAGAGCACAGGTGAGCACCTAGACCAACGGGCAGAAACCGCCCCACACAGGCATGATCCCTACAGTCATGCTAAAGGTGACAGCAGTGCAGAGGGGAGAGGATGGGCTTGTCCGTAAATGGCACAGGGTCATTCAAATACCCACACGGGAGGAGCAGTGCATGGTGACTCCCAACACCATACACACAAGCCAAAACCAGACAGATTGCAGACCTAAATGTGAAATGCAAAACAGCGAATCTTTTAGAAGAAAGCAGAGAATATCTTCCTTACTTTGGGATAGGCAAATATTTTTAAGCAGGACACAAGTGGCAGCAACCATATGGGAAAGAGTGATTAATTAGTTACCCTTAAAATTGACAAAGGAAGTCTTAAGAGAGCACAAAGGCAAACCACCATGGGGGAGAAGGTATCCGCAGTACACGTATCCAACACAGGCCTTGATCCACTGTATAATGAAGAACTCGTGCAAACCAACAGGAAAAGACAAATGTCCCAGCAGGAAAAAAAAAAAAAGAGACTTGAACAGTCTTCTTGTCACCAAGGAGAACCAAATGGCCATTACACCCATGAAAAGGTAATCAGCAGCATTAGTCACCATGGAAATGCAAATTCAACCCAAAATGTGATGTCACCTCATAATTAACAGAATGGCTAAAATTAAAAAGACAGAAGTTATCCAATATTGGTGAGGATGTGGAGCAAATTCTCACATACTGCTGGAGGGAGATCAAATGCTACAACCACTTTGAGAATCTCTTTGGGAGTGTCTGCTAAAGCTGTGCATGCAGATAATCTATGACCAAACAATTCACCTCTTAGGCATATGTTCAACAGAAATGCACATTTCCGTATGCTAAAAACATGTTTAGCATAAAGAATGTTTAGCAGCATTACTTGCAACAGACAAAATGTGGAAGCAACTCAAATATCCATCAACAGCAGAATGAATGAACTGTGGTACTATTTATATTTTAAGGTATTATGCGGCAATGAGAATGTACAAATTCTGGTGACCCACACAGGAACGTGGACAGAGGTTACAGATGTAAGGTACAGAAGAGCACCCTCTGTGGGCTTCTGTTACACAAAGTTCACAGAGAAAGACTAAGCTGTGGTGATGGGAGACAGAGGGTGGGTACTTGTGGGCGAAGGGGACCACGTCTGGGTGACACAGCAGGCGACTTCTGTCGTTTGTCATATCCGTCTCTTGATCTGGGTGACAGTCACATATATGTGTGCTCCCTTTGTGGAAAGCCATTGATCTGTACACTTCCGACTTATACATTTTCTGTATGATTGTTACACTTCAGTAAAACTCTTACTTTAAAAACCTACATAGCCTGTGGCCCAGAATTCCACCTCTTAGAACTTATCCTGTAGATATACTGACATGAAATAAAGTTAAACATATAAGCTGTCATTTGGGTTTTTTTTTTAAAGCATTGTTTACCACAGCCAACAATCGAAAACAACTTAACATGACTCCGTTTAAATAAAGTAAGGTGCATTTACACAATGCAATATTGTACAGCTGTGAAAAAAGTGAGGCAGCTTTATGTGGACCCATATAAAACAATCTCCACAGATGAACTAACTGCAAAAATCAAGGTGCATAATAGTGAGTGGTTTATTTTCCTATGACTGCTAAATATAAGAGACAGAGAGAGAAATCTATGTATATTTGAAGAATTACACTAAGCTGGTAGTAATGGTTCATGCTGGACTGAGGCACTCTGGTCTGAACTAACAGATGATCTCTTTATACCTTTTGTTGTCTTTGGCTTTTTTTTAAAATCATGGGCATACATAGTTTCCCAGCCCCACTGCCCAGACACACAAACATACACACACACAAAAGATCTAATGCGAAGAAAGCACCATAGGAGCAAAAGTTACTGTTAGTAATCTATGCTTATATCTTTCTTTTTTCCGTTTGCACTGATGAATTCAAGACATTTCTCATGTTTTAAATTAATCCATGAGCATTAAACATGGTGACATTCTGCTGTTAACTCTCGGCAACTGCATAGCTAGAGAGGCCTCCACAGAGCACCAAGCGTGACCACGGGGCAGGAGAGGGTGGCGGAGGAAGGGGAGGAGGGGGCCGGGGCTCAGAAGTACCCAGTCACCAATAGATGAGCTCTCCCTTGAAGCAGTGCTACAGGGATCAATGCAGTCCCGCTCCTGTAATTGCACTCACGGGGGAAGGGGTGTGTGTCTGTGTGTGTGTGTGTCTGTGTGTGTGTGTTCAATCTCAGGGTCCCTTTTAAAACAGATCCCACTCTTCAATGGGGTAGGAAATATATCCAATTGCTTGAGTGAGGAGGAGTGTGTTTGGCAGGGAAAGTTTTTGCCTTAAGCCAGTTTAGTAATTAGGTTGAAAAACTTGAAGCAAACACAATACATATGTAGATTATAGTGTTTTTAATCTATTTTCACAAAATGAAACTAAGCCAGAAGGGAACAGGGAGTAAATGGAAGCATAAAGTGAATGAGAGAAAGTCTCCTTGCAGGACTTGAAAGAGAGGAGTGAGAGTGCAGAATTAGCGGGGCAGGTAACCACGAATAGAAATGGATGTGCCACTTTGTCCCCAGGGCACGTGGTTATTCACGTGCCAGAGCTTCTCTCTTCTGAGATCTGTTTTAAACAGGGTCGCAGAGGTAAACGCCACTAGCACGTAAGGCAGTATGTAGTGAGTGTTCAGGAAAGGTTTGCTGAACCTGAATCAATGTGAAGTGCCCAGGAGTGAGGCTACTTTGCCATCTTCAAGGGCTGCTTCAAAGATGAATGCATTTACAAAAGCACTAAAGATGAGACTCAGTCTTTCCTCACATGGGAAGTATGTGTGTGTATGATTTATACACGGTGTATAAATTATATAATGTATATATAGTACATAATGTAAATTATGTACTATAATTTACACACACATATAATTTACACTTTATATACTGTTACATATATTTTTGTGTGTTGATACACGTAGTTAAAGAGAACCAGAGCTGGACAGAAATTAAAGTGTTGAAGATAGATTTTATTCAAAAAACTATTGCAATGGGGAAGAGAAACTCCAGCCTAAAAATTGGGCTCAAGTCTCAATACAACCAGGACAAGGAGGGATTTATAGCCAAGGAGCACGTTGGTGGGGGCAGTGGGCATTGGTGGATGGAAAATTACTAAAGGGAGACATCAAGGGGTGGGGGATTCTAGCTAAACCCACCTCCCAGGGTTCTTGCTGAAGGCAGGCCAGGCTGCTCAGATATTCCTGGGGTGAGAGGGGGATGAGAGCTTGATCAGATTTCAAGGGTGGGGATTGTCCCTACACTGATTTAGCAGGATTCTTGCTAAAACTGGATTCTGACCAAATTTGGTCAGTTTCAGGGATATTCTCTGCAGCATTGTTTACAATAAAAATATATTGCGACAACGTAACGGGATGGATCAAGAAGACAACTGTACTCGCAATTGTATTTCCACGCTATGGAATACAGAGCAGCTGCTAGAATAAGCCAGTTCTGCAAACTGACATGAAAAGATTTCCAAGATATAATCCTTGAGCTGCAGACCTATATTTTTAGCATAATTCCATCTATGTTTAACACACAAAAAGACTCTATACTTCTACAAGTACATGTCTATTTTATGAACGTGTAGAGAAAGGTCTGGAAGGACACCATTAAATCAGTAGCAAGGAAGGAGACGGAACCAGGTCTGTCTGTGATGGTTAAGGGTAACTTTACGCATTTGTGTGATGTTTGATACTGTTAACAAAGAGAACCTACTAGTGTAATACTGGTATAGGTATTTTACTTTTTAGTTTAGTGAAACGATTGATATGAGAGCACCTTGAAAATTATACAGTCATACTTAAATACAATGATATTATTAAGTGCATAGACTGGACATTATGTTAGGGAGCACAGTGGATCCAGAGCTGGACGGTCAACTGTAATCCACTACTATCTGGAATGATGCTCATTCACTCACTCATTCTACAAACATTCTTGCCCCAGGCAATATAGTGGGTGCTTGGGAGACACAAAATTTATAGGCTGCTTAGGGGAGAAAAGAAAGACACATGAAATAAAAACATTAGTTGAGCTTTCTTCTGAGTATTTGTTAGGAGTCGCGCGCTGTGCCAGGTTCCTTGCGGGGTACCACTTGATCCTCGTGGCGCACCATGGTGCTGATACGACTCCCTTAGTGGAGAGACGAACGCTGCGTGTCTAAGAGATGAAGCTAAGAAACAAGACCAGGCAGTCTGACTTCAGACTGTTTACCCCCAGGCTACAGAGATGATCAACAACAAGTGCACTTTACAAAGGTGGAAGGGGTTCCCCAAGGCAGTGTGGTTAGACCCAGAAAGGGAGGAAGACGATGGTGGCAGCAGCTTGCTGAGGCTGTGTCTTTAACTTCACAGACTGGTGGAAAGAATGCAGCAAAAATCCACGGGGGAGGGGGTATCTGCAGAAGGCGTGAGCACAGGGAGCTGTAGGATACAGACTAATCCGACTGGAATAGGGTGTTCTCATCCAGAAATAAGAGGACTCTCAGGTCTTCGCTTTTCATTTATTTATTCATCCGACAAATATTTGTGGAGTGACTGCTGTGCTTCCCTCACCGTGAAGGAGATGACTATTTAGTCAAGAGAAACAAAGGCATCCATCATCCCTGCCTTCACAGAGCTCACAGTCTGTGGTTAGGAATGCAATCAACAAACTCACAAATAAAAACTATAATTATAGACTGCGGGTTCCAGCAACAGAGAACAGAAGATAACCCAAAACAATCCTATATTCTTATTTAGAAATGGTGATAAAACTAGTAAACATTATTTTTTAGGCTCAGCCAAGAGGGCTGGAAAGAATGAAGAATGCCTAGGGGCAAGAAAGAAAGAAAGAGCTTAAAACCAAGGAGGCAACCAGGTGAGCTGTGGCTGTCCTGTGGAGGACAGGTGTGTGCACAGAGGCGTTAGCCTGGCTGACCTAGAACGGCGGTTCTCCAG
The DNA here is from genome assembly GCF_020826845.1 of Diceros bicornis minor. Taxonomy (NCBI): domain Eukaryota; kingdom Metazoa; phylum Chordata; class Mammalia; order Perissodactyla; family Rhinocerotidae; genus Diceros; species Diceros bicornis. Next base: position 3,372,370 of record NC_080758.1, read on the forward strand.
GTACATCGGAATCACCACCTGGAGAGCTTATTAAAACGCTTTAGGCTGGACCCCAGCCCGCCTCCCAGGTTTTTGATTCCATTGGTCTTGTTTTAGAAACAAGTGGCTGCATTTCTAAAAACTTCCACATAATGCTGAATATGCTGGTTGAGGGAAATCACTCTGAGAACACTGACTTTGACATTTATGTCCCGGCAAGGGCAGAGCAAGGAGGGCAGGTGGGATCAAGACCCTTACAAAACTAGGGCCCTCAACAAGCCCACCCTTAGTAAGAGGACAACATAGAAAAGCATCGCCCACCCACCCACAGCAGCAGCATCTGTTTCTGCCTGGCCTCACCTTGGAAGGAAAAATAAAAGTCTCCTGAGAATCAATCATTAGGGCCTGAATCTCACATGGTTTTGGAGTCCAAAATTCAACTCTCAGATGATCTCCAAACCTCCAAGCCAAGGATTTTACATAAAAATTGGTCTAAAGCTAGCAATAACCCCAGGTCATCTGGCAGAAACAAGCACAAAACGGCTACAGGGGACACACCTTTGGTGGAGGCTCATAACGTTCCCACACTGAACCCCACTAAGCAGGGATTCACAATTCAAATTAAGAAATGCATAAGGAAATACTGCACCGTCAGTGAGCACCGGCACACGGGACAGACAGCAAGATCAGGACCCCAAGCGCTGCAAATAACAGAAGAATTCTATTACAAATCGAGTATAAAAATGACCTGAAACATGAAAGAAAGAAGCAGAACCTTGAGGATAGAACAAGACCAACTGAAAGCACACAGGTGGCTTTGAAAGAGGATTGAAGAAAATTTCTAGAATGAAGACTGCAGTCTCAGAAATTAAGAACTTAATCAACGAATGACTCAAGGAGCAGATAAATAGCTAGAAGAATTAATAGACTGGTGATTGATATAAAGAAATTACCCAGAAAGCAGCACAAAGATAAAGAGGGAAAAAATGGGTTAACTTTCAGAGACACGGAACATAGAAAAAATTGGTCCAACATACATTTAATAGGAATTCCAGAAGGAGAGAATAGAGAGAAAGGATAGGGAGCAATATGAAAAAAAAAAACAACAACAATGCATTATTTTCCATTATGGATGCAAGACAAAAATGGGCACCAAACAGGATAAATTTTAAAAGAAAGCCAAACCTAATTATGTTAAAAGCAACTAGAGAAAAAAGAGATTTCCCATAAAGCCAGGACAGCTTGATGGGCAGTGAAATTCCCAACAGTAGCAGCTGAAGCCAGAGTGTGGAGAGGACGTGCCAGTTTTCTGTCTCCCCCCAGTGAAAAGAGAGAGAGAGAAAGTCTCCCTAGGAAGTTGTCAGAGCCTGCATCCCACATGGTGTGAGCTCAGAGAGTCACTTAGGCAAAGAGAACAGAGAAGAACAGTCTAAGAATAAGGAACAGTCTATAGAGGGTCCAAGGGTGAAACTGATCAGTTAAAGAAACTGAAGGGACGTGAGGCTAAGTGGGAGGAATGACAAAATATGGAGACCTGGAACATCAGGATGACACTGTCACTCTACGCTCATTTGAAAACAAGAATGACAATAACAATACTGTTGACAACCAAAGAGCATCCGAGGACTTCCTTTCTCAAGGCACCACGACGCCTACATTCATTATGCCTTTAATGATGTGGTCACCTTGGTTAACAGATGAGGCAACTGAAGCTGAAAAAAGAAGAAGTACTTGCTCCAGGGATGGACTGATTTTAATGGGACCAACTGGCTCCAGGGCCTCCCCATAATCATTACAACATGGCATCCAGAAGAGTGCCACCCCCAGAGCAGGTCCCCAAAGGGAATGAACAAAATCAACAGGGTCTGCAGGGGATTCCTCGGGCCCCAGTCCTGGGCTTCCACAGCTGAGGATTCCCAGTTCTCTGGGAGTTAATGACCTAAGCAGGCAACTCCATTGATGGGCGGAGACAAACATCAGGACACACAGATGAGGTTGCACTGGGATTAACAGGCGGCAGAAATCAAAACGATCAAGGCCAGTGTCATAACTCAGTGATTCTGATAAACAGAGGACGATTAGCAATGACTCAAATGGGGTAACATTAAGTTTCAGTGAGACACAGGTTAATAGAGACTAAATAAGACTGTTTTTAATTGGGAGGTAGAGCAAAATAAGAAATGTTCTACATTGTAAGCAAAGTCCTTATAAGGGGATGCTCCTCAGCATTATCCCTGGAAGACCTCAAATCATTATTGCACCTTTGCAAACGGGCTCCGATCAGCTCAGGCTTCGGAAGGACAGGGAGGACTGTGAACACCGAGTTCATCCTGAGGATAATATTCCGGCCTTTGTCCAAAGATAGAATGTCAGCTACGACTCTTCATGTTGTGAATTACAGAAAGATGGCTACAAACTAGTGAAAACACTATCAAAAATTGCTCAATTATGGTTAAAAACAAACTAAATAGTTGGAATGTTGGGAGTTGGGGATTTAAACAATTCTATACCTATTTTAACAACTTGAGAACATACATATCTCTTGGTTGAAAACTGCCTTAAATTCTTTAAGGAACAGGTAGGAACTAAATGTGAAAAAAAAAAAAGAAAATCCACGTGTCCATCATGGTGATCTTTCATATCAGACAAGAGACATTGTTTATCAGGAAAACAACTAAGAGCCTTGGAGGCACGTGGAGGGCTTTCATCTTTGTTACCAATTCAGTCGCCCGGGACTCCCCTCCTGTGGTTGTGAAACACCCCAGACCTTGGTTTCTGCAATTTCCACTCACCCGCAACACGTCGCCACCCCTTATCACCTCAGCACATCACTGGCCAGCCTGTGCCACTGCCCAGCGGGAATTTTGACAGAACTCCCATAGTTGCCATGTCAAAAGGCCACACAATTTGGGAAGGTGTTTCCCCATTTAACACAGCAACCTCCCCAAGAACCAGCGTCATTTGTTGCCTGGCCTGGTTAAGTGAAAGCCCTGCAAACACATCAGGCTGTGCTATAAAGAGAATGCGTTTGGAGTCGGGCGCCATGTAATGAAAGCTACTTTGCCTTGTTTTCCTCATCCACTAAAACTGGGGTCATCAATTTTTTCTATAAGGGTCAGATAGTGAACAACTCAGGCTTTGTGGGCCGTATGGTCCGCCACTGAAGGCAGCCATAGGCAGTATGTAAATGAACAGGCACAGCTCTGTTCTGATAGAACTTTCTTTGATGGACACTGAAATTTGAATGTCATATCATTTTCACGTCACCAAATATGATTCTTCTTTTAATTTTTTCAACGATTAAAAATATAAAAACCTTTCTTAGCTTATAGGTCACACAAAAACTGGCAAGGAGCTGGAGTTGGCCTGTGGGCCACTGTTTGCCAACCCTTGAGGTAAACTATATCTCCACGTGGCCATAGGTCAGTCTTTCTCTCTCCCTGCTCTCTCCATGCATGTGGCACGTAGAAGATGCTCGGTAAATACCTGTCGGATGGATCAGTGAGTGAGGAGAAGAAAACAGCTTCCAGGATTTGACGCATATTCCATGAAGCAATGCCTTTGAGTAACAAGGAACACACTGGACAAGGTCGTTATTGAGGAATCCACCTCGTGTGTCTTCACACTCGCAGCATTCTGCTCTCCTCTCACAGTTCACTCTTTAAATGACAACTTGATCCATAGACACATTGCTTGGCCTCCAAATTTCATTAGCCACACTTGAAATGCCATTTCTCTCTGCCTGTCATCGAGTCAAGGAATATTTATTGACGGCCTACTATGTTCTTGGCAGATTTCTTGAGCACCTTCAGTGGGAGGGGTTACTGGTCGGCTGCCCTGAAGGAGAGAGAGTAAATAAAGCCCCAATAATTTTATGACCTAAATTCGAACGTGGCTTAAACCACTCATAAAATGGGCATTAGGAAGCTCATGCATGAAGCACTGAGCCATCTCCTGGGGGTGTGTATTCATCCTCTGCACTCCTGATTTACTGTCACTTCCAGGACTCCTAAGTAGTCTGATGCAGGAGGACAAATTAAGAAATGAGGTCTCAGAAAGCTGTTACCACTAAGAACATGCTTTATCCAGTTTTCCTGTGTGTGAAATTCAACAGTTTATAAACGTCCCTCAAGCTTTCCTATCACACGAATCGACATACAGTTGGTCAGATCCAGGAGACGGAATCAATCCCCTTCTTTTCTCCTGGAAGTTTTTCAATAGATGTTTGTTTGTTTTTAATAGAGGACGGGAGAATCAATCTCAGAAACGCTACAGAAGAATGTGAGAGACGTCAGCATAAATGGCACTGCAAAGTGTTTGATGGCGACTGTGTGGAAAACAACCCAAATCACGTACTCTCAATAATAAAAAATCATATCATTCGGAAAAATAAATGATTCTTTCTCCCCTTTTCAACTTAATAAAGATTTGCTGGGTTTCCTCAAAGTTGACCGGTTCACATTTGGATCCTAATTGAAGTTTTCTGACTGGCAATTTAACTGGACCAGAGACTTCAAACAGAGGCGGTCTACGCAGGTTTAGACATGAAGGACCGGGAAGCAAAAGTAAAAGAAGTGTTTTCACCAAGAGAGAAAAGTCATGAGACTAAAGGAGATTCCTTTGTGAGTGCAATGAGATATAAATATTATTTTGTATAAAATAAATCTTACATATACGTATTTCTAAATTATATATAGTTTAATTTTGTACCCTGTTGTCTGCTATTATGGAGAACAAAACATCATTTGCCTCAAGAAGGAAGGAAGGAAGAAGAACAGAGAAAAAGTCTCAGACCTCACAGGCTGGATGGATGTCTGTGGGAGCTGAAAACATCTTCCATCTTCCAGCAGTGAATCCTGCAATTACTTGAATAGAGACAGCACACTGGGAAGTGGTTTGAAAACAAGAGGTTGGCAAAAATAATAGAAAACACACTGGCAGAGGAATTAAAAAAAAAAAAAAACCAACAGCTACTGGTTCTGAAGGGTGATTGTAAAAATGATAACTTAGCGTTCCATCTTCCACCTCTCTCACGGAGTTCTATCCCAAACTTGTGTTGTTTACAAGTCAAAACAAGCTTTTGGCAACAGCCAGGCTAACTCAATTCATATCTGAGAATCAAGCCGTGTTCGGGCCAGTGATAAAGACTGCAGGGGCAGAATCTTGTTGGCTTCGGGCGTGTGATGTGTGGGACAGAAGACACCATGCGCCTTTTACTCTTTCTTGTTATGGTGGATTTCTCCCCGTGAAACACTTTAGAAATGTGGTTGTCTTCTGTCTTGATGCCTCTAGATATTGAGGGGTATCTTAGGTGCAAATCGTAATTGGATAGATGAGCATTTTAGAGGCACTCCCGATTTGATTTCTCTTTGTAATGAAACTTTAAAGTTTAAATGATGCTCTGAGTATCTGCCACACCCTCAGCCTCCTCCTAAATAACACCTTGGTGGCCCTTCTGTACATGAGACAGTGATTTTTCCTTGTTCATTTTCTCTCTCTCTCTCCCTCCTTCCCTTCTTCCTTCTTCCTTTCTTCTTCTCTTCCTTCCTTTCTTGCCTACTTTCTTTTTAACATGGCCAGAAATGATTGGACTAAGGGACTAAGTGTTGAAACAAAGACAGATCCTATAATATGGCCAGCAAGCCCTGAGAGGCCTGGGGAAAGAGTTCTGTCCTATGGATCCTCCCACACGAGATAAACACTCACAGGCCAGTCTGATCCTCTCTCTGAAGAAGAGAAAAACCAGTTTAGGGATGTCCAAAATATTAAACGAATGGCCTCATGTTTTCTACGCAAACGGATTCTTAAATTCAGAAAAATGATAATCAAAGCCACCAACAAAATTAAACATGATAGCAATAAAAATGAAAATAAACATGACAAGGTATGCTACACTTGTTTGACTAAACCTGGAAATATCATATAGAAAACAGAATGGAGTCATCACAGTGTTTCATCCCATCAAAATAGACAGGTATCATCCACCTTGTTTATGGAATTGGGTTATCCTGGGAAGTGGTATGTGGTCTCAACGGTGACCTGTAATCTGAGGGAGCCAGTGCTGCTGCAAGCTACCCCCTCGGTGGATTATGGAGACAGGACACTGCAGCACCTTCCTTCACTCGCCTTCCTTTACTTGTTTCACATAACTTCAGATTCCAACAGATATCAAATGGAGTGTCAACGTTCTTTGCAGCAAATTGTTAAGGAAAGCCTAGGACTTTTAATCATATTGTCAAAACCAAAACAAGCCAATGTATCAAGTTGTTTCTTCACAATGTGGCTTAATTACATGAGAATCATCCCCACCAGAAAAAAGCAACAGCTTGAAGAAGCACTTTTCTTAATCACACCAAACCCGGTTATTAGGGTTTGCCTTGAGATAAAATGAGTAATTACCAAACTCATTAGAAGCCCACAGAGAACCAGTTAATAGTAAGCGATTCCCAGATGATTTGGGAGAAAAAAAGAAATTTTTCATCCATGTGTTTAAGGTAAAGATGCTGGAGCCCATTGAAATTCTGCCAAGACAAGGACCAGAGCTTGGGGTTCAGCTGCCAAATTCAGTGTTTCCTAAGAACGGTCAAAGATGAGCTCTTGTTGATGGCTCTTCTCCCTTTTCTCCCGGCCCCTGCACTGACCAAACAAGAGGATGGATCGTCTCTTCCATTAAATCTGTTTCTAGCCCAAATATTTGTGCACAGGATTGCTGAGCATTAAATACCATTGAACTTCCCCTAAGATAGGTTTGGGAAATTCACAGAAGGGCCTATAGGCAACCAAGAAAAATATTTTTTAAAAATATTTAATGTTGAGGAAATTACACAATACAATGGTCAGTGAAAGCCAGACTATAGAGACCGCCCGTCAAGGATGTCAGAAATGTATTTTTACCCCACTACTTCCTCAAAACTCACTGAAAACTAAAAGAAAATAAGAAACAATAGCGAGAAAAAAAAGCACTAAATTATCAATGAAAAAAGAAATAGACCAAAAAACAAACGTGACACTTTGCAGCAGAAATCTGGACAGAACCAGAGAGGAGAGAGAAAGTCCACACATGCTTCCCTGGAGGCCATAGATTCCCTGAGAGCAGGGGGGCAGATCAGAGGGGCTCATCTGTGAGAGCTGCCAGAGAAAATTCAAGACACCCAGTTAAACTGGAATCTCAGATAAACTATGAATACCTTTTTGTACAAATATGTCCCAAATATTGCAAGGGGTAAGTTTCACTAAAAATTATTCATTGCCCATTTGATATTCAGATTGAACGGGGGTCCTGAATGGTCCTAAATTGTGTTTAGAGCAGCAGAAGAAACCTGGTGACATATCTATGGGCTTTGCTTCATTTTTTAATTTACTGTCAACATATATAAACAAGGAGATTTCACTTAAAAATTTAGGTCTTTGGCTCTTTTAGAAAAATGCAACGATGTGCCCACACTGGACCCCAATTCCCATATGGCAAGAACAGACTGGGGGATTTTGACTGTCCCCTTTGAATGGAATGTTCACACTCAAGTTTATTTGTTTGCTTTCAGTATACATGACCCACTTAATTCATTTGCATTACTGCCAAGCTCTTGGAAGTCTTGTTTTGTTTGGTGTTTGTATTTGCTCATCTTTCCCTTGGATCTGCAGGAGTGCGTTGGTGGCAGAAGCTAAGAATGCCCATTAGCGACTTGGCCTCATGGTGGAGGATTGCCATGGCCATGGGCTGAAGACTTCTCAGTGTTGGGCCATTGTGATATCTGGGCTTGAGCTGCCAGACTAAGGGAATCTGCTCAAAGTGAGGAAAAGGAAGACAGTGCTGCCAAGAGCCTTACCAGAAGCCCCATGGCTGTCTTGAAAGCCAAAAACTGAGATGAGCTGTCCCTAGGCAAAGAAGAGAAAGCCAAGTGAGAGAATGGTCAAGATCTCTTAGAAGAACCAACATGGCCCTGGAGATGTTTCCAGTAGTCCAGCAGTAACTTCAGTTTCATGTTTGTTTATTTTCTTATATAAATTAAAAACCAAAATATTTCTTTTGCACTAAAATAGCATGCCCAGAATCATCCCTTTTTTGTCGAAGGTAATTGATCTATTTCTCTCTTATCAGCACATATGCAGGAAGGAGATGCTGGAACTGGGGTTGAGTAACTTCTGGTGTGTGAGAGGTTAGGTGATGGTTTTTAATATCTTCCTTTGAATTTTTCTGTATGGCTTGAATTTTATATAATAAGTGTATCATTTTTACCAAAATATTAAAACCATTAGTCTTAAGTAAACAGAATAATTTACAACTACCCCCAAACATATAATCTATATGCATAGGAAAAAAAACTAGTTACCCCCAAATGTTAATAATGGTTGCCTCTGGGTGATACGATTATAGATTGGTTTTGTTTTTATTTTGCATTTTTGTGTGTGTTTTCCGTACTAGCCACAATTAGTATGCATTAATTTTACATTTACAACACAATAAATGGCATTTCTTAAAAGACAGCGAAAGTTGGCCACACTGAAATCCATGAAAAGGGAATAAAGGCAAGAACTATACTGGTTCGATTCAGCCTGATGATAAAAGATGATAAAAGAGGAGAATTTCTTTCACTATCTTTAATGATTATGCTGGTGTCTAATAAGCCCAGTGTCCCTAAGAACTCATTTCCCCTTCTACATGGACCCACGTAGATCAAAACATCTGTCCTCTTTACAAAATTATTTCAGCTTTCTTCCCACCTGCCCTAATTTTATTTGGAGAGACCAGAAAGCTGGTAAAATGTCCGCCCTCTTGAAGTTAATGTCTTCATTAGTTATAATTGCTCCAAACGTCCTCACCAATCTTAGTCTCCTAGTTACTTAATGGTTTTGATTGGCTGTAGAACACTTTTATCTGGGTTAATTTACTATTCATAGTGCAATGATGGAGTACTCATTTTGTTACCCGGATTACAATAGTAAATGGAGTTATATATCATCCCCTAGAAAGCTACATGGGAGTATAGTGTTAAAATGCCTTTCAGGCATCGTAAAGTAGAAAACAACAATTCTGCCAAAACTTTGTCATTTTCAGCATTTCCTGCCCAAACTTGAAGTTGTTCATTGCTCTTATGTAAGGAACATGCTTCTCAATGCCCAGGTTGTACTTCCCTCTGACCCCTTGAAAGCATTGCTCTCAGATTTGAGGTGGGTTGGGATCACAGGGAAAAAGAATCTACTGGAAGGATGCAAAGATGAGGGTCTGTTGAGTCACAGGTAACCAGAACTCATGGGCTTGTCTAGATCTGCTTGAATGTCATTTGCCCTTGGAATTTCCTGCAACCTTTGCTCAGAACCTGACCTGCCTACCAGGCTGTCTAGATTCTACCCAGGTCCTAGTTGAAAATCTAGCTCCTACCTTCCTAACTTCTGATGTGTAGACCGTATCTAGGGATTCCATTCTGCCATTCTCTAAGGCCCATTCTGGCTGTGTTAAGACTATATGTAAGTTTCACTCCCCACCCCCAAACCCAAGGAACTTAGCCCTCCTGACTGTGCTCTGACATCAGAATACTCTACCTAAAATTGTTTCTAAGAGTGGAGACAGGCATGAGCCTATTCTAACCAGTTGAAATCTGCTTTCTGTAGTCCCCACCTGAACACTTAGTTCTGCCATCTGAGGCAACAGTTACCACCCCCTTCCATCCGCTGGCTATGCAAATGTCTGGAAACGGGAATACTGCCTCCCCCAGCCTAGAATATATTTCCCATGGAAGGCTAACTACTTGAGAGTTATGGAGCTACATCTGGACGGGGAGAAGACTACTAGCAGAGGTGGATAGAGGCTGGGCATCCAGGAAGGATCTGGAGAGACTTCTACTGCCTGTTCTCTAACACATCCATCAGCTACTCATTCCTGATATTGAGGGGGAAGGGAAGTGTAAATGAGATGGCACCTCTGAGGAGATGACCCAGGAGCTCAAGCGTCTTCAGTGCAATGGGAACAAAGTCTTTTGCAGGACGAGATGACAATGGAATTGCAGATAGCCTTTGTTTCCCCCTGGTGGTGTATCCCTCATGAGACAAGCTCTGCAAAGAACCACCTGCCTTTCTTATCAGCTCATAGTAGCCAGTATTCTCTGGGAATTTAAAGAATGAACTGGTGCACAAGGATGTAGAAATACAAAAATCTACTGTTGCATGGCAAAAAAAAAAAAAACCTGGAAACAAAATGGATGCCCATCACCGGGACAAAAGTTGCTAAATTATGGTATATTCACACAAAAATTACCATGCAACCATTTTTTGAGTCTTATCTATACTTAATTGACTTAGTGGGGTTCTTAAATGAATACACTATTCAATCCATCCCTCAAAAAAATGATAGAGAGCCATGGGTAGAAATAGTATGTATGTGTTCTATGTTTAAATATTTGCATGAAAAAATATAGTCACCAAAAGTTTGGCAGGGGTTACACAAGGGTGATAGGGACCCAGGAGGTTTTTACTTTCTTCATTTTATTTTTATATGTTGTTCCATTTCTTAAATAATGAACATGAATTATTTATATAATCAGAAAGAAAAAATACTGAGTGTTGTAGGAGTGAACAAAACATGTATGGCAACAACAGGGTAGAAATCAGCTTGTGGACAGAGAGGCCTCGCCTCCTCCAGGCTGGGGCCCACGGAGCTGTGTGTTGTAGGGGCAGACTGCGTGAGCAGCTTGCTGGGGGCGGGGGCATCGTGCAGCATGAAGCTACCCAGGATATTCAAGAGACAAGGATAAAGGACAAGTGGTCCATTATGGAAATACGGAAATGTTCAGTGACTGGAGAATGACCATTTTCCCTTCAAACCCCTTCCCCTGAGCCATCAGCCTCTCCAGCAATGATCTGGGTGTTTGGGGACCTAACATCTTGCACAGACTGAAGTACAGTCTTCATTTTGTAAATGAGAAAGCCCGATTCCCTCTGGAGCAGCAATCTGAAACAAACAGAACATCTGTTTGAATGATGAGCTGTTTGTCGGGCATGTCCAGAAGGCAGGAGTCAGCTGCTGACGAGCATGGACGTCTAGGACCTGGCTCGGGCAGCAGGCAGTGGGTGGTGTTGATTAGCATCGGGGGAGGCTGCACACATCTTCCCCAGGCCCTCCATGTCCCAGGCCCTCTTGGTGCCAAGATGAGCTCGCCCAGGATGAGAAGCATCGTGCCTTCCTGATTTTCAGAGAAACAACCACATCAGGCCCGAATTGTCAATAGGCCCCTAAATCAGCCCTCCCACCTTTGGGGAGTAATTATTGGTCTGAAGAAGCATCTCACTGGATGTTAGCTGAGACAAATGTTCTGCTCTGTGCATTTTCCAATTTTAATTGAAGGAAAGTAACTAATTATCGCGGAGAAGCAGGCGTTACACACTGGCTTCAGGCTGACCTTTTGCAGGCGATGACTCGGGTGCTTCACGGGGCAGTCAATATTTAACCAGTCATTACAGCCTGTGCTTCCCAAGGGGAGCCAGCATCTCCAGCCCAAGATGAGCCTAGCACTGGCTGCAGCTTGAGGGGGAGAACAGAGCCTGTCATATCTCCAAGAAGTGGATTGAATTCCGTATTGATAACTAATGAATCGCAACATCTCCCTGACCCTCGAGACACAGCGGAAGTTTGGAGCGTGTGTCTGTGTGCCGTGAGCAGAGCGGTGTGTGAGCTCATTTGCATGGTGGCCTTCACTGGTTAAAATCAGATAGCCGTGTGTGAGTGCATGGAGAATAATGTATAGTCTAAATAACGTCCGGGCGCTAAGAGGGAGGTTGTGATACCACAACACGTGCAGGAAATAACGCGTGCATGCATGCATTTATGATGCATGCAAATGAAAGGTCGGGACCTCCCACTGGGGCGTGAAACACACTTGAAGTTAGACAGTCTGGGGAACACACCCACATTTTAAAATGTAAAGCCACTGAAACAAATGAAAAAGCTCAAAAAAATCAGTCTTACCTAAAATGATTTTAATAGCAGAATACCATTATGTCAACAAAGGCCAAAATCAACAACAATAAAAAATAAACCCAGAAGCCAAGGGATGGGGCACCATCATGGCTCGTGTGCCCCCTGGAATGACAGGACCCCTCAGAGAGTAAAAGGACAGCCAGCAGAAGTGTCGCCCCAGAGGGTGAAGAAGAAAGAAGAGCAGTGGCCCTCAGCCTTGCTGGTTTGGCGAGGGGTGACCAAAGCTTCAAAGGGCGCTCTGGTCTTGGAGACGGGGCTGTGATGAGTGACCAGGAGCCACTGATAGTCACCAGGAGTCAGCACTCCAGGGGAGGGTCCCCAGGCTTGGCCAGCGTGAGGAATATTTCCGAAACCTGCTTCCGTCCAGAGAGAGCCCTGCTCCCCGCCTGCCTCCGTCTCTAGGTGGACTTGGGGCTGTTTCTGGGCTGGCCGGCCCCCAGTGTTTCAGTCCTTTGTCCCTTTACTCCTTGACGGAGATGCTAATCCAGCCCTCTGGGTGTGTTCACCATCCCATCATAAAACCCAGGGCCCCTGCCTCTGCCCTGTGCTCACTCTGGAATCCTGCCATCTTGCCATGAGGCCTCACGACTGACTCACCCGTGGACTTTTCCTCCCGTGGGTGCAGCCGGGGCTATGCTGTCACTCTGCTCCTCCTCTCCTGGCACCTGGTTGGGCATCAGGGAGCCACTCCTGTGCCTTTCACTTGTCACCTTGGTAATGATGGTCAACGTTTATTGAACAATTACTATGTGCCATCTACTATCACACTCAATGCTGAGGCAGCCCCTGCAAATGCCCATTTCACAGATAAGGAAGCTGAGGCTCAGAGAGAATGAGTGAGGCTCAAATACAGACAGGCGGCTCGGCACCACTACTCACAGCCCCAAAGGGGCCAACCCGTCGCCTCTTTGTGTCGTCTCCATCACATTCGCATCCCAGAACCAGAAGCTCAAGTCCTGGAGGGGGTGAGGGCCCGGCCCTCCGCAGGTCCACGACGGTCAGTGTTGAGCTGTGTTACCTAGGCCACCAGCTGACCCTGTGTATCAGAGGGAGTCACGTTTTTCTCACGTGACGTTAAATTAGACAACGCGACACAACTTACCCGCATCCGCAGGAGGGAACCCCACCTACCCTGCCCCCGGCCCCCTCACCCCCTGCAGTCTCCTTCCCACCCAGCTCCAGAGCCTGTCAAACTCTGCTGAAGTGGCCACTGCAGGGCAGCCCTCCCTGCACCAGGGGCTGGCACAGGCGCCCTCCTCTGACCTCGAAGCTCCCCCCTCACCTCATCTCTGTAGCAGCCACACCAGATGTGAAATCTGGTCCCCTTCCCGTTTCTCCTTCTAGTCCCAAAGCCCTGAGGAGGGGGCTGGCTCTTTTTTCCCTCTATCCCCCTCCACCCCAGTGTCTAGCAGTGTGTCTGACACTTAGTGGGTGCCAGTAATTGATTTTAACCTTCTTTTGCAGCATAACAGCTGTGCAGAAAAGTGCAGACGTTATCAGGGCTCAGCTGGGAACACGCTCCTGTAACCAGCCACCAGATCAGGAACTGGACATTTCCAGCCCCCAGAAGCACCCCCCCATAAGGTCAGAATCTTCCATCAACAATGTGTTCAACTTCTTGGATTCTCACGCAAAACGAGAATGTTCATGCCTCCCTCTGCGAGCTTGCTCATCCCTCCATCCAGCACCATCGGCTGAGACACTCCCAGGCACACGCTCGGCATGGTCACTGGGCGTATGGTGAAGCACCCGCCAGACCCTGCCTCAGCCATCTGGACACAGGCAGCCCAGTGCAACCGAGCAGACACGGGACATCTTTATAATCTAGATAATTAGTGCTTTGAAGGAAATGCGCAGGGTGTCGTGATAGAGCATAAGAAGGGAAGGCTACTAGAGAGAGCTTGAGAGTAACATTCAATCCAAGAGCTACAGGAGGGAGAGCGGGCCAGGTGGGGGCCAGGCGAGACTGAGCGAAGAGCGTTTCAGCAGGGCAATGTCACGCCCTGAGTCCCTCCTAGGGGAAAGGGCACAGGGCACTGCTCTAGGACCCGACCCGGCAGCAGCCAGTGAGCCTGGACCCTGAGCAATGGAAGGGAGAGGAAGGAAAAGTGAGCCTCTCCTGCCGTGCATCCTGGCGAGTGGAGCTGCTGTGACAGGAGACAAGCCCCTGGTGCATAGTAGGTGCTGGCTTAATGGAACTTTTCCTCTTCTTCCAAATTTCCCAGGATGTCGGCCTTGGTTCTTGGCCGAGGTCAGACTTCCCAACGAGCACGCGCTGCCCTAAGTAAATGATGTGCTGGCAACCCTGCTCATCAATCCGTAATCCGCCCAGACGGGGGTTATTACCAGTGGTCATTATCTTGTCCCGAGCCGGCCCCTGCATGCAGATAGCTTGAAAGAGCCCCTGCCACATTGCACAGTCCACTGACTCAAAGAGTCTGAGGCATCGCCCGGGAGACAACGTCTGTGGAAACTAGTTCACCCAAAGTGGGAACCCCATTGTTTCAACAGAAATAGACAGCAAAGGGCACAGGGGCCTGTCAGTTTGTGACGGATTCCCTGATTCCGGGGCGGGAGGCCTCCGTCCTCGGGAAGACACGCTCAGAGCCCACATGATTCAGGTCCTGCTGCCTCTGCCTCCCGGCTCTCACCCGCCAACCCCAACCCAGCTCCTCATGCTGATCCCCTAGGGCCCACAGGAGTCCTGGTCCCACTGGGGAGATCGGTCTGCACGTCTGTTTATTGTGACAACTCCCTTTTTTATAGAAAGGAAGACAATTATATGACTTACAAAACGAGTTCCTCAAATTATGAAGAAATACCTTTTTTCTCATAAAAAGAACTCCTGAAACAAAGAACAAGTCACATTGGCGTCATCCACATCCTCCCTATCAGGCCTGCTTTTATTCAGTCAGTCAACAAATATTGAAGGAGTAAGTGCTCCGTATGTGCCAGGCAAGGATTCCAAGCCCGGAAAACTGCAGTGAACAAGACAGAGGAAAATTCCTGCCCTCATCACACTGGTGTCCCAGGGAGGGGAGACAGATCATAAGGGAATAACCAAGCAAGCAAACAAATACATACATACATAGCCTGCATGCCCCACGATAAGTGACACACGTGTGGCACGGAAGCAGAGCAGCCACGCCGGTGGTGCAACTTTACACCCAGTGCTCAGAAAGAGCGCCCCGGAGAAGACCTCTCCCTTAGTAAAGGATTGGAGGGGGCAGAAGAGCAAGGGGGTAGACACTGCAGGAAAAGCATTCCAAGCAGAGGAAACAGCAACTGCCAGTGTCCTGTCGCAGAGACAGGAAACCACCAGGAGGGCAGGGGGCTGCAGCAGGGCGGGTGGGGCAGGGGAAGGCCAGAGAATGCAGGGCAGTCACTGACTTCTAGTCTGAGTGGATGGGGGCACTGAGCTCCAGGGGAAAGCATCTAGCAATATTTCACGGTGCTGGGCACACCTGTGGAGCAGGCGCGGCAGCAGGAAGACCTGTTAGGAGGCTGCTGCAGAGGTGCAGATGAGAGAGCACGGCGGCTGCCACCACAGTGGGGGTGGTCGAGGTGGTAGGAAGTGCTCCTAGTTGGAAGGAGGAGCTGGCAGGACTTCCTAAGAGTCAAAGAAAAGGGAGTTGATGGTTTTGATCTGAGGTTCTGGAAGAAAGGAGCTGCCACCAGTGTCAGCCAGGTTAGTCTGAGGTGCCCACTGGATGCTAAGGAGGCGACTGGAAATACACCTTAGGAGTTCAGGGGAGAGGGCCAAGCTGGAAATGAGTATGGGAATCGATGACATAACGGCCAAGGACTGCACTCTGGCCATGCTCCCTGGAGATGAGGGGCAGCCAGGGGGGCAGAGAAAGAGCAGAATGTCCTTAAACCCAATGCGTAAAGTTCTCCATGATGAGACAGCAACCACTCCATCCAATGATGCTGAGGACTGGGGAAGGCGAGGCCCAACGCTGACCACTGGATTTGGCAACATGGAACTCACTTCGCCCTTGAGGACTGCTCACGCTCAGGGCTAGGGAGTGGGGCACACATGCCTGATGGAAGAGAATTCGAGAGAGAGGGGAGGAAATGCTCCTCTGTGAGGAGGAGAAGGAAAGACCACTCAGGTGCTTGTTGCTGGAGGGCAGAACAGCAGCAAAATGGCGGGAGGAGGAGAGCGCTCACGTGGTAGCAGTGGAAAGCTGGGAACAAGCAGCAGGTGGGGAGCAGGTGGGGACGTGGTGAGGACAGTCTGCACGAGCTCTCTTCCCATCACTCCAGTTTCCTCGGGGGGATGTGTTTCTACACGGAGTCTGGCTGGAAAGTGGGCTCAGAGTGCATCTGCATAGCATGCTGCATGAGATGGAGAAAATGCAATTTGTCCATTTCAAAGAGGTGAGGGAGACGATGGGAGGAACCAGGATGGATACGAATGCCTCGCGAAAAGAAGCCCCCCCTTGCCGCCACCACCATCACTGTGTTCTCCCCATTCGTCCCACCCCAGTTACAGAATCCCTTCCCGGCTCTGATCATCATTCACCTCCTCCTGGTAGCCTTACCCAAGCGTAGTTTTCCATTTAATTCTTACATCAGTTATTCCTGAAGTCTCTCATTTTGGAATTTAATCATTAAAGTGCCCTCTCCTCTCAGAATTCTTCCCCCTTCCTGCTTTCTTCTGCAAACAGAATCCCATCCCTCAGGTGAAATATGTCCCCTCCCCAGACCCAGGTTAGTCCAGGTGAGACTGTCAATCAGAATCACCTGCCCCTGAGCATGTGACCCAAATCAGCCAATCAGAATCACCCAAACTCCCTCTCCTCTCCTTTTAAAGAAATGTTGTATTTTTTCCTCCCTCTTCGCTAACTACATGAATGAAAGCCAATCCATCTTTAGTAAAAAGGGAGAAACACCAGGGGAGAGGAGAGGAAAAGAGAGAGAGGAGAGATGTAAACGCATACTAGGGGAAGCATTGACATTAGAGCTGCCTCAGCCTCGCCCCGGCTCCCTCTCCCCCTCTTGGCTCCGACGGACACAGCTCTGTGCTCTAGGACTGGGTCCCTGACCATTCTCTGAGTGCTCCTCACACTCTGCCCCTTTTGGCTTAAGCTACTTGGAGTGGGTTCTGTCGCTCACATTCAAACCGATCCTAAGACGGCGAAAGAAAACGGAATACGGTGAGGTTTAGACAAAAGCAGATCCCTGTACTAGGGTCTCCCCTTCCTCATCGCTCACCCTGTGCCCAGCAGACCCACCCAGGGGTTTTAATCCAGCTCTTCTAGTTACTATGGGGTCACGAGGAGTTACTCCGTTAGCCCACAAATTATATCTCCCCCTGGGACAGGAAAGAAAGCACAGGCAAATCCTCTTTGCTCTACAGCCATAGGGGAGGGGGAAGGCTCTCAACCCTGTAGGACCACAGAGACTCCCACCCCAGGACTCTATCAGGCCAAGAAGTCCCGGAACTCCCTTGCTGTGCAATCGGATGCGTCACTCAACCTCTCTGGTTTCCAGTTTTCTCCACTGTTCAATGGGGAATACAGCCTCCTGCTTATGGCAGTGGGAAGATTTCATGAGAGAAGTTTTATGATGCCCCAAGCATGAAGTAGATTCTCCATTACTAGCAGTTAGTACCGTCTCTTTCTTCTCATCTACTATTTTATTGAATGTATTCTGGGTAGCCAAGTGCCAGACGCTTTATACCTTCTTAACCCTCACCCTGGAGCTGACGTAACCCCCATTACACAGGAGAGAAAACCAAGACTCGGCGGTCCTTTTGCAGAACTCAGCATCTTTCTTGGTCAGGATGCTAACGGAGGCCCCTGCTATGCCCACGGCCCCACACAGACCGGTCCTGGTGAGTGCAGTCCTCGCACACTGTGGTCAGAGGCTATACTCAAGATCCTTTATCTGAGATAACATCATCTCCCCAAATTCAAAGCTGTGTGGAACATGCTTATCTGAATGCAAAATTGTTTCTACAATAGTGTTCTCAAATCCTGTCTTCCCCTTACAAAATCAAGAACAGGTTTTTATTTTCATCAGTAACTAACATTTGTGACTTTCAGCAAATGCACAATACTTGATTAGCTAACTGATGAGGAAATGAACAATAGTAATATTTGACCTTTAAAGAGCATTGGATGCCTCATAAAAAATATTCAGTGGAGAAAAAAACAACATTTTGGCTCCAACTTCATTACTTTGTCCATTTTTCAACATCTCCTTCAGTTTGGGCTGAAACCAAAACAAAATATTTTCTTTTGTCTGGAAATCTTCCTAAATCATCCAAATCAGACACGATTGGGCTGCTCTGCTGCCCAGGTTGGTCTTTGGACAGGCTGCCTGGACCTCCCATGGGACTGAGGGCTGGCCTGGCCACACGGTCGGTCTGGCCTGAGAAGCCTGGGCTGCAGCGGAAGCGACTATGTCCAGGCCAGAGGCTACCCGGGCAGAGATCATCGTGTGTCATAGGGGCAACTCTGGGTTCCTAATCTGCACATGAGGACAATGGTTCTCCTGAAGAGCATCCTCATTTGGAGGGTGAAATGAGACAGTGCAGAGTCCAGTCCTGGGAACTGCTGAGACCATGTTGACTCCTCTCTACTCAGTCCCCAAAGACACAGAGAAGGACCAAGTGACTCCCCAACAGAGAGCTGGAATCCGTGTCTCTCAAACTTCAATGTGTGCGAGAAGTACCTGGGGATCTTATTAAAACGTAGATTTCAAATCAGAGGCCAGGGCTGGACCAGAGATCCTGATTTCTCATGGCTCCCAGGGGATCCGGATGCTGCCAGTCCTCTGGCCACGCTTTGAGCAGCGGGACTGGTGACAACTCAGAGCCACTCCTTTTCCATCTGAGAGAACATGGGCTGCACAGTCCCTGGGTCGGGGCTGGGGACGCTGTACCTGAGCCCCACAGAGCCCCAGACCCCACAGAGCCCCTCTGGGAACAGGCCTTGCAGAGGAGGCAAGCCCCTGCCTGCTGAGCGGCCACCCCCTGCACGCCCAGGGCCCTCTGTGCTGTCAGACGCGCTGCACCTCCCACATCTGCCGCGGCTCCCTCCCTGCTGCCTTTTGCCTCCTGCATCTTATTGGAGATCCCTCAGTCTCTCATACTCCCAGCACCAGCGGTGCTCTTCAGAGGTTCCTGTTGGCCAAACAATTGGCTCAGGTCGTAATGTTCGCCATGACACCAGAGCTCCATGTCCCCAAACTGTTGTCCTAGCTCTGACTCCCACCCCTGCGTGTGGATC
This sequence comes from Diceros bicornis minor, assembly GCF_020826845.1. Classification (NCBI taxonomy): domain Eukaryota; kingdom Metazoa; phylum Chordata; class Mammalia; order Perissodactyla; family Rhinocerotidae; genus Diceros; species Diceros bicornis. The sequence goes on from NC_080758.1 coordinate 3,391,561, forward strand.
CTTTTCCTCTTGAATCTAAAGATGCAGACCTGGCTTCCCAAGGCCTCTCGGCCTGACTCCCAGGGCTCCAGGTGTGCAGCAAGAGACAGGGGACAGGGTCTTGCAAACTCTAACGGCTGCCGCCTGCAGTAGACAGTGTCCCCCAGCACTCGCGCTCCAGTTCAGGGCATCCCGTCCTCCCACACCACCAGCTGGGCTGGCCAGAAACGCTGTGAGTGGAGGGCCCCAGGAGCAGCCTCAGCCAGCACACAGGGGCACTGGAGGATGTGCACCCGGCTCCCTCGCCCCTGGGGGAGCTCTGGGGTATTTCACGAGGCATCAGACACAGTGGCTCCAGTAACCTGCTTGATGACAAACACACCCTTTGTTGGCCCCTTCCCTGACCTCCCTGGTTTCCCTGCACCCCTACCCACTCTGCCTGGAATATCCTTGTAAGTGAACTGTTGGACTCAAGTCTTTGTTTCAAGGTCTGCATCTGGGTTCCCAATAGCACACCCTCTCGGGCCCTTGTCAGCGTCAGAGGTAGAGCGAGGCTGCATTCCGGGTCTCCCCCACCGGGCACGTGCTTCTTTCTCGGGAAGGTCCTTAAAGAAACGCAGGCCTGTATTCCCAGTTACAAGCCAATTCTAGTCTGTCTCGTCCTCCGTATTGATCAGGGCTGCCCCATAGGCTAATGCAGGCATCATGCCCCAAACCAGCCTGCGCTCCTGAGATGCAGACAAGAGCGGATTTTGGATAGGAATTCCCTAATTTCCTCACCGAGGACATTCTGCCCAAACCAATAAATGCATTTGTCTCTTCAATGTATTGTCACATTCTCTGGGCCAGCCATGGGTTTCGCAGGAAACGTATTAAGTCCACACTCGCAGAGCATGAAAGGAATATTGAGACGTTATAGCGATCAATTTCTCATAAATAATATACACGTGTAGCCACATTACATATTCAAAGCAGCAGTCAAGTAGTTGGGGAGAATGATCATTTATTCTGTTGAATTTCTTCAGAATGAATTCTGGGACAGATCAAACAAAAAAGTTATAAAATAGGAATTATAGGTAATGAATGCCTGCTTGTTGCAAGGGAGTGTGACTGGCTGTTGAGCATAATTAAAGCAGGTGAGGTCAGGGTTAAGCTTAAGGTGGTTTTATGAGGAATTACTTTGTATTATTTCATGGAGAAGGAGTAACATTTGTTTACTTTGCAAGGATTCGTCATTTGAAATTATTGGAATTTAAATGCCTTTTATTAATATGTTGTGATGAAAACATCAGTACAGACAGCAGGATAGTGACCACGGTCTTCATGTTTGTTTCCTTGATGTGGAGGGTTTTTTCATCTCTACAATCTTCCTAGCTCAAGGCAGTACGGGCTGTCTTATGTTCTAAGATCACTATTTTTCCGGGAAGAATAAGAGAGCTTTGCCAACTTTAGAATGACATCTATCTATCTCATCAGCAGGCAGAGTAAGGATGAAGCGGGAGGGAGCTGGAGGCACGGGAGACGTCTTTGAACATGTATGGTCCCAACCTGCTAGGTAAATCACATCCTTCAGGCTCTTGTGGTTCACCTACGTGAGAAAACTGTAAAAGGACCTTGGGTCTAGGAGCAGATCAGAGTAAGGTGAAGAGTCCAGGTGGGTCTGAGATTCAGACAGATCTGGGTTCAAATCTTGAGCCTACAATATTCAAGCTGTGTGATCTTGGACAGTTACATAACCTCTCTGATCTTTAGTGCCTTCACCTGTAAAATGGAGATATTAATGTCTCCTTACAGGGTTGATAAGAGGAAGAAGTGAGATGATGGGGGGAAAGCACTTATCACTCTGATAGCACGGGAGAAAACCTTACTAAGAGGAAGCTTTTGTTGCAATTCTTATAATCAGGAAACCAGGTTTCTCCCAAAGCACCAGGTTCCTCCTGGGTGCCCTGCACACTGCTGACCACAGAAAACGTCAGTTAAATATCCTTTAAAGTTGCTCATAACACTGAAGAAGCGCTGAGCACAGGATACAATTCGTCTCACACAACCTTCCACAATCAGACTTGAGCTGGCCGAGGCGGCCACGTCAAAGGGAAGATCCTGGCTATTCAGCACTTGGGCCAAACCCAGGCCGGCTGGGCGCGGGGGCTGCTGGAGGAGCAGAGCCGCTGCCGAGATGGTGCACTGGGAGTGCGGCACCGCTTCACAGCCAGGTGTGCCCAGGGGCAGTCCTGGCTCTGCCCCTTAAGGCCTCAGACCCTCATTCACACAACGGGGCATCAGGGAGCCCAGGTGCCAGGTTGACTGAGGGGAGCATGGGGTGCTGGGAAGATATGAAGGGCTCTGCACTCCATCGTTCAGTGAGTGGCACCTTCACCGCTACTGTTGTTGTGGTCATCCTTAAAGTAGCCCTGAGGGACCGGCCCCGTGGCTTAGCGGTTAAGTGTACGTGCTCTGCTGCTGGCGGCCCGGGCCCGGATCCCGGGCGCGCACAGATGCACCGCTTCTCCAGCCATGCTGAGGCTGCGTCCCACATACAGCAACTAGAATGATGTGCAACTATGACATACAACTATCTACTGGGGCTTTGGGGGGAAAAAGGAGGAGGACTGGCAATAGATGTTAGCTCAGAGCCGGTCTTCCCCAGCAAAAAGAGGAGGATTGGCACAGATGTTAGCTCAGGGCTGATCTTCCTCACAAAAAAAAAAAAATAGCTCTGAAACCTTAAGGAGCTGCGGGGCAGCAGCAGACCCTTTGCCTCTGTGGTTCCCACTCTCTGGGAGGGGCTCCGAGTTGGGCGATGGAGAGGAAGAGCGGACAGCAGCTCCCAGAGGCCCTTCTCCTGGGTGGGAGGAGAGAATGCCCAGAAGAGCCCTGAGCTGCTGCCCTCTGGGAAGACATGCAAACCAGGAGCCTTAGAAGCAAGGACAGCCGACTCCGCCTCCTTTGGGTCACTTGGATCAAAACCCTAACGTAAATAATAAGAACATTCTCTAAAGCTCTCGGCTTCCAGGAGTTCTCTTGGCTATCATAACAAAATCTACTCAAAGTGGCTGACACAGGAAGGGAATTATCTGGCTCATCTTCCTGGAAGTCCAGCAGGTGGGTAAACTTCGGAGCAGACTTCATCTGTCCCTGCTGGTTCGGTTCCTGCAGTCCCCAGGTGGCCTCCTCCATGGCCTGGCCTCCTCCACCAGCAGGGTGGCTGCAGCACTTCCAAGCCCCCATCACACCACACAGTCCCAAAGCAGAGAGTGAATGTAGCTGCCTTTGTGCCCAAACTCAGGAGGCGTTTTGTCTCCAGAATCCCCCGTGCACACCTGAGGAATTTGACTTGCATTCCCAAACCCAGCCCAGCCCTGGGGACACAGGTGTGGCCAGCTTCCCTGGAGGCACATGGACCTCCAGGCAGAAGGCGGGCACAGGATGGAAGCTCTGGTGGTGGGCCCGCACTCAGCAGTGCCCCACAGACTCTCTCCACCCAAGGTCAGATTTTGCCTTTGGATTATGGATGGTTCAAAGCAAGAGTCTGCTTCCCTCCACTGAGTTACTTTAAATTAAGTCCATAGAGTGGATGTCAATGTTTTATCTCGTTGTGACAGGCTGCCAGTAAACGTATAGAGTAAATGTGATGTGGATTTTCTGTTGTTGCTGTTGTTCTCATACATTTTTTGGCATCCCCTCACAGAAACATAAAAAATTCTCTTTGTACTGGCCCCGTAAGAGCCTTTTTCCAAGAGAAATGTAACATCTAGAGACACCCAGGATTTTCAGCCCTGGCAAAAACAACTCCAGCATCCTCACAGCACATCAAAGACAGACAGCACCGTTTGCACGGCCACAACTCTCAGTCACAATATTAAGAATAGTAACAATTAAGCACTACACAGAACTACGGAGACACTCGAAACTCATCACCAACAAACAAAATGACATCTCCCTGTTAATTACTAGACCCCCGTCTGTGCTCCCTGAACTGAAATTGGAGTTCTAAAGAGCAATGGTCTGAGGACAGGAGGGGAGGAAGAGATGGGGCCGGGTTGGAGAGTTGGTTTTTCTAGAAATATTCTCACAGGGGTTCACTGCTTTATTTGAGAGAGGTATCGACTTTTCAGAAAAAGTTCAGAGAACCACTCAGAGAGAGAAAACAAGAAACACTGCTGTGTACCAGAGGAACGAGCCCTCCCTCTGTGCCACTCAGGTGACTCTGAATGGCCACACTTGGTGGCCTAATTCTGTACCCAGCAAAGTTGAGTCCCTGCCCCTGACCCTCATCTTGAGGAAATACCATCAGGAACCTGGCTACGTTTTTCAGGAGAGGAGATGCCGCTTTCTATGGCTGTCCCTCACTGTAGCCTACAGAACATTCTACAGACCACTACCCTCAGTCTCTGAAGAGCAGTGGGGTCTCCTCACCTTCCCGACAGCCCCTTCCTGTCTGCATCCTGCTCGGCGCCATGGTGGCATTCCACACTGTGGACCCTCCCCGCCTTCTGGAGGAGCCGTCCGTCCTTCTCTCGGTGCCCATCTTCCCGGACTTCTTGCAGCGTCCCCGCAGGGAGGCTCTCTCCCATCTCGGAGCTCCTCCTCCCCAAGTGGGAACCGACAGCTTCCGCCTCACCCAGCTCCAGCTCCCTTGGCTTCAGCTGTTTGCACAGCTGCCCCCAGGAACTACAAGTGACTGGAAGGTCAAGGTCACATCGTATTTGTTCCTTCACAGGCCCCAACGCTGGCCCCAGTTTTTGCATAAAGTTAACCAATATGTGTTTATGGAATCTTCATTTTCTTTATTGCCATATCTATTAATAAAACTCTACACTTTCAAAAATATATTTTCAGCCCAAGTCTCGTTTTCTCTTAGTTAAGTCCCTCCCCCTCTTCCCGTGTGAACTTGAATTTGCTTTTGTCTTCTAACAAGGTGCAAGTTATCCATTTTATGGGTTGAATTCCAGCAAATTTGAGTCTTGGGTGAGTTTCAGCCATGTGGGGGGATGACGTGTCCTCATAAAAAACAGTGTAGGTTTGAGTAAATCACAGAATGGATGTCCATTGCTTGGGAGGGGCCGGGATGAAAACAGAGCATCATACAAAGTTTCCAAATGGTCTGGTGTTGCCCATGCATGTTTCACCCCAGTAACTACGAGAATTGAAAGTCCACCCCACTGAGAGGGGTGAGAGGTTGATGCCATGCATTTTTGTTACTTTCCTGGAAAAGCATTATGTCAGGTGCATTGTGGGTTGCTCTCCTGGTCTGCAGCACTTGTGCACCTTTCAGTGTGTGGGTGGATGAATTTACTACACATCACACAAGCTTGGAAGAAGAGTATCCTTTAGGTGCATTTTCTCCTAAGAATGTTGACTCAGTCAGCCCCCACAACTCCATGTGGGGTTACACCGGCTGCAGGACTCATCCACAAGGGCAGTGGGCTTCTGGTCTCAGGGCATTTGGGTGTGGAACCAACCCAAAGGTGAGGATCTTCTGCTACAGAATAACGTTTATCCAGCAGAAGCACCAAGGTCTATGTGGACCAGAAATAACACAGCTTGATTTTTGGCATCTTTGTTGTTATGAGAAAAAGCAAGCTTGTTTCAATTTGAGAAATACCCCAAAGGGACCACAATTTCATGTACCTTCAACTACCCACCCTCGCTGTCCACACTTGCCTTCCTGTCCGCTGTTTCCAAAATGGGACAATATTAACCAGAGGGTTCTTGGCTGACTCCACGGCCAGCCTCTGTTTCCTCAAGCCTGTGCAGTTCAAGCCCACAAACACGTTAACCGGAGAACTTCCTCCACTTTCCTTGGGTAAGCACACATCATCTGTAAGGCGGAGGCTCTCCCGTGTGAGGATATCAGCACGGCCTGCCACAGGGGCCTGGAAACGCGTTGAAATGGACCTTCACGGTTTGGGGACTGCAATCCGGGATCATGTGTTACATCCACAGCCACCGTCATGTTCAGAGAGAGAGACAATATTATCCAGGCTGGCACAGGCTCACAGTCACATTCGGACGTAAATTTCCCCCATACGTCCATAGCCTTTGAATGATGGCACCGCTAATGTTGACTTCAAAAAAAAGGTTCCGAATGGAATGTTCCCCGATTAAAATATAGTATCTATCTTTATTCACCTGATAGTTTATCTCAAATAAAATCTCCAAGCTACATTTTGGGAAGCAGATTCAGTGGCAGGCCACAAAATTTATCTCTCAAGAGAAAGACAATGAAAATACATATAAAAGTTGTTGCCATCAGCACAAAAGAGGGAGGGAATTTCTAGAACTGCAGCCTTCATCGGATTTGAAATCTGGGCTCCTCCGGGCATCCTGGATGGCTCTTTCACTGGGAGGCTGTGCTTGACAGAAAGAAAAATGAACCTGAATTAACATCCTTTGAATTTCTGCTATGCTCGCTTTGTGCCCAGCACTTTGCCACTCACATCATCATCCATTAACTAACGCAGAAATGACTAGCGAGTGAAGCATACAGGATCTAGAAGGAAAATGGCAACAACACCTTCAGCGGCGGAGGGCAGCAGCAGCCACTGTTTGTCTTTACTGTGTGCCGGCGTCTCTGCAAAACTCCGTATGGATTTTCTCAATCTTTAAAGCCTCTCTGTGAGGTGCATGCTATTACTATGCCCATTTGGCACGTAAGGAAGCTGAGACACGGAGAGGTTGAGAAACTTGCCTAGGGCCACACAGCAGGTGGAGGAATCCGGGTTCAGCTGCAGTACTGCCCTGGGGCCAGTGCTGTTGTCACTCCTCTGGTATGTCCAGCAGACCGGGCACAAGTGGACGAGTGTCCCCTTATTCTCACACATGACAGCTGTTTGCATCTCTGAGACCCAAGTCTGGCGTCCTCTCTCCTCCTGTGGTCTTTAATCCATCCTTGAATTATCATCTAAGACAGTGGGGGCCGCTGGACCCTTTTGTAAAGAATCTGATGAAAAAATAAGAATTCTTTTCCCTAAAAAATGCACACACCAGCTGGCCTTGGAATGCCATTTCCAGGACTACACAGACCCCCTGCAGCTGATCTCTGAGCCTCCAGCTAAGAACCTCCACCGTAAAGGACCCTTGGGAGAACTTGCTCATACAGGCACGAAGCCTCGTTGGTTTGATTCAGCTTGCTTTGTGCTCCCTCATCTTAAATTACCCCGAGACCCGCCGTGGAGAAATTCTATTGATTGCTATTAGACCTGTTTTGTTTTCATTCTGATTCATATTCAGTTCTGTGGAAAAACTCCCATCACATGCTTCGCCAGGAGGAGAATGCCATTATTATAGCCTTGAGATTCCACCTACTATTTTTTCCCACTAGCCCACTCCACTCAAGAAGGGAGCATTAACTAATTGGATAATTACCATGCAGATGAAGGAGGCTGGCATTCAAGCAGCCAGTAAGAGGCTCCCTCTTGGCTGAATTTCCACTGAACCCAAGCTAGAGGCAGGATCCCTCACCCTGCAGGTCTCCTGGAATCTGGGGGAACAGGGTGCTTAATCCATCTCTGGATCTGTTGCTTAAACTGCCATCTGGAGAAATCGCCCTCCTGGCTGGATTACACCAAATTAAATGTATTTGCTCATCGGCCCAGAAGATGAGAGCACACCAGTGCTGTCTGCCTTACAAAGGGAATGAGACATGGCGCCGGGTCCCTGCAGTTGTGGGACTGAGTACGCAAGTGCTCCATCACCCTAATACACTCCTAATCACTCGAGGAGAAAATTCCTGTTTGGCTTTTGTTCCAGCTGAGTTTCTCTCTCTCTGTTTAATCTTTTTTTTTCATCACTGTGTGATCACTGCCTTCCTGCTAAATGTGCAGTGAGATGCTGCAGACCTGTGGCCTGTGCCTGAATGAATAGTGGTGAGAGGGATGGAGAGGAGCAGCTGTCCTCATCACCTCCCTCTCACACCCCAGAGAGAAGAGACGGAGCCATTCCTCTCCGAAAAGTCCCCTTAAGTCGTTCATGTTCCATTCTGTGAACAGACACCTTGAGCTAACAGGCTGAAGATCTACCTTCCCTAATCTCAAATAAGGAATGAACGGCGGGTGAAATTCAGCTTTTAATCTCTCTGGTTCAAGTCCGCTGAGCTACTTCAAAAGGCTCTGAGTGCAGAGGAGGCCTGTGTGTCCAGGGAAGCTTTGAAATAGTGTAGACTTTGCATCAAGTATTTTCCCTTCTCCAGTGCCTCATCGGCCCCCTTTCCCGAATGCCCCCAATCAAGGCATCCCCTAGTCAAGGAGGAACAGTGTGACTGAGGATTGGGGAAGGTCTCCTGTCCCCAAAGCATCACTCCACTCTGGTAAGATTCATAACCAACACACTCTTGGGTTCAGACTAGTAAGAGACTCTTTGAGAAGGAGATTGGCATCTTTAGGGGAAGTGCCTGGACCACAGGCGGCCACTGGCAGTGGAGGCACCTTGAGACAGAACTTCCCTAGAAGGCATGGCATCATCAAAGACACAGGGGATGAGGGGATCCTGCAGACCCCTGCGGAGATGAGGTTGTATGAGAATGCCCTTGTAACCTAAGGACTCCTTCTGTCCTCCACCACAAATATATGATGTTCTCTGCACATCTGGGTGAAGTGTGATGCAGACACATCGACCAGGAGCAATGTGAAGGCAGACCACCCTAAGAGGAGGGCATGGGCGATGGGAAGCCATCAGAACAGAAATGGATGTGCCGACATCCTGGAGAACAATGGGAAGGAAACGTGAACTTAAGAAGGGGTTTTAGGGTATTCTCACCTCTCCCTCTTGTGACCTGAGCTGTCTCAGTACCCAACTCATTCTTCCCACTGGCATAAGAAAAGGGAAAAAAAGGAACTCATTGAAATCTACATGTTCAAGAGTATCATCCTGGCTTTTAAATTGTAGAGAAATTATAGTAACAAGCATGTTGTGGACTGAATTGTCTCCCCCCAGAGTTCACAGTTTGAAGCCCTAATCCCCAAAGTCATTGTATTTGGAGATAGGACTTTTAAGGATGTAATGAAGGTTAAATGAGGTCTTAAGGGCAGCCCTAATCCAGTAAGACTGCTGCTCTTATAAGAAGAGGAAGAGACACCAGGGTCACAGACACAGAGAAAAGGCTACATGAGAACCCAGGGAGAAGACGGCCATCTCCAAGCCAGGAAGGGACTCCTAACTAGAAACCAACCCTGCTGGCACCTTGATCTTGGACTTCCAGCCTCCAGGACGGGGAGAAATAATTTCCGTTGTTTAAGCCCCAGTCCGTGGTATTTTATTATGGCAGCCCCACCTGACTGAGACAACGGGCTTTCCTGAAACTCAATTACTGTATCTTCTGAAACAAGAGAGAAGGTTCCTTCGGTCCTTGGCACTCACCACCCCCCTGAAGGAGCATCCCATCTCAAGGGAGAGCCCCCAAATGTATGTGTTGATTTGCAGTCGAGAACCTCCAGCTGCTCTGGATGGATGAGAGGTGGGGGACAGAGCAGGAGGGCCAGCCCAGGAGCTAGGTGCTCAGCATTTTGACTGGAAATGAGCAATCAATATGGTAATCCATGCAAGTGGCATGCAAATCAGCACCTAACCTTTCTGAAGGAGAGTCTGCACCCTTTCCACAAAGAACGCTGCCTGAGAGGGACCGCGGCTGGGGTCGTCCTGCACCTGTAGGCTGTAAGCTGTATGGTAAAGGAAAGAAAGGTAGATAGTTAAAAAAACACTTTAAATCCACAACAGAACATTTTCATCTTTTGTATCTGAACAACCAGGAAGCTGCACACACACACACACAAACACATACACACTCGCCTGCTTTCTATCTAACTTGTTATTATGAAAGCAACAAACCACCCAGTGAGGCTCCAGGTGGAGAAGGAGGGAGACTTCAGTCCCCCTTGTAAAGATGTGGCTGTCGTTTCACTTGTCTACAGTTTTTCAATATGTACACAGCGTCTCCCCTTTCACCCACTGGACGACTGGCAGGGAAATTACAGGACACGCCTAGATTCCTAATCTCTGAAGACCAGCAAGGAGTCTGCAGAATAAGAGAAGGTGTGAGTCAGACCCCAGGGGAGGAGAAGACCAGGTATTGGGGGAGTAAATGGATCAGGATAAGCTTCCTCTCCCAGGGCCAAGAGCAGTTATAGCGAATAAAAGAAAATAGCTTCCTAGGGCCTTGCAGCAGGTCAAGAAACTGCAGTCTGCTAAAGTACATGTGGTTTGGCTGCCACGTGGGCAGGGCTGCTGGTGAGGAGGGTAGGAGATGGGTGGAGAGTTCAAACCGAGAGAGTTGGGGCAGGAGAGGTCCTCCTGTTTTCTCACTATCTGTAGTTATTTTTTAAATACCTTACTAAAGAGCATCTTTATTCACAAGATGGATCCGAGGACTTACATGCGATGCTGGCTGCGTCAGACAGCTGTGGTTGGGTCCTGTGTACTTTGCTTCAGTGTGGCTCAGAGCAAGTCTCTTGCTCTGAGCCACACTGGCGTCTCTGAGCCTCAGTCTGGCTTGGCGTCTCTGAGCCTCAGTCTCATCTATCAAACAGGCATGATAATGATAGCGCATAGGCCTCCTAGGGCTGCTTTTAAGATTAACAGGGACAGTGTGCATTAGGCCACTGTAGCACATGGCCTGTAGGGAGGGAGCACCAAGCGGATGTAGCTACTGTTACCAACGCCCTGTGCGTGGAATTCCCTCACCCCTTATGTTAGGTTTTTGCTTCGAGTGTGCTAAACAGTGTAGCTTGGCTCTGGGGAAGCATTTGGTCTGAAGCCCAGGCAACAAGTAGCCCTCTGTCACTGAGGCTACGGGGGGAAATGTCACTGTCTCCCAGAGCCACATCCTGCCAGCTCAGCGAAAGGGCTCTCTCCAGGGTCCCCAGCAGATCAGCCTCCTGTGCGGCCAGCTGTCGACACACCTTGTAGTGCACTCACTCAGCTCTCAGGGTCTCCTGAGTGGGTTTCTCGGCCAAAAGCTCCACTTTGTAAATTCTGAAGCAGGTCAGGCCCAGAGCCCCCACCTTCACTAACGGGGTTGAGGCTGTGAAAGGCAAACTCATTTGACATTGCAAATTAGAGACTCACTCGTCCACAAACACTCTGGTTTCAGAAGCAGAGTCTCTTGGCCCAGAGCCCTGGGCCCATCTGCTGCTCCATGGCGAGGCTCCCGACTGCGAGGGTGGAGGTGCCAGGCCGAAGCCAGCATGTGTCCTCAGCCAACCGGAGCCCTCTTCCCTCTAACTCTCTTTGTGGTGCCCGCAATGAGGTAGGCAGGTGCAGTTTTCCTTTATTCTAATTATACATTTGGACTCCTGGGAGATCCTTAACTTAGAAAAAAAGAAAGACGTCGGTCTGGGTTTAATGATAACCAAGTGAGCGTTCAGGTACCCATAGCTATAAAATACGAAGCCCAGTTCTGAGAAGTTGTCTGTACCTTTGCCAGAACACACAAAGCTGTGAATGGACTGGTGCCTGAGCAATCTTTTCCTTTTGTAAGAAGAGAAGAGCCCTCTGGAATCCTGGAATTCCTTCTCCATACAAAGTCTCCAGACCTGACTATGGTCCAATCTCTAACTTGGCAAAAACCACAATTCAGGACCCAGGACAGTCACAGAGCCTCCTGGTGCAACTGATTTGACCCTTTCTGTCTGGCTGCACGTTGATAAAAAAAGAATAAAAGAGGGACTCTGAGACAGACACTTCAGGCTCTCTGTCTCTCTCTCGTTTTCCGTCATGTACTGGTGTGGCAGGCGTGTGCCTCATGATCATGATGAAGGTGAACAGAAGCACGTTTCAAGAGGCTGAGAAGAATAAGCCAGGATGAGCTCCAGGAAGGATTGGGTTTTGAAAAAAAATCAGTCTTCCCTGTTTTTCACCAACTTATTAGAAAACTCTATAGCTAGAAATAGCTCCCAATAGTTTCCAGGGAGGTCCGTGTGCTTTCCAAGAAGAAAGCAGGGTAGAACATGCTCATTATGAATTTGTTAATTGCATCAGAGATACATGGAAAACACAGCATGCCAGCCTACACCCAACAGCATCCTCTGGACTTCACTGTTTGCTCTATTCAACATGGGATGTGGGGCTGGATGGTCCAGCCTGTCCCTGCTGAGTCACCTCTGTCCCTCACTGACACCGCCTGTGCTGCTGTGTTGGGAAGTAGTCTCTTGAAACAGTGACAGAAAGTTTCTGTGGGTGGCCATGCCTCCACCAGGAGGTCAACATGTGCTGATGGAAGAAATTCAAGAGCAAGAAAAAAACTAAGCGAGCTCTAGCTATGCTGAGGTTTTGTTCTTTTGGAATAGCCCCGTTGTCATTGTGTCCCAATCACTCGGTGCCTTTTTCCTTCCTCTGGTTAACTTAACCTGGCTCTGATAAGTTTATCAGACGTTCTTTGTTTATTGTCTAGAGTCCGGTAAAGTGAGAGGAGCATGGTGTCCCAGCTGACAGATGTGAGTGTGAATTGTGAGCCTTTTGCTCGCGTGGGGAAACCTCTCCCTCATCAAGGAAATTATGAAAAGATAGGAGGGGTGGGGGCTGGCCCGGTGGCATAGTGGTTGAGTTTGCTTGCTCTGCTTTAGCGGCCCAGGGTTTGGAGGTTCGGATCCCAGGTGCCGACCTATGAACTGCTTATCAAGCCACAGCGTGGCGGCGTCCCATATAAAGTAGAGGAAGATGGGCACGGATGTTAGCCCAGGGCCAATCTTCCTCAGCAAAAACAGGAAGATTGGCAATGGATGTTAGCTCAGGGCTAATCTTACTCACAAAAAAAAAAAGAGAGAGAGAGGAAGAGTGGAGCCAGGATCACTGAGATTCTAGATCACAAACCTCCCTGAAAAGGACAAGCATCATGACTTGTTTGTAAGCCTCATGCCTCGGGGGGCCTCCCCTGCCAGTGGTTCTCTCGTGGTTCCATACTGACCATTGCCTGAGAAGCAAATGCCCTGGGCCAGGCACACAAAAGAAGGCTTCCTTAAGAGAATTATCTGCGCTTAGGAGTTTTGACCTTACAACATATACTTATCTATTCATTCCTGAAAGCTTATCAAGTTTGTCAAGACATACTGGGCCAAAGGAAAATTCTTCTGTAACCAGAAGGAGCCATGAGAAGGCACTTTATAAACCTACAAATGACCTTACAATGTCTTGCCTAAGAAAGAAGCCCAAGGGGCCATTGAAACAAGTGTCCAAGCTTTGCTTTGGCCTGGATTTGGAAGGAGACCATTAGGGGTTCCACGACAGGAGTTCACACGAAATGAAGCTTCTACCACTGTCAACACGGAGAACTTGCTTCTGTGTTAAATTTCCAAGGAGAGAAAAATGCATTCTGAGGACCCATCTGTTACTGGAGAGCATAAGGCTATACAGCTGGTGGTCTTGAAATAGTATTCCTCATTCCTCTGCCTCACACCACACACAAGAACTAAATTCAGGTGGATAAGAGAGCTAAGCAGAAGGAGGGTACTATATACATTTCGGAATAATACACAAAGAAATATTAAAAACTAATACTAATGCTGGGGAGGGAAATGCCTTGCTAATTAAAACATAAAGTGCAGAAACCCTGAAGGAAAGAAAGACATATCTGGTTACATAAAATTTTTAAATTTCTACACACCATGACTATAATTCAATGGCAAATGAAAGACATGGAAAAAACTTGCAACATATATAACAGGAAAAGAATTGGTGCCTAAGATATGTAAAATGTTCCTATAATTTGATAAGAAAAATTCGTTCAACATAATAGAATAAATGGTCAAAGAATGGTCCTTCTTAAAACCAATTTAACTTGGACTTAAAACCAAAGCTTAAAACTAGTTAATCAAAACAATTTAAGGTAGCCTCATGTGCCCTGTGGACTGTACTGTGTCCAGCTAAGCTAACAGAGGGAGTCATTGAGAAGACACCCCCCTACCCTGCCCAAAGGAAAGGACATGGTGACAAGTAAGGGTTGATGGCTCTATTTGGAAACCTTGCCTATCTTGAGGAGATGTTTTAGGAAACCCATAACTACTTCACTAATTTTCCAACATCCAAAACATGCGTTACGTTTCTTATAGACCTCAAGGAAGGAACATATTTATTTTTACCCTGATATGAGTCGTCTGGATTTAAAGAGAGAATATCCTGATGTCTTTCATTAGGAATTATTTCTATGAGATAACATCCTGATGTCTTTGGTTCTGATGAGCAACTGAGATGAAGCAGTAAGGACCTCCTTCTCCTGCCTGGCTCCCATGCCTCAGGAAACACAAAGGGCAGCTCAGTACAGCAGGACCCGTGCCTGGGTGTTCTCGTTCTGTGACCTGCACGTGAGCCCAGTGCTGCTCAAGTAGAGGAGACATCCACTGCAGCCGGCCCTCTCCTCGTCGCCTGTCTCTTAAGGTGTTTGTTATCTGTTTTGCATGATGGAACTGTCATCAACAGATTCAATGGAACCTATTGTGTGGTCTGCCATATCTATTTTTCAGAAAAACAAAACCATTCAAGATAGGATTTGTATGTCTGGGCACTATTTTACCCCTGGCTCATTCCCTGCCCCTACTACCCTGCCACGGTTTCCATCATTTAGGTTCCTGAATGGTGAATGCAAAGCCCTGTAACACCCAAATCCAGCTGGAAACTGAAAAATTAACTCTGTTTTCAAAATGTGGAATGGTTTTTGTGTGCCACGTGTTTAAGGCTCGCAGCTATAAAGCTGGGGAAGTAAATAAGTTGGACGTGATAATGTCTACAGTGTATTCTAACTCTAAAATGTTAGGATCCATCCAACAATAGAAATTGGCTCAATACATTATGTTACAACCATAAGATGGAAGACTGACTAGCCATTTAATGTGACGTGGGAGAACATGAAATGACAATGGGAAAATGCTTATGATATAGCAAGAGGGAAAGCAGATTACAAAACATTAGGTACTGCATAATAACAGCTTTGTTAAAAATGAAAATAACAACTGTGATTGTGTGTGTGCACCCAGATGCACATGATAAAAAAGACTGCAAGGATTGACATCAAAAAATTCACTGTTACTACTTTTTTTTTTTTTTTTCGTAGTAGGCATACAGGTATGTTTTATTTTTCCCTTAGTGCTTTTATGGTTCTGAAAGCTTCAATAGTTAACAAATAATGCTTTTCTAATCAGAAAAAAATAGGTATTTAAAATATTATAAAATTGCCAAGCTGCATAATAAATATTGATTTTATTGCTAAGAGAAGCTGACAGTAATAGCCAAGCTTTTTTATTGTGGTATAATACACAAAACATAAAATGTATCATTTTAACCATTTTAAAGTGTACAATACAGTGGCACTAATACTTTCACACTCTTGTACAACCATTACTACTATATAGTTCCAGAACTTTTTCATCAGTCTGAAAGGAAATCCCATACACATGAAGAATTCACTCCCCATCCCTACTGAGTGTGGAGTGGTGTTTATCTCATTGTGGTTTTGACCTGCATTCCCCAAATGACTTGATGTTGAGCCTTTTTCCATTGCTTGTTGGCCATTTGTATATCTTCTCTGGATAAATGTTTATTCAAGCTCTCTTTCCATTTTTCAATTGGGCTGTTAGTCTTTTGTTGTTGAGTTGTAAGTGTTCTTTGTATACTTTGGATACTAGACCCTTATCATACATATGATTTGTAAAATTTCCCCATTCTTTGGATTATCTTTTCACACTGAATAGTGCCTTTTGATGCAGAAAAGACTTTAAAGTTGATGAAGTTCAACTTATCTATTTTATGCCTTTGTTGCTCATGTGCTTGCTGTTACTTCTAAGACATCATTGCCAAATCCAAGGTCTTGGAAATTTACCCGTTTTCTTCTAAGAGTTTAACATTCTATCTTAACAATAGTAAGTCTTCCACCACATGAATATGGAAGGTCTATTTATGTAGATCTTCTTTACTTTATTTCAGCAATGTTTTATCTCTTAGATTTAGGTCTCTGAACCATTTTGAGTAACTTTTTGTTTATGATGTGAGGTAGGAGTCAATTTCATTCTTTTGCAAGTGATATCCAGCTGTCCCAGCATCATTTGTTGAAAAGGCTACTCTTTCCCCACTGAATTATCTTGGAACTCTCATTGAAAAAACATTGACCACAGGTGTATGCTTTCTTTTTTCCTGTACTTTCAATTCTATTCCATTGATTTGTCTAAGTGTCTCCACTTACGCCAGTGCCACACTGTTTTGATTACTGTAGCATTACAGTAAGTTTTTAAATAAGAAACTGCAAGTCCTCCTGCTTTGTTCTTCTATTTCAGAATACAGTTGGCTGTTCTATGTCCCTTAAATTTTCTTAGGAATTATAGGTTCAGCTTTCCTAATTTTACAAAAAGCCATTGGGATTTTGATAGGGATAGAAATGAACCTGTAGATTGCTTTGGGGGGAGTACTGCCTTCTTAATCATATTAAGTCTTCCATCTCATGAACACGGGATGTCTTTCTGTATATTTAGGTCTTCTACAATTTTTTTTAGCTATATTTCGTAGTTTTCAATGGATAAGTCTTGCACTTCCTTGGTCAAATTTATTCCTAAGTATTGTATTCTTTTTGATGTTATTATAAATGGAATTGTTTTCTTAATTTCTCTTTCACACAATCCATTGCTAGTGTATAGAAATACAACTGATTTTATCATCTATGTATAGGGGTAGTTTTATTTTTTCCTTTCCAATTTGGATGTCTTTTTATTTCTTTTTCTTGTCTAATTGCTCTGGCTAGAACTTCCAGTACAAGACTGAAAAGATGGTGAAAGTGAGTATCCTTGTTCTGTTCTTAATTGTAGGATAAAAGCTTTTAGTCTTTCATCAATAAATGTGATATGAGCTATGGGTTTTCCACAAAGGCTGTTTATGTCTGCATCTATTGAGATGATTGCGTTTTTTTTTTCCTTCATTCTATTAAGGTGGTCTATTACATTGATTGATTTTGGTATGTTGAATGACCTCTGCATTACTGGAATGAATCCCACTTGGTCATAGTTCATACTCCTCTTAATATGCTACTGGCTTTGGCTTGCTAGTGTCTTGTTGAGGATTTTTGTGACTTTATGTATAAGGCACATTGGTCTGTATTTTTCTTTTCTTTTTATCTCTTCTGCTGACTTTGGCATCAGTAATGCTGACCTCATAGGATAAGTTAGGAAGTATTCTTTTCTCTTCTGTTTTTTGGAAGAGTTTGAGAAAGATTAGTGTTGATTCTTCTTTGAATGTTTGTTAGAATTCACTAGTATACCATCTGGTCCTGGGCTTTTATTGTTTGTTTGGAGGTTTTTGATTAATGATTCAAATATTTAAACTTTTAGAAGACCCATATCAAGACATAAATTGAAGATTTTACTACAAATGTTCAATTCAGTCACTTCTACCTTTGGCTATGACACTAAGCCCATATAATTTTGCTGTTTGGATAGACAATTTCTTCATTCAACCTAACAAGCTGCTTCCCAGTTTATGCATATTGCATATTTCCAACTAGTTCATCAAATTTTGGAAATATAAGTTTTCTCTGACTTTTTGTTGTAGGTTCAAGTCCTCTTCTGTCTGTGGATCTGTTTTAGGGTCAATAATTTGCTAAGCAAAAAAAGCAAACAAAAAAAATCACTTATAATGTCAAGTATTGAAGGTAAATGAATAAAAATGCAATTCCAACTTTGAGGGGTTAGTAGCTATAAGAAGGTGAAAATCATAATCTTAACATCACTCCACCCTACATCTCATTATGGAATATAATATTTATTCCACTGAGGACCACAGACACTCTGCTGAAATACCTGTGCAGTTCATAACCCAGTGGGAGCTAATGTGTCCCTGACATCAGAAACCAATCACCACCCATCAGACCCTTTATACACAGGAGAGCGCTTCGTGGTGCTGATCTATTAAAATGCCTCTCAGCTTTGCTGCTGCTGTTTGTTGTTGCTGTTTTGTCATTGAAATTGTTGCTTGGTGGTTGGTGATTTTTATCAGTCCCTCACAGGCAGTTCCTGATTTTAGAAAATCTTTTCTTAATGGTCAAATTCTTGGGCACACATTTTTTTTTAGTTCAAATGTAACTATTTTGAAAATGCATCTTATACCTGGGGCTGCAATGGAATTTATGGGAAATTCAATTTCAGTACAGATGGCTGACTTCCTACAAAAACAACCATTCACCTACACGCCTAACCAGTTGCTCAAAGAGCAGATACGCTTCCCATCAAAATGAAATGCAAGTAAAGACACAATTCCCAAATAGGCAAATGAGCTAGTACATTTGGAGGCAAACGAATTAAAGAAGTGGGCTCCCAGGGGACTACTTAGCTGTGGGATCATGGCCAACTCAGGGGAATTTTCTCAGACTCTGTTTATTTCTCTGTAAAATGGATGTGACAATAGGGCCTACCATATTGGACTGTTGAGAGAATTATGTGAGAGAAACTAGATGAATCTGTCAGCACTGTATGTGGCATGCAGCGAAGAGTCAATACAGGATACCTGGTAGAAGAAGCATCAGCAACAGCAGCAGTAAGAACTTCAATGCTCAGTATTTTTCTACATAGCAAGTCTTCCACAAAAGTAAGCTAGCTGTCTCCACCACCTTCCTTCAGTGCTCTGCTTCTCTGCCTGTATCCTCAACATTCATTCATTCATTCAACAAATGTCCACTGAATGCCTACATCAGGCGCTATCCCAGGCTCTGATGATGGAATATGCCAAGGCCTCTGATCTAACTGTTTGCAGCAGGGGTCAGCTAACTTATTCTGTTAGTGGCCAGATAGTATGTATTTTAGGATTTATGAGCCATATGCCTCTGTTACAACTGCTCAGCTGTGCCATTGCAGTGCAAAAGCAGCCACAGACAAACCTGAATGGACATGGCTGTGTGCCAGAACAACTTTGTTTACAGAAACACGCAGTGGACAGGACTCAGCTCAAAGTGCATAATTTACAGACTTCTAGTATATAATCTAACAAAGGACGTAGTTACATAAGTACAGTAAAGTGTGAGAAATATTCTGATGGTCTCAAAGAGAGTCATCCCAGAGGAAGTCCATCCCGGAGTCCTCCCAGAGGAAGCGATATTTAATCTGATAGCTAGTGGGTGAATAGGAGATAGCCAGGCAAGGAGGGAGAGAAAGGTTAGGCAGAGGGCATAGTGTGTGCAAGGCTGGGAGAAGAAAGAGAAATCAGGAAACAGAGACAGTGAAACACAGATAGAGAGACAGAGATAGAGACAGAAATATACAGAGAGGAACATCATGCCCCTAAGGAGCTAAAAAAAAATTCAATTATGGCTTGAGCGCTAGGGGACTTGAGACAGACAAGCAAGATGTGAAGCCAGAGGGAGGTGAGGACCAAGTTGTGAAGGGCCATAGGCATCAGATTAAAAAGTTTAGGCTCGGGTCAGGCCCAGTTGTGCAGCGGTTAAGTGCGCACGCTCCGATACGGCAGCCCGGGGTTCGCAAGTACAGATCCCGGGTGCACATCGATGCACCGCTTGTCAAGCCATGCCGTGGCGGCGTCCCATATAAAGTAGAGCAAGATGGGCACGGATGTTAGCCCAGAGCCAATCTTCCTCAGCAAGAACAGGAGGATTGGCAACGGATGTTAGCTCAGGGCTAGTCCTCCTCACAAAAAAAAGTTTAGGCTGACCCTAAAGATAGTGGGAACTCCTTGAAGGTTTGAGATGGAGAATGGCAAGAAGAGTTCTGGGGCTCTGATTGCCTCATGGAGAAAGAGTTAGAGAGCCTCAAGCGTGGAAGAAGGGGAGCCTAGCTGGAAGGCTGCTACAGCATCCAGGTGAGGAAGGTAGTGGCTGCACCATGACAGGAAGAGGTTGTTGACAGGTGGATCTGGTCAAGAGGTGTCTGAGAGTTCAACATTTGAACAGATTAATTGGAAGAAGGATGACAGAGAGGCAGAGGAGAGGTCTCTGCCTTGGGAAACTGCCTTTGTCAAGTCTGTCTGGGCTGACCTTCAAGGCTTTTCTTGAGTCCTTCTTCATCCTGGAACCCCTCTCTGGCCTGTTCTTCCTGGCGAGATGAACACTTATCTGGACGCTTCTTGGCCTCACCCCTTACTGCGTGGAGCACACCCCTGATGAGAGCTACATGTGGGGAGCATCTCTCCAGTCGTGGCTTTTATCAGGGCCAGGCATCTTCCTGTTGGACCCCAAAAAACACTTGTCTGTAGTATCTTAACTTATGAACATCCTGAAACTGAGGAATGTGCTTAACTGAAATCTAAAAAGAGATCAATTAAAAGAAGGGCTAAATATTCAAGGAAGTCGACTTCATTTTCAACAGAAGTACAATTTTTGACAGTGAGATAATTGTGTGCTATAATCTTTTGGTTTTGCAGGACCATGAACTAAAAAAATCACTTCATGCTCATTAAGGATAAGAAAATAGATTTGCAAGATTAGCATCCTCTACTTTCGGAAGCATCATTTTCATGTTCATTATTGGCCAACACAACAATTCATTCCCAAGGAATATTAAATGGTTTACTTTACTTGACATTTTGAGCTAAAAAAATCTCTGAGAACTGCTACCAGGCAACATGCAGTGCCCTGTCCCTGGGAAACAGACCTGCCTTCCCACACTGAGGTGGACGTGTCCTTCACCCTTTCTATGGAGTCTGGAAACCAGAGAAAGTGGATGTAGCAACATGGGAAGACAAAAGAATTTAAAAATAAATAACAATACTTGACTTTAAAATAGTCTGATGGTGGTGGGGGGCCCTCACTCATAAATAAACATTCGGGAAAACCAATATAGACCCATGTGTACTCCATATGAGGAGGAATAAGGATAAATTCTAGCATACAAAACTGGCTTTTCTCCAAACCACCAAAATTTGAGCATTTTCCCCAATATATATGTAAGCCTACTCTCTTCTTTATTTGACTATTTCCTTAAACTTTAAACCTATTTTAATTTCTAGCTTATGACAGCTTATTAAATCATACATGTTCAGAAACAAAATGATAGTAGGAAAATCCCACCCGAAAAGATTTTAGCTGCTAAAATTCTGCTCATAAAGAGGTATTAGTGCATCATATCCAACCTAACATTTCATTTTTTTAATGGGATTTGTGCTAAATTTTGATAGCAAGAAGTCAAGTAAGAGATTTTATTTTCATGGAAACCCGCTTCTGATGCATGACATTATTACAAGGCTAAATAAACACAGCATCACTGGGAAATAAATCCAAATTTGAAGTCTGAAAGGGCAGTCATATTTCTTGAATATTCTGAATGTCAACTTTTTGATGGAAAAAATAATACAATAGCAGTGACTGTATATATAGGTACATTCTGGGTGTCTTTGGTGTGTGTTACAAAGTTTAATTTGTTGAATCCTTACGTTTTCTGTTCCACAGTATCTAGTGGCATTTATTATATCCTCCTGAAACTACAGCTCACGAAGGCATCGGAAAGGTCACTGTTGCCTGGTTACGTTTTTTAAAAGAGGATAAGTTAATATATGTTCTCTAACAAAAGATGATGTTTCATGTGCATTTGTTTCTGAAATGGAGGCATATCTGCTCATGTTCTCTGGAAGCCATTGTTCATCCTCAGAGTGTTTCCTAAAGTTTTCTACAGCAGGATGCTTCCCCGCACATCTGTAATGAGGGCTGCCTTTGTTCTCACCATTGTCTGGGAACACGAAAATAGCAGTGAGGCTCAGAGAGCCCCGGGGTCCTCATGAGCCTGTTCTGAAGACAACCGTACAAAGGCCCTGCCACAGAGAAAGACAGAGGTCATGTAAATTAGCCCCTCAACACTCCCGGTGAAAAAAATAAAAGAAATCATTTATCTTCCTTTAACTGAAAGTTTTGTGGTTTTATGATAGTATTCAGCCTGTTCTGAAAAAGAGAGAACTCCAACATTGAGCTTTGCTGCCACCAGGAAACGTTGCTGTTTACTTTATATTTTGGAATTCTGGTGAAATGATATTTTTACAGCCTGGTCATTTCAATTTTAATTGTTGGTGAGATTTTTCTTTTTTCTCGACGCGGAACATGATGACCATCTGTCCTCTGGTTTCACTGAAAATGGAGCAAGAAAAGAAGGGCAGCTTTCTTTTGAAAACGGAAAGTTCTCTAAGGTTTTCCACTGCCAGTTGGGCAGCAAGAGAAGGAAGCTCTGGCAAGGGAAGTACTGATAGAGACTGGACAGTGGTCTGGCAGGTTCTGGCATCAACCAGGTAGACCAGCAGTCCCATACTGGGAAATTGGCGAAAACAGAAATAGTGAGGGAAGCTGGGGGTCTGGGAAGTGTGCAGGAAGTGGGTTGGGACAGGATTAGGAAATCAAGACCAGAGAACAAAGGTGAGAACTCAGGCCAATGGCTCAGCCACAGAGAGGACACAAAAGAGCCCAAGAGTCTGACCATGAAGGATTGGGAGCAGGTGGGCGGCTTGAGGCCAGCCAGGTGGAGACATTGAGAGGACATGGGATTCGAAAGCAGCTGGCTGAGGTCCAAATGTGCTGCAGTGTATGTTATTAGAGCCTCCTGGAACTCCCAACTCACATCAATAAAATGCAGACACTGCCCTCTCATGGGGCTCTTTCAGCTTTTCTGATAGTCTGCGTCTCTCGGGTCTGAGCTGTGATATATCTGTTCCCTCCATCGGGAACATTCTTCCATGGTTCACCCATCCTCACCTGGTTTATTCTTCATCAGCCCAAAGTTCTTTGACGCCTGTGTACAACCCTCTTTCATGGCCTCATGAGCACAGGGACTTATCACGAAGGTGTCTAGCCCGTCGTTCAATATAGAAAGACAGGGATAAAAAAGTGATGCAGTGACTCCCAGATCCGTGCAGGAATCCATTTTTAAACTTTTGTTTATTGAAATAACAAACATACAGAGTACTGCTTGATGGATTTCCTCAAACCGAATACACTCACACAACCAGCACTCAGACCAAGGAAGAGAACATTAGCAGCACCCCCAAAAGCTCCCCTTATGCTGCCTTCCAGCCACAAGGGTAGCTACTATCCCAGATCAGGAATAGATTTGAGCTGAACCTGCAGACATACTCACAGTGCACTGTTCCCCAAACCACAGCTGTATAGCCAGCGGGCTCTGGGGCTGAGACTCTGGGTCAGCTGGGATCTAAGGTAAGCATCAGTCTCCAGGCCTGACTCTGGCCTTGAGTGGCATCCCACCCTTTGTTACAAGACTCGCTCCAAAGGCAGCTACGCAAGGCTGAGCTTCTCAAGTGGAGAGGAGGACAGCTCCGAATGCAGTCCTGCTCAGCTGGATAGAGCCAGGGAGCTTGAGAGTGACTTTTTCTTAGGGCTTCAAACTGCTCACGACAAAGCTTACTGCAGCTGTCCCAGAGCCAGCAAACAAATTCCACCAATCCTCCTGCATATGATCATGGGTAGGTTGTTTCTTGGTAAATTTGCCCCTTGGTGTTCACATTCAAGAAAGAAGGAAAATGTTCCTTTTGCTTTTCTCCCCAAGCAAAAGGATGCAGAAAGCATCCTCAAGGGCTTGTGCTTAATATCTTGAAGGCCCTGGAAGAGCCAAGGGCCTCCATTATGCAGGAACCTTTGGTCCAGGGGATGCTTTAGAAATTCTGAAAGCGAACACCAGACTGCAAGAAAACACCGTGTACATGGAGGTGTGTGCTTTGTTCCCTGGGTCAAAGCAACTTGCACTGGGCACTTTTGTCCTTCAAGGAAGGGATCGATTGTGTGTGTGATTATCTCAAGGGCACCTGCGAATCTCACTGCCTGTGGGCTGGGAGCATTTCCCCAAGGACTTGATGTTGTGCACACCAGCTCCTGGGTTTCTGTGGCCCATGGATGTGGCCCATTGAAATCCACGGAACAAAATCAGACCCACCATAGGGGCCCATTATCTGACCTCCAGTCAACCAGGTCCCAGGGAGGTAGAGGGCACTTGTTAGGGAGGTTATGGGCAGGGCCATTTGGGAAGGTCCATCAAGACTGTTTGCTTATTCTTTCCACCTTACCTGAGCACACTGCTTGCTCTGGGGATACAGAGATGCCACCAGCCTCACCTTTCCCAACAATATTGCTGTGCCGTCACAGAACACCAGTTCCCGCAACAGCCCAGCAGCTCCCTGTGAACACGTCAGGTACCACATATTTTCTCTTCACCCCCACAACATCCCTCTGAGGAAGATGCTATTAATCCCATCACAGACGCGGAAACTGAGGCTTGGAAGAGCCTGGGAGGGATTGCACAGCTGGGAAGGGTCTCAACAGGATCCCAACCAGACTCATCTGCCTCAGAGCCTGAGCCCTCAACAGCTATGCTATTCTCGGAGTGACAACATTGATGTCGATCCCTCACTCTCATGTCTGAAGGATCCACGTTCACAGCCAAGTGGTGAACTCTCAGACCTCACATGAAAGTGGGTGGTGCTGCCACCTGGCAGTGTTGATCAACGTCCCACAGGGGAGAATCACAGGTTGTGAGAAAATAGCACAGCTCTTGGCAGGGCAAGGAGCATCCTCCATTGCCCCTGGTATGTCAGGCTCTGGTGGGTGGGGGGCTGCTTTCTTTATTTCTTGTATTCTTAATTCTATTGAGGTAAAATACACATAGCATAAAGTTAACAATTTAAAGTATACAATTCAGTGGCATTGAGTACATTCACGATGTTGTGCAACCATCACCTCTATCTAGTTCCAAAACATTTCACCACCCCAAAAGGAAACCTTGTACCCATTAAGCAGTCACTCCCATTCTCTCTTCATCCAGCCCCCGGAAACCACCAATCTTCCCTTCTCTAGAGATTTGCCTACACTTGATATTTTATATCAATGGAGTCATACACTATGTGATCTTTGAGGCTGCTTCTTTAACTGATCATGATGTTTCCAAGGTTCATCCACATTGTAGCATGTATCAGTACTTTTTCTCTTATGGCTGAATAATATTCCATTAGATCTTCTTTCTTAAAAGTGAAATAAGAGGCAATGTAGCCTCAAACAAAAGGCATTGACCCGAGAATCTATGGAAGTCCTGTTCTTCTCATGGGACTCCTGTTGTTGAACTGCATCAGACAGATCTGGATGCAAATATCAGCATCCTTCCTGTGTGGCCTTACTTGAGACACTTAGCTACTGTAACATCAGTATCCCTGTCAATCAAACAAGCATAAATGATTCTACGTAACTCAGAGAGCTGTTGTGAGAACTAAATACGAAAACACACACAAGAAGTTGGCCAAATTGCCTACATATAATCAGGATACATAAGATAATAAATATTTCTTCTCCTTCCCTTCATGGGAAAATCACTCCCACCTCCACATATATAAATGCAGAACTCATCTGCACACAGTGGATGTGTGCCTGAGTTGCTCACGTAAACTGACTTCGAAGAAATCAAATCACATTTTGTATTCGCTAAGTAGAAGAATTCTTAGGTGGACAAACTCTGTTAATGAAGGAAATCTACTCTTCAATGTGTGAATTAGCCACCTTTTATTTTTTTATTTTTATTTATTTATATTTTTGCTGAGGAAGATTAGACCTGAGCTATCATTGATTGCCAATCTTCCTCTTTTTCTGCTTGAGGAAGATTAGCCCTGAGCTAACATCCATGCCAGTCTTCCTCTATTTTGTATGTGGGTCGCAGCTACAGCACCTTGATGGGTGGTGTAGGTCTCCACCCAGGATCTGAACCTGCGAGCCCAGGCCGCTGAAGCACAGCTCACGGAACTTTAACCACTGGGCCACAGGGCCAGCCCCTAGCCACCTTTTAAATAAACATTTTCATCCTAGCGTCTGGCACAGTACTTGTCACACAATAAGTTCCCAGAGTAAACATTTGTGTAGAGAGGGAAAGAGAAAGACACGATTAAGAAGGAAGAGATCTTATACCTGATATGTTTCAGAGGAACATTCTCCAAAACCCACTGGTTCTCAGACAAATGCAAATATCATTAGTGTACGGGAAATGTAGTCAGCCAGTTACAGGTGTGAGTATCTTTGCAGTCAATGCAACAAAAATGTGCATTGAGTATCTACTCAGTGCCCATCTCTGTTGATGGGGGGGGGTAGGGGGAGGGCCGTAGAAAGGCCACAAGAGACACGGCTGCTGGCTGCAGACCTATAATCTCTTAGGAGAAGCTGAGCTCATAAACAGGCAGTGAGAGAAGAAAGGCTCACCTGGCTCAGATCACAAATTCCGGCAGCAACTAACAAACTTAGACGTGGTGAAGGATGGCTGAGCAGTGCATACGTACAAGGCAAGCCCAAGCCACAGGGAGTCATGTGGGTGTAGTCCACCCACAGCATCTCTTCTTTCACCCAAATAATCAAGAAAAGACTTTCACACTCAGTTATTTTTCAGGCATGGGGTCTAGAGCAGAGACTGAGTCTCAGTTAGAGGTGAAGCCACACCTTCCCAGGAGCCCTTGGGCTCTAAACTTTGGACTTACTTGGACACCTTCTATTAGCACCAACGCCTGCACGGGACCCTACACAAGGGTACTGGGAGCTGCTCTGGAAGGGGAGTAGACTGTATTTCATTCAATCACAAGGCAACCTGCTGTGTGGAATTTACAAGACGGCCGTCTCCGTCAGGGCTTTCTGAAACCATGCTCCTGACAACAGGACTCTTCTAGAAAAGAGTTTGCTCAGACTTTACAGCATGAGTCAAAAATACTTCTTCGAAAACTTACTTTACCAAAATGTTTAACTTTCTGACAATCCCCTGAAAAACTGAATGGAGATAAAAAGTTCTTCGTTTCCAGAGACTTAATTAATTCTACAAGCCCCGGCTAAATAAAGTTGTCCAGATACTGCCACCAGTGGAGGCATTGCATATTTCTGATTTCAAAATATTTCTAAAGGTTACTGAACTGTGTTAAACAGAATGAATAAATAAGCATCGCCTTTGCAGCTGAGAGCCAGGCCCTGAAAGCCTTCGAGCATTATCAGTGTTTAGCACTTAGAGTCTTTGTTTGGGCTTTCTGGTCAGCAATTAGTAACTCCTGAAAACAAGACACACTCTCCCCTAACCACGCTGCAGAGAAGGTCAGCCTGGCTCCATTTCCTAGCTTTGCATACAGCTGAGGGATGGAAATTTCCTTTTCTGAAGTCACTGGATAGAAAGAGAAGCAGTGTTTGCCAAGGGAAAAGTAGATTTTGGCAAGACAGCATGTCCTCCATTGTTTGGACTCTGTTGTAATAGAGGGTCAGCTGGGCTAATTCTCATCCCAGGAGTTGCAGACAGGCAGTCCATGGGCTGAATCCGGGCCTCAGGAACTTTGTTTGGCCCATTCCAGTGTTGTCAAAATGAGGACATTTTACATAGAAATCTGGATTTCCAGTTTCTCTTGGAACAGCAGAAGGGATTGCCACAGTGAGCAAAGAAGCGCACACTGTAGTCTTGCACAGTCCTCCCCATCCTCTAATGTCTCTTACACCTGGTCCGCTCTACAAAGTGGCTGGCTGTTGTATAATAAACCAACATTAAATTAGTGGTGTAAAATAACACCAATCGTTTACTATTATTATTTCTCGAGGTTCCGGGGGTGGTTGTCACAGAACCAGCCGGGTGGTTCTCACTTGGGGTTTGTCAGGTGGTTGTGGTCAAACACTGTCTGGGGATGGATTCATCCCAAAGCTTCCTCACTTAGCGTCGTGATGGATGCTTCTCTTTGCCTAGAAGCTTGGTAAAGGCTCTTTGCTGGAACATCTGCATTTGGGCTCTGCACAGCCTGGGTTTATACGTTGGCAACTTGATTCCGAGTGAGTGACCCCAGAGAGAGTTAGGGGAGCTATATTAACTTTTCTAACCAAGCCTCAAATTCTCTCTGGCTACATTCTAAAAAACATTTTGATGAACATCTACTATGGACACCAGGACAGAGCAATCAAGGAAAAAGAGTTCCTACCCTCAAGAGCTTAAGTTGTAGAAAAATGTACTTTATACAAGGAATGCATTTGGCAAAGCAAAAAATTGCTGTACACTTTCTCTGACTTTATAGCAAAGAGTAAAAAATAAAAAGTTGTGCCTATTTTCTTGTCCTCACGTGGCCTGGGGTGGAGGAGAGATCAGAGTGGACACGGAAGACTGTGGGCAGAGTCCCAGTTAGAATACCTTAGGCTAAAATGCTGAGCCTCCATCATGGAACTTTACCATTCTTTATGGCTTATGTTCAGTAATGTCAGAGTAATTGAATCCAAAACTAAATAAAACAAAGGCCAAATGTTATTATAAGAGCCCAGCGACTAACTAACTTGTACACTCCTTGGGAATCTTTATTAATATTAAAATGCATTTTTTAGGAAAATTGCTTTAGTGACCTTCACATGTGGTGACGTTAGAATGTCACAAAGACAATTTTAAACAAAAATATTTGCAAATTCCATAAAAATAATTCTCCTATTACAGTTCAAATTATGTACCACATTAAACATTCACAAGTTAAAGGTCTAGGGCACTTCACAGCAGAGCAATAGAATAGAGCAGGGGTTTAATATTTAATGGTAAACACATTAGCACACAGCTTATAATGCATAGTGGCACTTCACTTTGTATACTTTTGATATTCAAATCTATCTTTTCTAAGCATCAGTAATATTGTGTGCTTTGCATTTAATGTATTTTTAAATAATCAAGATGTCAAAGTTCATCCTATTTGTATGAAGAAATTAACCAGGTAGAGCCCTAAAAAATAGAAATATTATGAATATTGGCATTCTTATTACTTCTAAACAATTCTTTACAAACACACTGACTGATGATGAGAAGATGTGAAATCAACAACTTTGATATGTTTAAACTGAGATACATACATTATCCATACTCTGTCCAGTGCCCAGTAGGGACAAATTCTAACATCCTTCTGGTCATAACATTTGTAAATGCGGTGGGCTTGTGCATTTCCACCTACTGAGCATCCATTACTTCTCCTTTGGGTAACAGCCCTTCTGTCCCCCGTTGGGGAACCGTGCCCACTTGTGGTCAGTCTTGATAGGACTGTCAATCAGTGTGCCAGTTACCCCAACGTAAGGGTTGAGCCCACGATCCACGCTATGCCTCTCGGACTCTCTGATCCTTGAATGGATCAGCACAAGGATGAAAAAATGAGAAATGGTTTGTCCATTGTGCCCCTTTATTACTGAGCTCAGCAAGAGCTAACTTTTAGCTCGGACTGCGTGGATTCATGAAACTGTCTTCATTGCTACTTTTCTTCAAATTAGTCCTTTGGTCATTAAAATAAAAAGTCTAACTCCTTTACACCTCGGATAATCAAGGTAACGGGGGACGGGGGCTGGGGAGGGAAAGCACTTTAATCTGGAAACAATGATACTTTTTACCATGTTTCTTATTAAAGTATTACCAAGAAACCCTCTAGTTCTTAGAGGAATCAATTCATTGATTTATTAAGGGAGGAAGACATCTTCAAAGTTAAAGGTATGTTCAGAAGACTACGGAGGAAGAAAGAAAGGAAGCTCATATCAAAAATAGGCAGTGAGCTGGCTCTCCCTCACCACACTGTGGATTGCACGCAAACAGGGTCAGCACATCATGCATCTGTGTATCCCACATGCCCATCATGTGCCTCACATGCAGGGATCAGAATATACGCAGGTTAAGAGGGCAGATTTCGGAGTCAGAAGACCTGGGTTTGGACTTATTCTGCCGCCTACTAGCTGTATCTTGTGAAACTGCTTTAAACTCTTTTGCTCTCGGTTTTCTCATCTGTAAAACAGAATAAATTCCACCTGCCTTCTTAGGTGGTTTTGAGATTTAAAAGATAATGAAATTTAAAGAAAAATTAGCTGCTACAGTAAGTGTCTTTCTAACCTAAACAGCTAGAAAATGGGAAAGGTTTGTGAAACAGTGGTTTTCAGCCATTGGCCAGCGCATAGTGCAGAACTGAGACCCCTAAGAAAAGGAGAATACGTGATGTGAGCCTGGATTGCACCAGCTTAATGCCTGGAGGCAAGTTTACGGCTGCAGTAAAGGGAGAGGAAAGGGAAGCAGAGCTGGGAGTTACTCTGAAATGAGGAGATCCAGAGTCAAGTTCAGGGAGGCAGAGGCAGCTAGAGTTTCCCGGCAGCATACTGGAAGGACAGAGCTGCACAGAGAACTCTCCAAGGACCTGCAGGAGTGACCCTCCAGTCTTTGGCTGAATACTGATCTGCCCAGTATGAGCTGAAACTCCATGAGGCCAGGGAAAGAAGTACCAGAAAGCAGGAAGGGGAGAAATTCCTGGAGCTGCGTGGGATAGGAAGTAGCAGCCAGAGCAGAGACCTTCTAATACACGGCATGTTGGCAGAGTCCTCAAAGCATCGCGTCTTAGTGGTGGGGCTAAATTAGTTCCAGATCACAGGTTGCTAAAGACCCACATTCACAAAATTCAAGTGAAAGTCAGAAAAGAACTAAACCAATCCACCATTTACTTGACTTCATGCCAGAGCAAAATCCGATCACCCAGTAATGCAAAATTTTACAAAGTTTAGCATCCAATTAAGAATTGCTAGGCAGGCACAGAAGCATAAAAATGTTACCCGGAACAATAAAAAAAATAAATTTACAGAAAGACCCACAAAAGACATATACGATGGATTTAGTTGACAAAGACCTTGAAAAAACTACTTCACAGCTTACCAATATGCTAAAGGTATAAAGGGGAAGATGAGCTTGAAGAGGAGAAAAAGGAAGTATATACAGATACCCACATAAAACTCCTAGAGATGAAAGATAAAATACTTGAGGTTCAGAACAAATAGAAGGGATTAAGAGAAGATTAGACAGCACAGAAGACAAGATGGGTGAAATGAAAGCTCAGAACCAAGCTTGAACGCCACCATCCAAAAGGCAGCACAGAGACAGAAAGAAGGCTGAAAAACTAAAGAGGGCTCCAGTGAAACCTGCGATAATTTCAACAGGCCCAATACACATGTAATTGGAGTCCCAGAAGGTGGGAGGTGGCTTAAAGTATTTTAATAAATAAATGAAAATTCCCAAGCTCGCAGATTGAAGAAACTAAAAAACATCAAACAGAAAAGAAACCACATCAAACCGTATTATAACATATCATTGCTGAAAACCAGTGACAAAGAGAAGATTGTCAAAGTTGTCATAAAAAAGTGACATACTACATACAGAGGAAAAGTGGGGGGAAAAGCACAAGCGAAAACGTCTCATCAGAAACTGTGTAAGCCGGAAGAAGGCAGAGTGACATCTTTCAGTATCAGGGAAAAATTCAACTTAGAATTTTATTCATGGCACAAATGTCTTTTAAAAACGGAGGTGAAATAAAGAGTTTTATGACAAACGAAAGCAAACAGAATTTATTGCCAGAAGACCTAGATTATAAGATATACTAAAGTTATTCAGACAAAGGAAAAATAATACTAGACGAAAATGTGGATCTACAAAAAGGAATGAAGAATGCCAGGAGTTTTAACTATGTGAGCAAAAAATAAAGGACATTTAAATCACTTTATAAAGCAATGTTACCGCAATAAACAAAAAAATAAAAATAAATAAATAAATAAATAAATCACTTTAAATGATTGTTAAGATTAATCCTGGACTTCTGCTTCTGGCTAACATAGAGTAACTGGTGCAAGATTTACCCTCCCACCCAAGACAACCAAAACCCCAGACTAACTATATAAAACAACAGTTTTCAAGACATTGACATCAGGCAGTGAGAGACAGGGATCCATGAGAGATGGGAAACAAATGAGGTGAGTTCTTCAATTGCCCCAGATGACTACCAGACAGTTTTAGGTTGTGACACAGGGTACAGGAGCCCAGTCAGAGCTCGCCGTGCTCCTTGAGTTGAGGAGATGGAGCTAAGAGGCCAAGAAGACCTAGAAAGCCAGAGCTTGCAGGGGAGGCCACTGGAAAGCAAAGAGCTTCCCTGAAACAGAACCACAGAAACCTACAAAAGGCCCCCTCAGGTATGTAACAGAGTACTGGCAAGCATGTGTATGTAAGGAAACTTCCTCAGGCCAAGGAAAGAACCAACCAAAGGGATTATACAAATAATGACAATGGCTCACACGGAGCCAAAAAGAGTGGTGATTTTCACCAGCAAAATTGGAAAGCCTTATAATTCAAGAGGTCCTAGGGAGAGTACTCGGAAAGGTCTTGCCTCAGCATTAGGGAGAAAAACATCCATAGACTAAATAATGGTCTGGTTCTGCCTAAAAAATCTTAAAGACCTGAAAGTACCAAACTATTTTCAAGTACTTTAACAGCATCCCAGAGCAAAGCTCAAGAATATTTATAGGAATATGGACACCCTAGGCATCCAACCAGGTAACATTCTTAATGCCTGGCATGAAAACATTACCTAGTATGCAAAGAAGCAGAAGAACATGACCCATATGCTGAAAAATCAGTCAATTAAAAGAACCAGAACTGACACAGATGTTATAATTAACCGACAAGAACATTAAACAGCTTTTTAAGATCGTATAACTGATTAAGATTAAACATGTTAAGTAGAAACTAGAAGATATAAAAAAAGAACCAGGTTGAAATTCAAAAGATGAAAACTACAGCCTCTGTGATGAAAAATACACTGGGTGGGATAGATGGCAGATTAGATGTCACAGAAGAAAAAATTAGTGAACTAGAAGACGTAGCAATAGAAGGTATCCAAAATGAAACAGAGAGCAAAAAGATTCAAAGGTAAACTGGAGTATTTATGAGCTGTGTAACAACTTTGAGAGGTCTAATATATATAAGAGCCCTAGAAGTAAAAGAGACAGGGAAGAAAAATATTTAATGAAATAATGGCCAAATAATTTCTAAATTGGATGAAAACTATAAACCACAGATGTAAGTATCTCAACAAACCTCCAGCATAAGAAATATGAAAACTACACAATGTACACGATGTACATAATAACAAAATTCCTCAAAACAAGTGGTGGAGAGAAAAATCTTAAAAACAGCCAGATGGGGCCAGCCCAGTGGCATAGTGGTTAAGTTCGTGCACTCCAATTCAGCAGCCTGGAGTTCGCAGGTTCGGATCCCAGGGGTGGACCGACACACCTGTCAAGCCATGCTGTGGCGGTGTCCCATATAAAGTAGAGGAAGATGGGCACAGATGTTAGCCCAGGGCCAATCTTGCTCAGCAAAGAAGAGGAGGATTGGCAATGAATGTTAGCTCAGGGCTAATCTTCCTCACAAAAACAAAACAAAACAAACAAAAAAACTGCCAGAGAACAAAGAAATATTCCATACAAAGAAACAAAGATAAGTATAATAACAGTTTTCTCATCAGAAAGATACTAGGTGAGAGGGCAGCAGAGCAGAATTCTATTCTGAACAAAACTAGATTTCAAAAGTGAAGCTGAAATAAAGACTTTTTTGATATAAAAATGGCTGAAAGAATTCATCATGAGCAGACTTGGTACAAGAAATGTTAAACGATGTTCTTCAAGGAGAAGGAAAATGATAATAGCTGGAAATATGGATTTACACAAAGAAATGAAGAGTGCCAGGAATGGTCAATGTGTGAGCAAATACATAATATATCCTTGTTATTTAAGTCTCTTTAAAATGATAATCTGCTGTCTAAATAAATGTAACAACAGTGTAGGACTTTGTTTATAACTTACACAGAAGAAAAATATAAAACAACAATAGCACAAAATCTGAACCTCAACCTGAGGTTGCATACATAATTACATACATAATAATATGTATATATAAATTAATCAAGATCAATTATGGACAGAAATGTAAAGCATAAAACTATAGAACTTTAAAATACATACATAAGGAGAAAATCTTGAGGATTTAGGGTTAAGCGAAGCGTTTTGACTTGACACTAAAATAATTTGGTGGACTTCATTGAAATGAATCATTTTGCTATATCAAGACAATGAAAAGACAAATTAGAGACCGAGAAACATATCTGCAAATTAGATATCCAATAAAAGGTTTATTTTTAAAATATATAAAGAATTTATAAAACTCAACAATTTTAAAAAATCCAGTTAGACATTGAGCAAGAGAAAAGAATAGACATTTCACTAAATAGGAATCATAGATGTCAAATAAGCACATGAAAAGATGTTCAACATCTTTTCCACTAGGGAAGTGGAAATTAAAAACCATACTTACTGAGATATCACTACACACTTGTCAACATGGCAGAAATTTAAAAATAGTGATTACACCAAATGCTGGTAAAAATCTGGAGAAATTGAATCGCTCCCACATTGCTGGTGGGAATGTAAAGTGTAGAGTTACTCTGGAAAATAATTTGAAAAATTCTTATAAAATTAATAATAGAATTATCAATGGTCCAGCAATTATACTCATGTGCAATTATCCCAGAGAATGAAAACTCATTTTCATGTAGAAACTTGTACATGAAATTCATAGCAGCTTTATTTGCAATAGTCAAAAACTGGAAACTACCTAAATGTCCTTTGGTGGGCTAATTGTTTAACTGTGGCATATCCGTACCATGTAATGTTACTCAGAAATAAAAAGAAAGAATGGACTATTGATGCTTGTAACTACTTGGATTAATCTCAAGGGATTTATGCTAAGTGAAAAAATCCCATCTGAAAAGGTTACATACTGTATAATTTAATTTATACAACATTCTTGAAATAACAAAATTATATAAATAGAAACCAAATTGGTGGTTTTCAGGGTTAAGGTAAGGAGGTGGTGGGAGCAGGACGAAAGTGTGTGTAGCCGTGTAAGGGCAACGTGAGGGATCCTTGTAAAGGTGGAAATGTTTGGTACCTTGGTTGTATCAACCTCAATATCTTGGTTGTTACAGTGAAGTATACTTTTGCAGAATGTTACCATTGGTGGAAACTCAGTAAAGGGTACATGAGATTTCTCTGTATTATTTCTTACAACTGCATATGGATTTACATGTATCTCAAAATATAAAGCTTAATTTAAAAAGAAAAAATAGATGTATGGGACGTCATCAAAATTAAGAATATTTGCTCTTGTAAGGCAATATTAGGAAAATAAAAATGCAAACCAAGCCACAGACTGGGAAGAAGTATTTTCAAAACATTTATCTGACAAAGGATTTGTTTCCAGAATACGTGAAAACTTACAATTCAATAATAAGAGGATAACAAAAGGAATAAAAGACACAAACAGGTACTTCACCAAGAAGATATGTATTACTCAAGAAGCAAGTAAAAGAATGTGCAACATAATTAATTATTAGGGAAATGAAAATTAAAACCACAATGAGATTCTACTGTACAACTAACATAATAGCTTAAAATAAAAAGACTGAGAATATAAAGTTTTGTAGAGGATGGGAGTAAATAGAATTCTTACACATTGATAGTGGAATGGAAAATGCTTCAGCCGCTTCAGAAAACTCCTTGGAAATTTCTTATGAAGTTAAACATACACTCAACAAGTGACCCAGCGATTTTATTTCTAGGAATTTAAGAGAAATGAAACTATATGTCCACACAAAGACTTATACATAAATTCTTTATTGATAATAGTCAAACCTATAAGTAACTCAAATGGATAAACAAATGGCAGTTATCTATCCAATGGAAAACTACTCAACAATAAATAAGAACTACTGACACATGAAACATGGAAGAATTTCAAATGCATTAAGCTAAGTGAAAGAAGTCAGTTTCAAAATGCTACCTACTGAACTATTCAAAATTGTTTAATATGTAAATTTCATAAGACTTAAACCTTAGAGTGTATGTTCTCTGGCCACAATGGAATTCAATTAGAAATTAATGTCAATTGATATCAATAACCCTAGAAAAACTCTAAAATTTGGAAATTAAAGAACACACTGAAATAAGCCATCGATAAAGGAAGAAATCACAAGGAAAACAGAATATTTTGAATGATACACCACTTCACAACCACTAGGATGGCTAACATAAAAACAATATAACAAGCATTGGCAAGGATGTGGAAAAATTGGAACCATGAAACATTGCTGATGTGATCGTAAAATGGTGTAGCAGACACTTCGGAAAACCCTTTGGCGTTATCTCAAAATGTTAAACATAGAGTTACTTATGACCCAGCAATTCCACTCCTAGGTATATACCCAAGAAAACTGAAAATGTATGTCCACACAAAAACCTGTACACAGATATTCCTAACAGCATTATTCACGAGAGCCCAAAAGTGGAAACCACCCAAATGTCCATCCACTGATTAATGGATAAAGTGTAGTTTCCATACAATGGGATGTAATTTGGCAATAAAAAGAAATGAAATACTGATAGGGGATACAACATGGATGGGCCTTGAAATCATTATGTTATGTGAAACAAAAGGTCACAGATTGTACGAATATCATATGAAATGTCCAATATAAGAAAATCCATAGAATTAGAAAGTAGATTGATTAGTGGTTACCAGGGGCTGGGTACAGGAGGCAATTGGGAGTAGCTAAGGAAATTAATTTCTTTACCTTAGAAAATTATAAACATGAGAGCAATAATTAGTGAAATAGGAAACAGATGAAAGTCGAAAAAATTTAAGAAATCCAAAAGTTTTTTCTTTGGAAAGAGTAATAAAATTGCTAGACTCCCTAATAATATTAATATAAAAAAGAGAGAGAGTAAGAGAGAACATAAAGAATAAAAACATGTGTGTCCTTCAGATCCTACAGACATTAAAAGGGTAATAAGGAAATATTGTAAACAGTTTTATGCCAATAAATTTGACAACTTAGATGAAAAGGAAAGTGCAACTTACCAAAATTGATACAAGAAGAAGTACAACATCTGAATAGTCTCACAATTGTTCACCTGGGATGGTGAAAATGTTCTATATCTTGACTGGGTTGTTATACATGCATTGCAACTCGTATAATTACACATTTAAGATCTGTGCATTTCACTGGATGTAAATTTTACTTTAATTTTTTAAAAATAAGGTGTTTTTATATTTTAGTGGAGTGGAGGCAAAACACTTACCATAGGGTCTGCACATTGCATCAGCTCTGTGAATAAACAGTAGCTCTTGCTATCAGTATCAAGGCGTCGGGCACAGAAGAAAAGCCCAGAGGCTTGTCCAGACCCCAGGAGAAAGGGAGATTTCAGCAAACATGTGTGACATGGACGAATGCAGTTTGGAACTGCAACAGCTCCATAATTTTCAATTAAAAAAAAAACAGTTTTCTGGGAGATAGATCAGACAAGTGAAGAGTGAACTGTCTATCATCTAGATAAATAGGTTTCCATGGGAGTGTGGGGGCAGAAAGACTTTGTCCCTTCCTGATGATGGATTTCTTGCCAAGGACCAAGTTCATACAGGTCTTAGCACAAACGAAGGGCTCCTTAGTTTCAGGCACGCTGCTGAGGAGGTGGACCCAGGAGGCATAAACAGGGCATTGAGGACCCAGGCACCTCTATCTAGCAGCTCACAGCCAGAAGGAAATGCCCTGAGGGGCTCTCCATCTGTCTGAGATTCTACATTCTATATGCCTGCTGTGTGCTGGGTTAGATGGGCCTAACCAGGCCCATCTGAGCACTTTCAGCTTAACACACTTCGTGTCGTGTGAAATCTACGGAACATCCTCTTTAACATCACAGGCATCTGAACACGCTCAACTTCACCCTGTGGACAGCCGCTCTTCCGGAGCTGACAATCCCATACGTCCTTCCTGCAAGTTCCCCTGCTTAAAGATGTCTCCAGTTGGCTGGTATCCCAAAGGAGGATGTCAGGGAAGTCAGCCCACAGTTAGTTGTCCCTGGATTTATGGCTAGAGGGACAGCTCCAACTTCAGAAACAGGTTGAAGTGTTCAAGAATCCACTTGGAAAGAAAGACGCTAGAACTGGATTATTCATGGGAGGTAATAAAATAGTACCTTAATGCTCTCTTCCAAAGTAAAATTTACAAAGGGTGAAATGCACAGATCCTACGCGTGTAATTCTGTGCATGTAAGTATGTGTGTATAATTTCCACATTGAGATCCTGAGTCCCTTTGAAGCCCTATGGACCCATGGCTTTGGGCAACATTGTACCTAATGTGAGAGCGTGGTTGCCCACCGCATCTGGTTGTCCACCCCCCGCCCACTCCCAGCAATATGAAGGGCGACGTAGGGAGCTAGGTCAGCCCGAGGACAGCAGCTTTGCCTTTTCATCCACGGCACCTTTGATGACTGCCATTGAGGGTTTCCATCCATCAGCGTTCTCAGAACGCCACACATTCCAATCACCCGGGAAGCTTTCAAAAACACTGATTATGGGTCTCACCCTTAAAGATTCTGATGAGATTGATCTGGGATGGGTCCAGGTGTGGCAACTTTTAAAATATTTCCAAGGTAGTCTTAATGTGCAGCCAGGGTTCAGAATTCAGTTGTATACCAGCTTCCATCTTGCAGAAGACAGAGCGGGGGGCTGGGAATAAACAGCTCTGGACCCTGGCTGAGGTTCCGCCACTAATTACCAGTGATACTGAGAGCTTCAATTTCCCTGTTCCTCAGTTTTCTTGTTTATATAAAATGAGGGAGTTGGATTCCACTGGTAGTTTACAAAGTTGTTTGCGCAGTGAGACTTAAAAAAAAAAAAAATGCCCATCATGTCCCAGGGACCCCGTCACGGAGACCAGTAAATCAAGCGTGGCTGTGATCAAGCAGAAGCAGAGAGCCCTGGCCCCACCTTCCCTCCTCCTTCAGTGTTCCCTGGAGGCACTTCGGCAGAATTCCAAGGCCCTGCAAAAGCCACTGGCTTGATGGCTTTCAATTCCCTTGTAGCATTGACACCAAGACCTTGTGGCATTTCCTTCCACTGATGGGGTCCGCCTTGTGAAATGGGAGTGCCCCCTCCAGCCTGCCTCGCATGGACACGTGCATCCCATCCCCAGCGAGGGCAGGCTGACACCGCCTGCACCCAGGTGTTGTTGACATCTGTGGCTACTTAACTAAGGATAAACAAAGGATTCCTCTTCGTCTTCCAGGGGGACCCACAGGCCACGCTCAGAGGGTGATTTCAAAATAAAGAGTCGACTAGAAAGTCCGGGAAGAGCAAGACGGTGTTTTTTTTAAGCGAGCAGGGAAGGTCAGCTTGGCTCTGACCAGCAGAGGTCAGGGGAAGAGGTCTTCCTTCGAGGCCCTCTGAAGTCATGCACGCTTTTGTTTCACTTAGAGGTACGTGCAAACTCTGACCTCGCAAGTCATGATTCTAATCATTCATCACGCAGAACGCTCACACAGCGTGCAAAGACGAGGCCAGGATGCTCACTGCAGCGTTTGCTGGTATCCCCACCCGTCGCCACCACCCACCCTGGCTGTGCTCTCTCTCACCCTGGACCTTTACTGGTTCTCTGCCTGAGAACTCTTCCATTCCCTCCACACCTAATTGACTCTTACCCCTCAGAGTGCATGTGTCACTTCCTCCAGGAAGCCCTCCTGATATCCCTGAGGAGGCCATCGCCAGGGACACCTCTAGCCTACAGGCAATGGTGGGAGCATTCATATGTGGCTCCCCTTCTGGGCAGACAATTAGAAAAGATACTGCCCCTGAGCAAACACAGCCCTGTGAGCCTATGGCTTGGGGAAGGGACGTGGTGCCTCCAGCAGGTGGACACAGACCTTTCCTAGGGCGCAGGGTTTGGTCAGTGAAGTTTGGACTAGATTTCAGCCCCCTCTCACTACACCCTACCAGGGGGGCTGTTGGTCAGTGCACAGACTGCACAACCGTGCAGGCACCTCCCTCTGAGCCCCTGTGACTTGTTCTCACAGCACTGTTTTTGTGGCTGCTATGAACACCATTTGCTGAGTTCACCACATTTAACATTTTAAATGTTAAATTGACATTTTATTTGTGAGGTCCTTTGATTAAAATCCTCTCTCCCACTGGACTGTGGGCTCCAGGAGGGCAGAGCCACATCTGATTTTGCTCACGTTATATTCCTAGCCCAGTGCTTGGTTCATGGTCTGTGTTCAAAGATACACATTGAACATATAACCAGAGACAGAGGGACCTGTGGGCGACCAGGCATGTGGAGCACAGTCTGATCAAGCCACTTACATGGGGGTGCTGAGTGACTTTTGGACTCAAAGGTTGGGGTGTGTCACGGAGGGAGGTCCCTTAGAGGAGAGCCACTTCCCTGGGGACATGCAGCAAACAGGCAAGGGGTCATTCCATTTTGCTTCCAAAGCCTGCATTGTTCCTGCTTACAAAAAATCCCCCGACAGAAGGAGCTTCATTTCCAGCTCCTCACTGAGAAAGCTCACCTGGTCTCACATCAGACCCCACCTCCCTCACTCTCTCTGCCGGTGGAGAGGCCATTTCGAATTATCCAATAAAACTGGACATTCGTACATTATCATGAAAATGAAACAGTGAAAATTTAAACAATAAAAGGATGCAGATACACGCATATATATATGCATATCCCCAGCATCTTTTTAAAAACGCACACGCCTCTGGGTTTTTCCACAAAGCAACGGGTCTTGGTAATCTTTCGGTATTGGCATATATGTATTTACCCCATTTTATTAAACTAATTTTCCGTGTTCACCTCATTCAACTTGAATTTATTTACCCAGTCTCCTTCAGATGGACATGCAGATGGCTGTTACAAACCATGCTGAAATAAATAGTCTTAAATATCCATCTTTGCATATACATGTGAGAATCTTTTTAGGATAAATAACTAGAAGTAGGATTTCTGAGCCTAACTGTGCAGACACCTTTACATTTCAACCTCTACATTTAAAGCAATAGTAGCCAAAATCTACAGATATAAAGCACTAGTTTGATGCGTATAAATATGCTGTGTGTGTGTGTGGGTGTGTGTGCACATCCCTCCACACATTTGTAAACACACAACTTCTATTCTTTCCATCGTCGCCTGCCCTGGTGCAGGCGTCCAATCACAGCACACTAATAACGGGCATAACCTCTCAGAAGCGGGGACAGCGGCTCCCTCCCCGGGACTCACAGGACCCATTTCCACCTTCCTAAGGGGCACAGCATCCTTCTGCCATCTCGCCCTCCACCCCTACCTTCATGTCTTCAAAAACCATTCTTCACAGGACTTCTGGATCTTACGCTTTCTCGCCCACCTTTACTCAATAGAGTTTAATTTCCAAAGGAGAACAATATCTCCACGTGAGAAATGCTATAAAAGTTCCAGGAGGGAGCAGGCGGAGAAGAAAGGGGAGAGGGACATGGGAGCTCATTTGAGAAGCTGGCGTGAGAGGACAAGAAAGGAGCCTGGCTCCAGGCACAGCCCAGGCGGTTGCCTGGGTGGGGGCTTTCGGGACAGAGTGGAGAGGAAGCAGGAGGCAGGAGCGGGGGCAGGAGGCAGGGGCGGGGCAGGGGCAGGAGGCAGGCAGAGGGGTGGGGGCAGAGGCGGGGGCAGGAGGCAGGGGCGGGGCAGAGGCAGGAGGCAGGCGGAGGGGTGGGGGCAGAGGCGGGGGCAGGAGGCGGGGGCGGGGGCAGGAGGTGGGGGCAGGGGCAGGAGGCGGGGGCGGGAAGCAGGGGCAAGGGCAGGGGCAGGGGCAGGGGCCCCTACAGGGGTGGAGGAGGGGACATACCTTTGCACTGTCCAGGCTTCCAGGCTGGTATAGTTCTCCCTCAGAAAAGAACTCAAACCGGCCTCTTCTGGGAAGGTCCCCTGACTCCCCCAGCCGGAGTTAGCAGCCATGGTTAAGCCTCTTGCATTCATTCATTTATTCATTCCCTCCTTCACTCATTCTACAAATATCCATTGAGCACCTACTATTGTTCTGGGTGCTGAGATTATCTGTGATAGCCTTTATAAATTGAAAAAAGATCTATATAAATATGGGGGGTTCTTACTCTGGCTAGGCCTCTTAGAAGGGAATACAGAGCAGCAGACCTAAGATTCCAGCAGCTGCAGAGCGGGGTGGTGAGAAGAACCGGGGATTTGGAATCAGAAACACGGGTTTCCCGCCCTCATTCCTCAGGTACTGACCAGCACCGCTCACTGCCAGGACTCTCTGGGCGCTGACGACCTGGACACGAACAAGCCAGCTGGGCCCCTCCCCCTGCACGGCACGCTCGTAGTTGACACAGGTAAGAACAATAAAGGTCGGATACCTATAGGGATGGATACAGCCAGATTAATAGGCACAGAGAGCGATGGGGTGGGGACGGCCTCTCAGAAGAGAACAGGGACAAATAGGGAAGGCTTCTACAAGGGGTGACTTTCGAGGTGAGACCAGAATAACTAGAGACAAAATAACCATCAGAGAAAAACATTCCCATAAGCGAGAACAGTAAGTGCAAAGGCCCTGAGGCGGGACACTCAGGCTGCTGTGTGAGAACAGACTGCAGGGGCAGGTTGGGAAAGCATCTAGTTCCTGCCTCCATGGTGTCCTTGGGCTCTGAAGGGTGTTTGGTTATTGACTATGTCTCCCTTCCAGACAGGGAGCTCCAAGAGAGCTCCATTCATCTCATGGTCCTGGCCCTTAGCACAGTGATGGCCAAGTGGTGAATCCTGGAGAGAGTTTTGCCAAGGGAGGAGGGGAGGGAGGAGGCAAGTGTTCTGTGGAGTCAGAAGGGGGCCGGGTCAGCAGCCTTGCATTTACTTTCTAGATTCTGTTTTGACTTGCCTGCTGGTTTATCTTGCTTACTTTGCACGTGACAAACTGAGAGCCATTTAGCTGATACTCAGTTCTATTTGGAGAGAGACCAGCGTATGGCAACAGGAACTACTGCCCAGAATCGGCTCCTTAAAACCACGCTCTAGGAAGCACAGGGAACCGAGTTTACAGCCGTTTGGTAAGAAGGCATGGTTCACAGGAGCGGAGCCCTGCCCTTTGGATCCGGAAGCTCGCAGCTTCTCTGCAGAAGATGAGGCGGATGCAGCCACCGCAACACTGTTACAGCATCAGTCCCTTTCCACTGGCCCGGATACACCAGGGTACAAAACTTCAGCAGAGCAAACCACGGCCTCTGCTTTAGAGAGTCAAGGCTGTGGGTTGTCGTATTTTTCTGACGTGCATGTGTTTGGCTGGGAGGCAGAGGGACTGCAGTGGGAATTCATCAGGGACTCTGAAAGAACCTCAAAAAAGTTTTGGTCCCTTGACAAGAAAAATACATATCATGGACGTGAAGTTTGCATAAAATTTCAGAAAGCTCCTGAAGCCTTGCGCGGATCTCTGGAGAAGAACTCATGCCTTCGGGACAGCAGGATCCAGGCGGGAAAGCCACGGCATTTGAGGGCATCAGCGCAAGGCCCAGGAGCAGTGTTTTCTGGCAGGAGCTGGGAGAACGTACCTGCCTTGGCTAACCAGACCAGCAAAATATCAAGCTTGACTTTGGTTTTCTAGCTGCTTAGGAGGGCTGACCTCTTCGTTTAGTGGAGCAATCCCCCTGCTTCCATCTGGAAAGGCTAAGGCACACACTGCAATACCAGGGTGGAAGTCCCTGGGCGCGGCTGTCTAAATTTCAGCAGCTCCGCCCCGGGCTGGTGAGTGCTGTGTGCACACTCTGACGGACAGACTGCATGGTCCCTGGTGTAAACGGTCAGGAAAGGGAAAGTTCACAGCTCAGAGCTGCAGGAGCTGACTTGAAAGGATGGGGATACTCAGTTTCCATAATGCACACCTGGTAAGACAAGAGGATTTATTTTTGATTCACAGGAGAGCTCAGAGTCTAGAGAACATGGAAGACTGAGGGACAAATATCCACGAGGAAGTCTCTCTGTGTTCAGATCTTTTGTTCTCTCGTGATATCTACAAGTTCTTCTTTGATAATTCTCACTTTAAAAGGTGGAGGCTAATTCGTTTCCCGTTAAGTATGGGATGTACTTACTGGCTTGTTTTTAACAAATCGAATGTGTGTTGTCCAAGATTAGGACAGAAGCAGCATCCTGGCTTCCTCCTTACTCTATCCCTCAGATACCTGTCTCTGTCTCTATCTCTGTCTCTGTCTCTCTCTCTCTCTCCCCTCGCCTTCCTCCCATCCCCTCC
Organism: Diceros bicornis minor; assembly: GCF_020826845.1. Lineage (NCBI taxonomy): Eukaryota > Metazoa > Chordata > Mammalia > Perissodactyla > Rhinocerotidae > Diceros > Diceros bicornis. The sequence goes on from NC_080758.1 coordinate 3,435,420, forward strand.
CTCCCCTTCTCCCTGGAAAGCTGCAGCTGCCCTATCACAAGAGCACTCAGGCAGCCCCGTGGAGCAGCTCACCGTGGTGAGGAGGGGGTCCCTGCCTACAGCCACGTGAGGGAGCCTCTTGGAATGGAGCCTTCCGATGCCGAGATGCGGATGCCGCAGCCCCAGCCAGCATCCTGACTGCAGTCCCCCAAGCCAGAGCCCCCGGCCAAGCCCCTCCCGGGTTCCTGACCTGCAGTAACTGTCGGATAATATGTGTTGGTTCTTAAAAGCCACTGAGTCGTACAGCAATTTGTTACACAGCAACAGGAAATGAATACACTCTTGAAAGTCCCTCCCTCGGAGAAGAACCCTACTTTAATTGAGCACATACTCTGTGCCAGACTGTGTCAGCTGTTACACAAACTATTTGTTTCCACTCCCGTGACAGCCCTACAATCTTACAGTGAAAACCTGAGTCCAGGTGATGCCGAGAAACACGCCCAAATGTCACCACCCTCTACCTCAGCAGCCTCACGCAGCGTCCTGGCACTTGCCCAAGTCGCGATTGTTCTGTCTGTGCCTGACGGGCTGAGCTTGGCTGGTTTGCCCGCTAGAGGGCAGAGCCCAGGTCGGCCTCGGTCTCCAATCCACCCTCAGTGCCCGGAGGTCTTTGATGCAGAAACGAATGCCTGGCTGAATGGATTCGTGACCCAGAGGAGCAGCAGAGCCATGGCTCAGACCACATGACAAAGGGCTTTGCTTCACTCAAAGTTCAGTCCAGTCTAGAGCTCGGTTTGTTAGCAAAGTAAGAAATGGGACCAGAGCGGGAAAGAACTGAGTGACAAGGAGCCTTGATGAGTGCCGGGAGCTGAGTTCAAGAGCCACGTCCTGTGCAGGTGATGGCAGCCCCAGGCCCTGCAGAGCAAATCCGAGGTTTAGGCGGAGCCAGGCAGGAAAGGAATTGTTCCTTTGACCCACCTCTGAGCCCCGCTGAGCTTAATCCCCGGGGCAAAGAGGAGCAGGAGGAAAGGAGGGGCCTGACCTGACCTGTGGCTGCCTCTCTCTCAGGGGAGGTGGCTCCCACTGCGCCACCCGCCCAGTCCTCCCTTCTCCTCCGCACTCTCTCTCTTCCTTCCCCTCTCTCCTCCAGCAACAGGGCATTAAGATTTTGGAGACTCCAAGTACTGGAAAGATTATGGTGTCCCCTCCCTCATACACAATTCAAAATAAAAGTCCCTAATAAACCATAAAATAGGCATAAGAAGTCCAACGAGGAGCACTGATTTCTTTCCCGAGGGTCCCCTTGATGAACTTTTAGAAATGCTAGATACTTTTTTCTCTTCCAGCAAGTGCCTATAGAGCAGTGACAGTTCACACGGAAATGGCACCTCCTAGGTGTGGGCACTATTAAGTCCTCACACACATTAACTGAGTGATGCTCACAACAGCCCTAGGAGGTAAGTGCTGTCACCCGCATTTGTCAGACGTGGAAATCGAGGCACAGAGAGGTTAACTCACCTAGGAAGTGTCAGAGCCGTGGTCAGACCCAGGCAGCCTGGCTGCAGGGGGCCCTAACCACTGCCCTCGGGCACTGTCCTCACTCCCTCCCCACCTCCCTCCTGACCTACCACTCCCCCCTCGCTCTCAGGACCAGAACCTTAAATACCATTTAAATAGCGAGAAAGCAGGAGTTGGGATCCCTCCGAAGCTCGAGGTTTGCAGGCTGGATGAGGGGATCCTCGCAGGGTCAGCTGTGAGCAGTGTCCGGGTACCCGGGACGCCCAACTAGTCCTTCCTCGTGGAATCTCCTCCCTCACGAGACTCGAGCTCAGCAGACGTTTACTGAGTGCCACCCACATGCCGGGGACTGTCCCAAGCGCTGGGGACATGACCACGAGAGAGAGGCTCCCTGCCCTCAAGTCGGGGACTGAGACATGGCACAGACGTTGTCACCGGATTGACCCCTTCTGGCCTGGAGGGATCACATCCCCAGAGGAAACAGTGCCTGGTTATGCCTCGTTTTCTGGGAGCCATGGACAAAGGGATGTCCAGAAGCAAACACTGGACAAAGGGATTCTTCTGCTCGGGAGCTGTTGGACGACTCTGCGTGGGGGACTCGCTATCAAGTGACAAGTGCCCTGGTTACTGCCTGGGGAAAGGACGGTCCTGCTGCCCAGAAAGAAACCAACCAACTCCGGATGCCCTACTGGAAAAAACACCACCCTGGGTGGGAGTAGACACCTCGTCACTCAGGGCGGGCCACCCAGCTAACGGTAGACTAGCCCCATTGGCAAATGTCCTCCCCACCCAGAGGAATGCAAGCAGCGGCGGGTGACCACCTGGCAGAGCGGACTCAATGAGATTCCCGTGGGGGTGGGTGAGCAGCTGTAAAGGACTCTGCCAGGATTCACGGCTGCTGCCCTCGACTGACCGTGAGCACTGACGTGCTGGACTGGGTCTTGACAACAGGTGACTTCGAGTTCCTTTCAGACTCCAACACTCTATTTAAATAATGTGGAATTCTGACTCCACACATGGCTGGAGGTGTGAAGGTGGCTTCTCGGAGGGCACATCACTGAGCCGAACGCTGAAGGAAGAATACAGATCCGGTGTGTAAGGACGGCAAGGAGAAGGAGAGAGGTTGCACGTGGGAGTGTTGAGAGTGAAGGTCCATGTGGGAAGCACAGGCTACGTCGAGGAAACAGTGTGTCCAGGATGAGACTGTGTCACATGGCCACGTGATATTCAGTAGGCCCCACACTTCTCCTGCCATGGCACCATCCTAGGGAAGCTTCTCAGTGAACTCTTCCACACGTTAGCAAACGTAGCGACAGTCCACCCCAGTGCTAAAGCCAGAAACCTGGGGCTCAGGCTTGCCAGCTACTCGCTCAGCCTCCAAACCCATCGAACGCCAGTCCTGTGGAGTCCAGCTCCCACGTGTCTCAAGAATGCACCAACTTCTCTCCTTCCGCACTGCCACCTCCAATCAGACCACCATCATGTCCTCCCCAACAGCACCCAACTGGTCCCCAGCTTCAACGCAGCCTGCGTGGAGCAGCTGGGAGGTTTTCAGTCCCTGGGTCTGATCACATCCCCCTGCTAAAGAAACTCTACCGTGTCCCTTACTTGTGGGGTCCAAGATGATGCCAGGATGTTGTGGTGGGAAGGGCCTAGTGATGATGACCTAGTGGGGCAGAGGGACAGCAGGCTCTGCATGGGGCTCTCTTCTCAAGGAGAAAACCTGAATTAGTCCTACCATGTGTGGGGGATGCCAGCTCTCGGCAATTAGCGGGGTGAATTCAGAGGAAGGAGAGATATGGCTGTACCACCCAGCCTTTGGTCCTGCCCCACTTAGATGCTTAGGGGTGAGGAACATGCTCAGCTTGACCCGCAGGCTGACCTGGCTTCACGTCATTCCACCCTCCCCAGCCTTACCCTGCACACCACCACCCCCCTCATTCCTCCTGCAGAATCCCTCTTCATCGTCACTTCATAGGGCCAGCCTCCCCCGACTGGGCTGCATCAGACCGCTAGCTATTTGCATTTGCAGCATCTGCCTCTCTTCTCCACAGCACTTTGCCCAGTTATAATATTTACATCTACTTGTGTGATTTTCTCAAAATTAGTGCCTTTCTCCCCCACTGGACCGTAAACACCACAAAGATAGGAACTGGGTCTGTCTGGTTTACAACTGGATCCCAGGTCCCAAATGGGCTGGAGATGGGGCATATGCACAATAATATGTTCTGGAATGTCACGGAAGGTCAGGTTTGAGATTCAGGGCCCTGAAGTACCCACGAATCAGCAGAAGGCTTTGGTCGTCTGGATGCTGAAGGGGCGACCACCAGGGAAAGATGAAGGGATCGATCACGAGGATCCTCCCCTTTCTCTCTCCAGGGCAGGTGGCCAGCTCAGACTTGGTGGAGGGAGAGGCTAGTCTGTGCATCTGGGGTGCGAGGAGTGCAGAGCACCTCCTCATTGATCAAATGGTGTGAGCTTAGAGCTGTGCTCCCAAAAGAATCTCCGTTGCCTGCCAGGTTGCCGTGCATTAAAAGGCGGGGTGCAGGCTGCAGGAGCGATGGCTGTGGACACCTAATGGGGAGGCATGTCACCAGTCTCGGGCAGAAGACAGTTAAAACCTTCATCATCTAACCCGGTCCCAGGGCCATTTCAAAGGACAATAAACTTTTTCATTCTCACTTAAACTCTAATTTGGGGGAAGGTATTCCTTTTGTTTGACTTTTCAAAGGGGAAGTAACACAAATTAGGATCTAACTTTGGAAGCTGTGAACTTCCTCCCGGGTCAATACTGACTAACATTTACTGAGGACATATTACACGCTGGGAGTTGATTTCAGGCCAGTGTGGTAGGACAGGCATTGCTATTTTCCAGAGGAGGAAACTGAGGCTCAGAGAATTTGAGAAGCTTTCCAGGTGCACAGCCACGAGAAGCAGGATGGAAACTCACCCAGCCCAGCAGCTCCAGGACAGAGCTGGTACATGTGCCACGATCCACGGCTGCCCCCATGTTACTGCGGGTGGTACCCACAATGATCCTGCGGTCCAAGGAGGGACACGAGAGGAGGTGGGGTTACTGACGTTTCCCATCAGATGATTCTCTGTCAGAGGGGGAACTGTCGCTGTCCTGGGCATCGTAGGTGTTTAGCAGCATCCCTGGTGTCTACCCACTAGATGTTAAGATTACCTTCCCTCCAGCTATGCCAACAGAAAATGTCCTCAGACATTGTCAAACATCCCCTGGGCAGGGGCTGGGGGCAGAGTCACACCCAGCTGAGAGCCCCTGAGTCAGAGGACATGTGAGTTTCATGAAATAGAGACAAACTTCTGGAGTATTCTACAAAGGCAGGTCCTGTCTTATTCTCCTTGCTACAACTGTCACAGTGCAAATTTTAAAAATCCCCAAATGCGAGCTCTCCAGGACTTACTGGAAATTGAGATGACATAACATGATTCCGGGTAAAGAGAGAGATTAGAAAAAAAGGGGAAAATGATTTTTCTCTATCTGGGACCACATTCTAGGGAACTTCCATGCTTTAAAGAATTCAAGGAAATAAGGCACCCTGCCCTCTCTGTGGGTTCCTCTGGGCCTCTTCCCATAACGTGACTCCCATGCTTAAGGGCTCATGTGAATTTCTTATCAATCCTGCGGTTACCCATGCATGCAGGTGCTTATGGGTTTAATGTCCATCTCTTCTGTAAAATGGAAAATTCACGGGAAGGGGCGTGTGTCCGATCCATCTTTGCAGCCCACGGTCAAGCCTGGTACCTTGCACTTGTTAGCTCCTCAACAATATTGTTGAATAGATCTCCGTGCATTAATCCTTTCAAATTCTCCCCAAATCATCAGGTAACAGTTACAAATTTCTAAGTATTTATACTCACAAGTTACTCTATAGTTGATTATTTGCAGATCAGGTGGGGTGAGATCCTCACAAATGTAAAATCTCAGTGAATTTTGCTCTAACCTAATGGCCGTGTCATTGATTTTTGTCACTCTTCGTCTCTTCTATTTTAGAAATAATAGTCATCAGCTGCTGTAATCAAAAGTCTCCCCATAAATTTAATGATTTGGGGGGTATTGGTTGTTTTTGAAACAACACCTGCAGAACAATCATTAGAACCTTGATTAATTCTGTCTGACACGTGAAAAAAATGAAATACATCTTTTAAAAAGCTGCAGGGTTTTTAGTGTGAATAATTTGCTGAATATTCTAAGAAGGGATTACACTGCTAAATATGTAACAGCACAAATATTAGAAGAGATTCTGTGTGTGTTTGCATGTGCGTTTGTGTGTGCATGCATGTCTGTGTTTGTGTGTCTGTGTGTACATGTGCATATGTGTTTAACCATCTAGTTTTTTGTAGATGCTTCACCTACTGCAGAGAGAAATCAGAAAACTCTTGGCATCTTGCAGAAGAAGAGCATGTAGACACTGGCTTTGGAATTCCCCAAAATTAGGGAGCCCAGTGACTATTTTTAGATACCATACAGAACAGGGATTTACTTTGTTCTCTCCAGCTTCCTAACCCCAAAACTAGGGATTAAAGTTATAAAGAGACTCCATGTATGAAAGAAATGAAGAGTCTTGCGTGGCCTCTCTGTCAGCGAAGTGGGACCATCACCTGGGTGACCACTGGTTAAGGTACCCATTGAAGAGCTCCCCACGTGGAGCGAGAGCCTGACATGCCGTAGATGACCAGGAAGAACCCCTCTCCCTCAGGGGGCTGCCTGGAGTGCAGGGCAGTCAATGACTACAAGGCAGCGTCCCTGAGGCGTGCTCACGGAGCCCTCCTGGGGATGGAGGAACGCTTCATACTACGTGCCCCTGCTGGGGATTCATAATACACAGGCAACACATAAATGGCTCTGAGAAATTCTGCAAAAAGATGAATCTCTATTTAATTTTGTTTAATTGATTTTGTTTAATTTTAAGACAGTGTTTCCCAAATTTATTTGGCTATGATGTCCCCACTTTCCTTTACATAAAACTTTCTACTATCTTGAGTCACGAGGGTCCCAAAATATTCCTTTGGGGAAATGCAGACCCAATGCTGTGACTGAAAAATGGCAAATACGTTTGGGGAAGAATGTTGCCAAGTAGGACTGTCAAAATTCTTTGATGAATCTTAAATTTTTTTATATGGGCTCCAGAATCACCATCTGGAGTAACCCATCCAAATGCTGTTTTTCAAACTGTGATATGGGGGAGAAATACAGCCCAAATAGACCATAGCAAGTCCTAGAATAAGCAGGGCAAGTCCAGAATAACCATTAAATGACCTGGTGTGGTTTAACCCTTTTCAGGACACCAGGAACTCTACAACTATGAATAAGATGTTCAGAAGCTAGACCACCCATTGCAGAGGCCGTCTCAGATCACAGGCTTCCTGGAAGAGGACACATTTCAGCTGAGACCTGGAGAGTGGGTAGGAGGAAGGCAGGCCAGAAGCCTCTCTCCATGGTGCTAGTTAGAGTACTGACCCTCTGTATACCATGCAGGAGACGCGGGGTTTATAGTGGTTAAGAGTATGGCTCCTGCCAGAAACAGACCCACACTAAGACAGTAACCTGGCTTATTGCCAGAGCCACACTGTAGTGCGCTGGGAGGGTCTTGTCTTTTCCACTGATGTGCTAGGTCAGTAGGATATCCACATGGGGAAAACTGTCCCTGCATCCTATCTCACACAATGCACAAGAATCTACTCCCGTGGATTGTGCATCCAACTGTGAAAGGCAAAATCTGGAAGCTTCTAGAAGAAAATATAGGAGAATGTCTTCATAACCTTGAGGTACTCAAAGATATCTTAAATAGGGCACAAAGAGTACTGACAACGAAGGAAAAAAATGACCGATACAAAGCAAAATGTGGACAGCCTGATAGGAAGAATTGAATAGGCACCTTATGGAAATGCCAAAAGCCAGTAAACATGAGAAGGAGCTTAACTTCCTTAGTCACCCAGGGAATGCAAATTAAAACAATGCAATGCCACCACACACCCATCTATGAGCTAAAATGAAAAAAACTAACAGTTCTGAGTATTGCTGAGAGTGTGGATCTACAGAAACTCTCATATACCCCAGACTGGAGTATAAATTGGTGAAGCCACTTTGGAAAACAGTCTGGCAGTATCTTCCAAAGCAATATACCCAATGACCATGTGAGTCCATACCTGAGTATATTCGCAATACAGTTGCAGGGTTGCATTTACCAAGACATATATAAAAGGTGCCTCACAGCAGCACTATTTGAAATAGGCCCAAACTGGAAACAACCCCAAAGTCCATCAACAGTAGAATGTTCACACAGTTCAATACTGTGCAGTAATGAGAATGCGCCAACCATCACTACACACAATAACACATTTGAGTCTCACCAACAATGTTGAACAAAAGAAAGCAGACACTAAACCGTTTGAGCTTTACTAAATGTAGATTCCAATCATGCACATTCACACAAAGGCAAAATTAATCTATGGTGTAGAAGTCGGAAAGTTATGTCCCCCCCATATATATATGTTGAAGCCCTGACCCCTCCTGTGATGGTATTTGGAGGCAGGGTCTTTGGGAGGTAATTAGGTTTAGATGAGGTCATAAGGGTGTGTTATGATGTTGTTAAATTAACATTTGTTAAGTAGAGCCCCCTGGGGTGCCAGATGGTGATCCAGAGTTCAACAAAAGACCACAGGAGAAAGTGAAATAGAGAAGTTTATTACTCGTAGGTTCTGGAGGAAGTACAGAGCACGCTGGCCACTTGGCCATACAAAATGGATATTGAAGCAGCAAGACCATGGAGTAGCTCAGCTAAACTCTCAGTGAGGTGGGGCTCTCATGACGGTATTAGTGATCTTATAAGAAGAGACACCAGAGAGCGTGCTCCATCTATTTATCTGTCTATCTAGCTTTCTACCTACCTATCCATCTATCTCTTCCTCTCCACACCCCACCCGCTACACCAAGAAAGCAGCCATCCTCAAGCCAGGAAGAGGGACCTCAGCAGAGCCCGGCAATGCTGGCCCCCTGATCTCAGACTTCCAGTCTCCAGAACTGGAAGAAACAAATTTCTGCGGCTTGAGTCACCCAGTATGTGGTATCTTGTTATGGCAGCACAAGCTAATGCAAGAGGTTACCATGAGCAAGAGGGGGACACTGGGTCTCAAGAGGTCATTCTGGTGTAAAATTTTTTCTTATTTGAGGTGGTTACATTGGCATGTTCAGTTGATGAAAATGCATTGAGTTGTGTACTTAAGCTCCATGTACTTTTCGACATGTAGACGACATTCCAATAAATAGTTCATGCACACACACACACACACACACACTGATTGCAGACTGGGGCTAGATCACCACTTACTTACATTAGGCAAGGTAATAAAACTGTTTCCATTTCCTCTCCAGCAAATGGGAGTAATAATTGTCCCTGCCTCATGAGGCTATTAATGAGGCTAACAGAATTCATACACATGGAGCTCTAAGACCGATGTCTGGTACATAGTAAACACTCAACTAAGGTGAGCTGTTGTTATTATTATTATAGCCACTATGTAGACTCTTTACAAACAAATATATACAAACAAATTGCAGAAATATATATCCATACATATTCATGTTATATTCTGTCTCTTTCTCTCTCTCCCTCTCTCTCTCACACACACAGGCACACTCACACACACACACACACACACCTTGTTTTGGGTCTATTTTGGCCTCTGTAATATTAACAAACTAGAAGAAACAGACTCATTTCTCAGGAATGCCCTGTCACAGAAGTTCTCCCAAACCATTTCACAATGCGCCAGAAGTTTCATCAACAAAGTTAATGAAGAAGCAGCATCTTGAGGGCCCAGTTGGCTTCTGCACTCAGCTTGCACTCCTGCCCCATGGAGCCTGAGCCTCTTACGGTCAGAAGGGAATACAGTTCTGACTGTCCGAGGGGCTCTGGAGCTGCACGGAGATTCATCTTAATTAAGCCAAATTCAGTTTCAATCAGAACACCACTTCTTTATCCATTTCACACAATTTAGAAAGGAAGCATATTTTTTTAATCACAAACTGAAGCCTGCACAAACCAAGGATATGGCCCACTCCAACCCTGGGTATAACTATCAGAATTTGGCAATAATCTGGCAGATTCAGCACAATAATAGCATCTAACCTCACGAGAGAGATGTCTGTGTTTAATTGACCTGGAACACTTGTACCCACCTAGCTTGAACAAGAGGTGTGATGTTCGATCCCGTGTTGGAACTCAGATTTTTATGCCCTCTTCAGCGTGGGTTCCCTGCAGCCTGGGCCTCTTCAGCATGAACAAATGCACGCTTTGTTCTTCTGTCAAGTGAGCCAATATTCCACAAAACAAATGGGGGAAATTAGGCCACCCTGCTGAGTACTGAAAACGACATGATGCCACGGCTCTGCACTCTTCCTCTCCACTCAACTCGTTTTGGTGCTAACTCAGGGTTTTCAAGGCCTGGACAATGCCTCTTCTGGGGGCCAGGGCGTGCTTGTGTCACAGTGAGGGGGCCCCCAGCTGGGTCCTCTCACTCTGTAAGCCTCAAGGCTCAGGTTGTTTGGGCTTCAGCTACCCAAGGGCCCTCGGTTAATCGGCAGCACTGTGATTCTTTTGCTCATCCCTGGAGTCCATCCCGGCCGAAGAACCACCCTGTCCTGCATCGACATCCGACTCAGCACGTTTGCTCACAAGCTACAAGCATTTGAGTCACTGATGCTCATGGACTTTTGTTGTTGTAAGATTCCACATATAAGTGAGATCATACAGTATTTGCTTTTCTCTGTCTGGCTTATTTCACTTAGCATAATGCCCTCCAGTTTCATCCATGCTGTCACAAATGGCAGGATTTCCTTCTTTTTTTAGGGCTGAGTAATATTCAATTGTGTGCATGCAGAATGAAATATTATACATAAAATATTACATATATATTAAATATATACATATATTTAATATACATAATTAAATATATATATAAATATTATATATATCTTCTTTATCCATTCATTTGTCAATAGATACTTAGATTGTTTCCATATCTCTGCTATTGTGAATAATGTCATAGAAACAGAGGGTAGATGGGTGGTTGCCAGGGACTGGGGGCTGGGAGGAGATGGAGGGAGGTTGGTCAAAGGGTACAAACTTTCAGTTATAAGAGGAATAGGTTCTGGGGATCTAACGTACAGCATGGTCACTGTAGTTAATAATACTGTATCGTATACCTGAAATCTGCTAAGAGAGTAGCCCTTAAGCATTCTCACCAAAAAAAACCTAGCTATGTGAGGTGATGGATGCATTAATTAACTTGATTATGGTGAATACTTCACAATGTATATGGATATCACATCATCATGTTGCACACTTTAAATATATACAATTTTATTTGTTAATTATATCTCAATAAAGCTGAAAAAAGCAAATCCAGGAGGAAAAAAAGAAAAAGATGCTCATGGAGAAATTAGTGTGCAGAAAGGCAGCCCTCACCGTGCAATTAAGTCTGTGCAAGGTGGAATACTCCATCTCGAAAACACTGGAGCATCTAGAATACAACAAATAACTATTTATAAAAACGGGCTTCATGCCCATGTGTCTGCTATGAGTTTGGCTTCCACGGGAAATCGAGTTCTCTGGTCTGAAAGTTCTGAAAATACATTTCCAAAACAGGGCGTGGAGCTGGCTTCTTATTGTTTCTTGTTTTACACAAGTGTTTCATCACTGACCCAGGGACTGGCACTAATCTACTCCTTAAAGTGATTTACTGACACGCCTAATTCTGCCCAGAAGGAAACAGAATAAAAGGGCCATTACCTCCCCCAGGAGCGACAGTGCTTAGGGAAAATGAGAACGGGAGGCTTCAGCTCCTGTTCTATTGTCTCACGCCTGTGGGGGGCAGCTGTGGCAACCACCTGCCTCCTGTCCCCTGCTCCTAGGAGGTGCCCCCCGAGTCAAAGCTGGGAGCGACTCTCAGGTCTCCATCGACCTCTCTGCTGGGGCTTCCTACACTGCCTGGTCCCAAACTCCAAACTTGGGGTGGGGAGGAGGACACTTTCCCTGGGCCATGGTGATTGTCCCAGAAATGGGCACGTGCCCAAAACAGAGCCCATGAAATGCAGTGGTGCTCTATGGCGAATCTTCAAGGCCCCTAGTAGGGTCGATGTTTTCAGCTCTTCCTCACAGAGGAGGGATCAAGCGGAAGGTACTCACACCATCTCCATCCTGAGATAGCAGCCTGAACAAATTCGGGAATGGAGTGACTCGTCCTTCATCCAGCTTTAGCTTCCTTAAACTTCTGGTGTGGACACATGATAAAATGAATTTTGTCATTCATATTTCTAAACAGGGGAGGAGACACATTTTCATGCCCCGTATGTGCACAGAGTATCTGCTATCCAGCAGGTACTGTGGGCACTGGAGGTGTGAGAGTGAGCAGGAAGGACCTTGCTGTCAAGAAGTTCCGGGGCTGGTGGAGAGGGCAGAGCATCATAAGAGCAGCAGAAGTGGTAACAGTAATAATGATAATAATAGCAATTCCTGAGTGTTTGAGTGCTCACTCATTTAAACAAACAAGAACCACAGTTGCGTGATCAGTGCTGTGATGACAGGAGGCCCCCAGGCTTTTAGAAGAGTTCGAGTTGAAGCACTGAGCCCTGAGGGGTGGACAAGCAAGCAGGTGATGCCTGCACTAACATTTGAGGGACAAACAGGAGTTAGCTGCAAAAAGCGGAGGGAATGACTTGAGTCATGGGCCCAGACGTGAGTAGCTGGACCATGACCAGCGTGAGTGTGCCCAGGTCTGGATGGGGAGGACAGGGGGGTGGTGGGAGATGAGGCCAAACACTAACTAATGAGAAGCCCGGTCAGCAAGGCCCCAGTTTGCCGTATTAAACAGCCCTCACTTCATCCTGGAGACAACGGGATGGCACTGCGGGGACGGCAGCAGAGGAAAGACACATTAGGCATGTCCCTCTAACAGCTGAGGGAGGGCTGACTGCAGGGGTGCAGGGCTACCGGCAGGGAGGGAGAGTTGGTAGGATGGACATTGCATCATAATATTTAACTTTAAACTACATACCTTTTATGACACTTTTATTTTTCAAAATTCTCATTTATTTACAAAACAAATTGTGTTTTTTTCTGTTTGTTTCCTACAAAATGTGGCACTATCTATTTAAAGTCCACGCATCTGGGACCCCTAGCAGCAGACACATCAGGACGTTGTTGCAATACTGCGGGGGAGACAGTGATGATCAGACTCAGGATAGCAGCTGAGTGGGAAGGCATAGGGAAGATTTGCCTAATGTTAAGGAATGGAGTCAACCAGACTCCATGTTTATTGAGATATGGGTCCTTCAGTAGGCAAACGGTTAAACTAACCGTGGTACATCCATATCATGGAATCCTATACAGCAACAAAAAGGAGTGAACTCTTAACCCACACAATAATGTGGATGGACCTGGAGGGCATTGTGCTGAGTGAAAAAAAAGTGTCACTCTTGAACGGTCACAGACCAGAGGATTAAGTTTATATAACATACTCAAAAATGATAAAATTGATTTATGGGGCAGGAATGAGCAAGAGCCAGGAAGGACCACTCTTGTGGCTGGGCAGCTAGATGCTGGTAGAGCACTCCATGAGGTGGGAGCAACAGGCTGGAGAGGGCAGTAGTTACCTACTGCTTCATGACGAATTATCCCAACATCCAGTGGCCCAAACAACAGACATCTCTTATCTCACAGCGTCTGTGCTGCAGGTGTCTGAACACAGTTTAGCTGGGTCACCTGACTCAGGAGCTTTCAGGATGCTGCAGTTAATGTGTCAGCCAAGGCTGCGGTCATCTTAGAACTCAACTGGGCTGAGGAGTCCACTTCCAAGCTCAGGAGCTCACTCACCTGCCCACAGCAAGCCTTGGAAGAGTTGCCTCCAAGGTCACGGCGTTGGTTCATCACCATGTGGGAACCTCCACAAGCTACCTGAGTGTCCCCAAGACATGGCAGCTGTTCATGAGAGACAGACAGGCAGACAGAGACAGAGAGAAGGAGAGAGAGAGCTACAGAGACAGAGAGAGCAAGAGATGGTGAACAAGAAGGAAGCCAGAGGGTGACATGCCATGGCCTTTGCCGCCCTGTGTCGGCTGGAGAGGAGTCACCAGGTCCCGCCCACCCTCAAGGTTGGGGATCACAAAGGCATGAACACCAGGAGGTGGGATCGTCAGGGACCCTCTCAGAGGCTGCCCCCCACCCCGGGGTGGATGTCAAGTTCAGTTGTAGACACATCACAGGATAATCTTCAGTACCCAGAACCAAGCACAGTCGTAGAATTTAAGAAACGATCAACCTCTCCTGGGGAGAAACAACAACAATAATTCTTAAAAAGTAGTTTTTCCTTCTTATCTTTTTCCTCTGTCATTGGTCTCTTCTCTCTTTCTGCTCCCCTTCTCCAATTTAAACCTGAAAGCATGAAACTCTTCCCAGAGTCAGCACAAAGCGCCAGCTGCTAACTGATTAATCTGAATCAGCTACTCCTGAAAAGAAAAAATCAGGTCAGCATTCCCACCCGCAGTGCCGGAAACAGTGGCTGCTGCATCCCCTGTGCGCTCGCCCTTCACCAAATCTCCCTTTTCAAGGGCTCGATGGGATCAGGTTGCACAGGGAATGGCGAACTGGGAAGTGGCAGACGGCACGGCGGCAGACTGCAGACTGGGAAAAGTAAAACATGAGGATCAGACTGGGGGCAGGAGGGGAGAGACATTCTGCCAAAGAAGAGAAAATGTAAGGACTTAATTGAATGCTTAAAATGCCCGGCCAGCCACCTGAGATAGTGGTGACCAGTCTTCCCCCAGTGGAAATGGGGCCGCCAAGCTAAAAGGAAACAGTGATCTGGGCACATTCAGGGCGTTGGCTCATTTTTAAGCATGTGACATCAGAGAGCCCAAAATGCTGCTGAAGAACAACTCCACAGTGAAAGTTCTAGAACAGGGCATGGTGAGGAAGGCCCAGCACCACAAGACCTGCTGCAGATAAGACCTGGATACTCACTGGGGACAAGCTAATTCACACATGCAGCCCCCAAGTGTTCACTGGGAACGTCTCGTGTGGTAAGTTGTGAGCAATGAGGGATACAATGATGAGTAAGATGCAGTGTCACCTTCAAGATACTTCCAGCCTAACTTAGCAGGGAAGTCCTCAGGGGGGAGGGGAATTCCTCGAATTAAACTACTCTTCACTATTGAAAAAGACTTAAATGTTTACCTGTGGGCTCTGTCCACCATCTGCTGGCTGTAATCCTGGAAGCACTAACCTTTCTAGAAGAGCCCACTTTTCCAGCTAACTAGCTGGCCATTGAAGGGTAACGTGGGTCGGTCTGGTTACTCCTACTACATTCCCTCCCCCAGCAGAACTGCTGTTCGGGACACTGACGCATGGATAAACATGATTGTGAGATGGCATGCCCACCAATGCGCCATCCCTCCTTTTCTGAAGGACAGGAGAGCAGGGCTTCTGTGGAGCTGCTGTGGGTGGCTATTTGGAGCTACCTTAAAACAAAGCTTAGTCTTGAACGTGTCCCAAGACTGGTTCTCTGGAACAAAGGGTGTGTGAATGAGGCAGCTTCCCACTCCCTGTGGCCTCCAGCCAGACTCCAGCAAGGAAACAATGAGTATCTTCCTGGGTTCACGAGAAGTAGATCAGCCTTTCTTAAATGGCAGAAGAGATTGAAGTGGCTGCACATTCTCCCAGAAGTTCTCTTTCGATGGGTACAAACTAGAAACCGAATGATGATAATGTTTTTTTCAGAGCTATGTCATTAGCAGAAATATTTCTTAAATTTTATCTTTTAACTTAAATAGTTATTTCATGGCCATCAAAGGCTTCTCAAGCACCTGTTAGAGATGGATTTTATCTCAGAACGGAATTTCATGCTTCATTATCTTGCAATGATTGTGACTTTTAGATGATCATTATTCACTTTTTTTTTTAATGGGGACATTGGGGCAAAAGCGACATTGTGAAAACACTAGGTTGTTCCCACTATGGACAGATTCAGAGTGAGCGTTTCTGAATATACAGCTATCCCGTTTTTGAAGTTGGTAGTGAGAGCATTGTTAAACAAAGATAGAAATTAAAAATTCAGAATATATTTTACATAATTAGTATTTTAAACTTGTGTGATTTAAGCGTCACTTTAAAGAATGATTTGCCATACTGTAATTCCCACTATAAATCTCGCCTGTAATATATACATTAAAGCACTCGGAGATTGCTCTAGAATGTGAATTACTAAGCGCTGATGAATAATTTTGAATAATGTGACTGCTTTCATCATTGAGTGGAAAATTAAGATTGTGGTATGGCTCTATTTAGAAATGATTGGTTTGCAAGACTGAAACTAACAGCTGTTTGGCCTCCTCCAAAAGATGGTGCTTCCAGAGCAAAGCAGAAAGTGGCACTGATTTGAAGGGTTTTTCACGCTAAAATGTCTCTACTGGGAAGAAATGTTTTTCTTCCAGTTGCCTCAAATGACGAGTTTCTTGGAAATTGCCCAGGAAAAAGTGGAGACTCTATGTCACAGAGTGTCAGCAGTGCATGTGGGGTGTGTGCTGGCCTTGTGGCATAAACTCTGTGAGGACACAGTTGGATTTGTGAGAAGAGGATGTGAGCACTGAAGCTGGGGCACTCCTGACTCGTAGCACAGAGGAAGGTTTGACTCTGGACCAGTGCAATGCTTTCCTGTGACTGGGGGGTTTCCCAGGACCCAAGACTTTCAGTGCAAAAATCGGGAGAGTCTGGGGCCAACAGGGACTGCTACTCACCCTTAATGATGACTGTGATGATGATGAGGACAGCAGGATGATGGTTATTATCCTACTGCTCATAATAACAATAGGTAATATTTGCAAGGCTTTTGCTGGGGGCCAGCCCCGTTCTAAGCATTCACAAATGTCACCTCTTCAACCCTCACCACGATCTCTTGCCATAGGTATGACCATCCCCATTTTACCACTGAATGAAGTGAGGTCCAGGTAAGTTAAGTAACTTCTCCAAAGTCACACACTTAATAAATAAAGGGGCTGTGGTGCAAGCCCTGACTGTCTGGGTCCAACGTCTGGGCTCCCGACCGCTTTGCTCATATTAAAACCAGTGAGAACAACAGCCGTTTCTTGGATGCGTAACACGAATCACGTGTTGTGCTAAATATCTGAGTGGATATTTGACGTACTTCAGCGTGTTGAACCTTCACAAATGCTGTGCAAGGTGAGGACTCACACTCCTGTGTTGTAAAGGAGGAACTGAGGCTCTCAGAGGAGAAATACCCTGCCCGAGGTCACAGCTTCTACCCAGGGAGGCCGAGGCTGGAATCCACGTCTCGTTGACTCTAACCCCAGGGCTCTCCCCACCACACCACTCTGCCTCGCTGTACCTCTCCAGAGCAGATGTCTTCACAGTGGGACTTGTTCTACTCTACGGAGCCTATGTGGAGGAACCAAGTTGGGGAAATTTAACCCTAATGGACTCGGACCTAATGAGAGCCCTTACAACTGCTCATTCCTAACTGCTGAGTGCTGTGAATGGCCGGGACTGGGAATGTACAAGGCGCCACCACCTCAGGCTGGGTATAAACACACTGCCTGTCTTCAGCATGCTACAAATTGGTATCCCACGTGCTGCCAATTGTCTAGTATTTAGAGGATGTTTGCATACCTAAAAACAGCACACTTAGAGTCTCCTGTATTTAAATAGATTGGTCATCTTAACAAGTTTGATTCCCTCTCACTTGTTTCATCGTCCTGTGTAAAGATTGTCTTTGAAACTGTAAGTAAGGTTCAGCTGAGAGTAAACTGGGTCAGAGTTGGTTCAAGATGATAGAAATGTTGGATTTCTGGAGAGTAGATTATTGAAATAATCCCTTAATTCAACAGTTCTCAGATTAGAGCCCACAGACTTCTCCCCCTAGGGGAGTCCACAAGGTGATCTGAAAGGGCAGAACTATTTTCATTGCCTTTTTCTCTGTATTGACGTCTACGCTGATGGGGTTAAGGCAAGGGGGCTAACCTGCTGGAGCTTTAGGTGGACCAAGTCAGGGGCGACAACTGCTACAGTCATGGCAATCCTTACTGCCACACGGTCACAGCTCAACAACAACAACGCACAAGCCAGCTTCACTTGAAAATGCTCTTGGAAAAGCAGTAAAAAGTATTAACCATTGAGCATATTACTTTTAGTATATCTCAAAACTGGATTACACATCTTTTTGATATTCTGTGCAATGAAAAGTACTCATGAAGCACTTCTGCTACACAGCAAACCATGGTGGCAGTCTCAAAAAAAAATATTTGTGTGATCGTTTGAGTTGCAACTTAAACTATTGCTTTTTCATGGAACACTATTCTTACTTGAAAAAAAATGACTGACAGACAAACTATGGTTTTTCAGACTTAGGTATTTGGAATTGGTATTAGAAATTGAATTAGAATTAGAATTTGGAAAACTTATATTTTCCACCATGAGTTTTATGGCTTCTCAGTACATAATGATTTTCCTGAATAGATCAGTGGTGATATTAATGGATGTGAATTTTTGATATTGTGTAATGGAATATGTCAACGTTTGGAAAATCTGCCCCTCTCAATAGGAGTAGATCACGTGGTGTCCAACAGATGTCACTGTGTTTAAAGACCCCCGGGTGTCTCTGTGAATTCACTGCAGCCCCCTGGAGGGCTCAGCACACAGTTTGGGATTCCAGAACTATCCAAGGAAATAAATGAACACACAGAAGTCATGAGCAGCACTACCACCCACCTTGACTTAGCTAATATGATAGAACGCTACACCCGACCACTGCGGAATGCACATTCTTTCCAAGTGCACGTGGTGAGTTCAACAAGATACACCTTATACTAGGCCATAAATTAACTATTAATTAATTTTAAAGTATTGAGATCATGCAAAGTATGTTCTCTGACTACAATATAATTAAATTAAAAATCAATAACAATACAATATCTAGAAAAAACAATTATTTGGAAATTAACGCATATCTAATTAATCCATACGTCGAGGAAGAAATTAGAAAATATTTCAAACTAAATGGAAACAAAAATGCAATCTATCAGCTAAGGTGTTGCTTGAGGGAGCTGTATAACTTTGAATGTTTATATTAGAAAAGAAGAAAGGTCTAAAATTGATGATCTAATGTTCTACCTGTGGAAGCTAGAAAAGGAAGAGCTGAGTAAGCAGAAGAATTAAAATAATACAGATAACAATAGAAATCAATGAAATAGAAAACAGATAAGCAATAGAGAAATTTAACAAAGCCAAAAGTTGGCTCTTTGAAAAGATTAACAAAATTGACATGGCCCTATCTAATCTGATCAGGAGGGGAAAAAAAAGAGATACACATTCCTAATACCAGGAATGAAGGAAATATTATCTCGACCCATATTCGACATAGTTTAAATGGAAAATAAAGAATACTAGGAGCAACTTTATATGAAAAAAATTTGAAAACTTAGATAAAATGGACAAAATTCCTTGAAAATATAATTTATCAAAACTGAGACAAGATGGAACAGAAACTCTGAATAGATCTCTCTCCATTAAAGGACTTGAATTTGTTAGCAAAAACATTTGTAACGAGAAAACTTTAGGACCAGATGGTTTCACTGGTGAATTCTATCATATATTTAAAGAAGAAATGGCATAATTTTTTTTTAGAAAATAGAGAAGGAATAATTTCCAAATCATTTTATGAAGACAGTATGACACTGATATCAAAACCTGATAGAGATAATATAAAAAAAGAAAATTATAGACTAATATCCTTCATGAACATAGGCATAACATTCCCTAACAAATATGAGCAAACTGAATACAGAAATATATAAACAGGGAAATACATCATAACCCTGTTTGATTTATCCCAGGAATGCAAATATGTTTTAACATTCAAAAATCAACATAATTTACCCTATTCTATTCATAATTAATAGAATAAAGAAGAAAACGTGATTATCTCAATAGATGCAGAAGAAAATATTTGATAAAATCCAGTGTTCATTTATGATTTAAAACTTGCAGCAAACTAGGAACAGAAAGGAACTTCCTTAATCTAATAATGAACATCTAAGAAAACCTATAGCTAACATCATACTTAATAGTGAAATATTAAATGCTAACTCACCCAAGACTGGGAACACATCAGGGACACTCACTGTCACCAGTTCTGTTCAACATTGGACTGGAGTTTCTAACCAGTGAATAAGACAAGAAAAAGAAAAGAAATTAATATCAGAAAAGAAGTAAAACTGTCTCTATTTGCAAATTCCATGATTGCTTAAGAGAAAATCCTAGGGAATATACAAAAAAACTATTAGAACAATAAGATAACTTAGCAAAATCACAGGATACACGGTCAATAAAAAAAATCAATTGTATTTAACAGCAAACAACTAGAATATTAAGTTTAAAATTTTAAATATTTAATTTACAATAGAAAAATATTTAGAAATAAATTTAGCAAAATGTGTAGGACTTGTACACTGACAGCTATCGAATATAGATGAGAGAAATTAAAGTCCTAAATAAGTGAAAATATGTAACATCACCTTGATCGGAAGACTTGATATGTTAAGATATCAGTTCTTTCCAAATTGATCTGTAAATTCAATACAATCTCAATCATATTTTGTAAGAATTTTTGAAGAAATTTCCCAGCTTATTTTTAAAAGTATGTGCAGATTTGAGGGATTTAGAATATCCAAAGCAATGTCGAAAAATCAGAACAAAATTGGAGGACTTACACCTGACTTCAAGACTTAGTATAAAGCTCCAAAAAGCAGAAGCATGTGGTGCTGGCTTAAGGCGTGACACATAGACCAATGGACAGAATAGAGGGTCCAGAACTCCTAAAACTCAATAACGAAAAGGCAATCAACCCAATTAAAAACTGGTCACTGTATCTGAAGACACTTCCCAAATGAAGACATACGAATGATCAGTAAGCACAACACCACTAGATGTTAAGACAAGTTAAAATTCCAATGAGAAATGGCCAGACCCTATCAAAATGACTAAAACTGAAAAGAATGACAACATAAAATGTTGACAACTAGAAGAACCGGAACTCTCATATATTGTTGGTAGAAGTTTCTAATGAAGCTAAATATGGATGTACATCATGACCTAGCAATTCCACTACTCGGTGTTTTCCCAAGAAAAATTGACATGTGCCCACAAAAGACTTATACACAGTTGTTTATTGCAGCTTTATTCACAATAGCCAAAAACTAAAAAAAGTCCTAATGTCAATGCACGGGAGAATGGATAAACAACCTCTGGTCTATCTCTACAATGACTAGTACTAATGAAAGTACTCAGTAATGTAACGAAATGAAGTATGGTACGCCACATGAATGAGTCCCCAGTCATCATGCTGAGTGAAAGAATCCTACACAAAAGAGCACATGCTGTGTGATTCCATTTATATGAAGTTCTAGAACAGGCAAAAATAATCTATGGTGGAAAATAACCAGAGAGTAGCCGCCTCTGGGGATTGGGTGGGATTGGGTGGGGCGTGGGAATTGATGAGGAATGGGCAGGAGGAATCTTTCTATGGTGGTGGGAATGTTCAGCATCTTGGTAGGGGTTTGGTTACGTAAGTGAATGCATTGGCCAGAACTCTTGAATGATTCACTTAAAATTTGTGCATTTAATTTTATGCAAATTTACCTCAAAAGAAAAAAATGTAAATAAACATTGATCTCTAGTTTATGATATATATATATATATGTTGAAGAATTTAGAGAAGAATAAATTGAAGAATTTAGAGAAATGTACAGTAAAGTCTGCAACTTACTTTGAAATACATTAAAAATATGATTGATGCTTGGAGAGAGGAGATGGATAGAGACATGTTCACTGGCCACACTGTCAACTCAAGTTCACTCACCTCAAAAGGGCCCTGGGAGCTGCTCTGCTATCCTACTGAAGTTCTCAAGTCCACCCACCTCCCGCTCCACTCCATAACTAGTTCACGCTTTCTCCCCTCTCTCCATCCCCAACACCTCCTCCCATCTTTGCTCTCAGCTAATGGCATTCCCTCCTAGTTCACTGAGGAAAAATAGAAGAGAACTATGGATCCTCACCAGTGAATCTTTCCCCTTGTACCTGTCTCCACATTATCTCTTCTTTCCCTCTTGTTATTATAAATCGACACCCCATGCTGTTTCCTAGGGCTGGAGACTCTGCTTGGACCATGGACCCTAGGCCCTCTCGCTGACTCAAGAACATTACTCAGCAATTGTCACTTTTCTTTCAGTGTCATCAACTTTCTCCTCTCTACGGAACCATTCCCATCAACAAACAAATATGCCAAAATTCCTCCCATCTTAAAAAATTCTCACTTAAGCTCACTTCCCTCTCTAGCAAGTACCAAATTTCCCTTCTCCCCTTTATAGAAAAACATCTCAGAAGTGACTGTTCTTGATGCCATCATTGCTGTTCCCCCCATTCTCCCTACATTTTTCCACAGTTGGGTGTTTATACTCTCTACTCCACATTAACTGTTCTGGCCAGATCATCAGTGATCTCCACATTACTAAATCTCATCACACTGACATGCCTAACACATTCTTCCCTCGGCTTCCAAGACACCATGCTCACCTGGATTACCTCCCACCTTGATAATCACGCCTTCTCATTTACTGTGTTTTAGCCTGGTCTCTCACCTATTATTCATTCCTAAGTGATCTCATCCTGGCTCCTGGCTTCAAATACCATCTATGCATTCCATCTCCATTCTGGAGCTCTACCCTCGACTCATATAATGGATATACCCAGACACACGCATCCAATGGTATATTCAGCAGTTCCATTTTTATTTATTCATTCAGTTAAACAACGCAGATTGATTTAGTACCTACCATGTGCCAGATTTTCTTCTGGATGCTATAGATATATCAGAAAATAAAATGAACAGAACTCCCCACTAATATTCTAGAATTAGCTTTTATTCTGCTAGGAAAGATAATTAACAACATAAATGACCAGATTATATAAAACATTAGAAGATAATAAGTAGTATTGAAAATTTATCATGGATATGGGGTAGGGAATTGTGAAAGAGGGTAAGAGAATGCAATTTTATGTAGAATGGTTAAAGAAGTCCTCAGCGAGAAGGTTATATCTTAGGAAAAACTACAGGAGCTAGCATGAAGCTGTCTAGGGGAAAAGCATCCTGGGCAGAAATAGGGGTGGCCTGGCCTGATGGAGGCTGCAGTGCAGGGAGCAGGGGCCAGGGGTAGGGGATGAGGTCCCAGAGGTCCCAGGGGGTTGTTTTGAAGGGCCTTGAAGATGATAGTAAGGACCACGACTTCTGCTCTGAGTGAGATGAGAATCCACAGAGGGGCTTTGAGCTGAGTTGCGAGGTGACCTCATCTATGATTTTAAAAGGTGGGCTCTTGCTTCTCTGGAAGAAGACTGGAGGCAGATGAAGGCAGAGGCAGGCAGCTGAGTTAGGAGGTCTTTGCAATAATCCTGGCAAGAGATGACGATGGCGGCCTGGCCCAAAGTGGTAGCACAAAATATGGCGAGAGGACTGGGATTCTGGATGAACCATGGATTGTGGTCCAGCAATACATGCTAAAGAATTGGGAGTTCATCGGGCATTTCCATTCCAAATGTTCCAATCAGAATTCCTGATCGTTCCTGACCCACCCTGTTTTCTCTTCTCAGTAAATATTAACTGTTTGAAGTGCTCTAATCAAATACTTTGGGGTTGTCCTAACCTTCTGCCTTTTTCTCATACATACAGCAGTGGAAATGAATTAATTAAACCAGCATGCATCAATCTAGATTCATTCACAAAAATGTTCTGCCAAATAAAAAAAAAGTTGCAAAATAACATATGATTCAATTTATATAAAAGGAAACATTGATTGTTCCAGGATATGTGCATATGTGATAAATTATAAAGAAAAGCAAAGAAATAATAAATATAGAATTTTAGCTAGCAGGGAAGGAGAAGGGACGCAGTTGAGGATGGCTGACCGTGGGCTTCAAAGATGTTCATCTCGTGTTACTCAAGTAGGATGAAGAGACCATTCATTGTCATTCTTTAAAGCGTGCACATAGCACACAGACTCTTGTACATGTGAAATATTTCATAACTGAATAAGGAAAAACGTGCATTTAGAATGGGAAACATTCATCTAAATCTAAGGCTTCTCAAAAGCACATATATATATAATGGAGATAGAAGTATTGTATAAATGATATTGTGGCAAATGCATAAATATTTCTATAATGATACATAAGAAACTAAAATAGCTAAAAGCTAAAAATAGTACTTCTAGAGAATGGGAATAAAGTGGAGGGAGTGAAGAAAACTCTAATTTACTCTTTTGTATCTCTCCATATCCTATATTTGACTTTGTGTACACATATATGTGTGTATACCTCTGTATTCTATGTTTTCTCTATCTTTGACTTTGTAAAAACCATATACTGTGTATCTTCCCTTTACAATATAATTAAATAATGGTAAAAAATAAAAAGCCACAGACAACAACCTTAGATTCTGCATAAATAATCACACTGAATGTAAAGGGGTTTGAAATTCTTTGGCCACAAATCATCATCATCATCACCATCATCATCATCTCACCAATCCCCCATGTTGGAATTGAGCCCATGGAGCTCTCCCCTCACGTGGTCTCTCCTCGTGTAGAGGGACCGCCTGTAGTCACTTCCATCCCCTGGACATAACATCTCAGGAAGCGGAGCTAGGACAGCTGGTCTGTGACGCTGCACTGCTGGCCCCTTCCCAGACTGGAGCCGAGGCCTGTCAGGGTCTCTTTATATCCAGTGTGCTATAAAGACTGGTACCGGAATGGAACTTGGCATCCCGGTCACATTTGGCACAACATATGAGACATCAGGCCAGAAGCAATTGACTCCACTAATTTGTTCCAAAGAGGGGGTGGGGGGGGACATTAGAATGGTCATTTCAGATCATGAGTGTCATGAATACAAATGGAAAAATAAATTCCCGGTGTCTGTAGGTTGTGAAGCCTGTCATGCTCGGCCAGCCAGAATGCAGGACTGAATTCAAAACCGAAATCAGACCTGCTAATTGCTCACTCACTGCCAACTGTTTGAAAAAACAAACATATTAACACGGCTTTTGACTTTTTACAAGGTTTTTGTTTGTGCACCCAGATGGGAATGTACACAGAGATGAGGAGAATATTATTGGGGGAGAGGAGTAAGTTTGGAAAACATCAGACAGCATATTGTTTTCATATTTAATGTTTTCTACCTCTCAAAGAGGGCTGCTTAACTTTTACAGAGATTCTAATACTTAATTAGAAAACTTTTCTAAATTCCCGCTGGCCTATCCAGAAGGGTGAATAATAAGAATATTTTTAAGGATGCTGAAATTAAAAAAACAAAAAACCTTTACTTTCACTATTCTTGGCTGCTCTGAGAGCCCTTATATGGGCCATTTTAATTGGGTCACTAATTCAGTAGAAGCCTGAAAAAGTTGTACCCTCAAATTACTCGTGGAAGAACATATGATTTCCAATCCATTATAAGCCAACAGAGAGCACAAGAATATAGGAACAAACTCTCAGGAGCAGTGCCAGGCATTTACAAACAGCATATCCAATCTTCACAACAACCCTGCAAAGTCGATTTCTCAGGCCAAATTTATAGATGATGGAGAGAGAGTCAGGCAAGTTAACCCAGCTCTTGGGATGTCTCAACTAGTACGTGCCCAGCTGGGATTCAAACTCAGGTCAGCTTGTGCCCATCCCAGAAGTCCACACTGTCTTTTAAGGTTAGTCTCCAAACATCTTGTTTTTCTTTATGGAACATTCCAGAATTGATGCATATTCCTTTTGCCCCATAAGGTCAGCAAGTGCCAACCCACAGACTGACAGACTCCTTGAGACACTTATGGCCCCAGCTTCATCCTCTTGTTCACAAAATAACGTTAATATTCTGCGAAGCCCAGTGTGTACTTGGGAAGTGAATCAGGTTAGTCACCCCACTTGTGACTCTCTGACCCTTGTCTTCCCCCTCTCTCTCCATTAATGGCATCACCACCCATTCTGTTGCTCGAACCAAACAGTGATCCTCATGTCTTTCTCTCATCCCACACCCTCCTCTCTGCAGCCCCTACTCTGGTTCAAGCCATACCACTTCATGCTTGGACCAAGGCAGCGGCCTTGCCATGGGTCTCCTAGCCCCATTCTTACCCCTGCCATCCTCTGAGCAGTGTCCAGTGTTTTTTTAAACATATACCAGTTGGAGTAGGCAGAGTAATGTTCCCCACAAAGATTGTTAGTGGGGATCTTAAGATCTTAAGATTGCTAGTGCAATCTTAAGATAGGGAGATTATCCTGGATTACTCAAGTGGGCCATTGTAGCCACCAGCATCCCTAAACGTTGAAGAGAGGACCAGAGAGATGGCAGAGTGGGAAGGCTTGGCCCACCATCGCTGGCTTTAACCACAGAGGGAGGGTCTACAAGCCAAGGAAAAAGGCAGCCTCCAGAAGCTAGAAAAGGCGGAGCCTCCCCGGAAGCCTCCAGAAGGAGCACAGCCCTGCTGACGCTATGATTTTAGCCCAGTGAGGCCATGTCAGACTGCTGACCTCCAGAACATGAGAATAAATTTGTGTGTTTTTAAGCCACTTGAGTTTGTGGAAATGTGTTAGAACAGCGATAGGAAATAACGCACCAAGTGATGTCACTCACCTGCTCACAATACTATGCCCTTTTCCCACTGCTTTCAGGAAAATCTCACCTCCTCACTGTGATTAGTGGCCCCAGGGAGGGGACCCACCTGACACCAAACCTCCTTGTGCATCACGTCCTTCCTCCCTGATCATTGTACCCAGGCTCAGAGGTGACTAGGTTCCATCTGGCCTCAGGGTCTTCGCCCTTGCTATCCCTCTCAGGACCACGTTGCCTCCTTCTCCTTCTCCTCCAGCCTCAACTTAAGTGTCACCCTCTCAGGGTGTTCAGTGCACCAGCAGCTACAGCAGCACCTATGAGTCCATTGCAAATGCACATTCTCAGGCCCCACGCCAGACCAGCTGGATCAGAAACTCCAGGCATAGGCCCCAGGTGACTCCTAAGCTCACTCAAGTCTGAGAAGCACCCCTCTGCTCATTTCCTCCCAGCCCAGCCACAGGTGCGCTCACCTTCCAGCTGTCTTACTCATTTATTGGGCCTCCTCCCCTGCCCTGATGCCTCCAGGGGGGTGGAGGCCTCATCCATCTTGATCTCTCGTGCCTAGAACAAGGCAAGCCACATGGCCAGAGTTGGGTAAATATTTGTGGGATGCAATACTGAATTTATTTTCTAGAAGCCCCCTAGCAGGCACCATGCTATGTATAAAAAGATCAAAACACACGGCTCTACCCTTGAGAGCTTACGTTGTAGTGGAAAAGGTCTTTTTTCATACAATGTGTTATGCTGTGATAGAAGCATTGTAGAAGTTCAAATGATGGCCCCCGAACCAGTGTGGCACCTGGCTCGCCCAACGACAGGACAGATCGCTACGCGACGTCGCGTTCTCCATCAGTTCATTACGTGCTGTCTTAGAATGAAGCTCCATTAGTGCCAGGACCTCATCAATCTCATTCAGAGCCACACCTGTTCTTGGCACTAGGACAGTGCCTCCAATTTGGGGATGTCAATAAAAATGTGTCGAATGAAGGAATTTGCATGGACTCGGAAGACGGAAATGTCTTAGAGGGCTATGGACAAGTCGACCAGGTTTGGGTTTTTCCAAGTCAGATTGGCTGTTCCAGCTAGAAGGTACAGCTAGAGCAAAAGCGCTGAATGTGATTGGTTTGAGAAAAAGCCAGAGAGGTGGACAGGAGGGGGACTTAGAGTGCCTAGCTGTCGGGTGACTACGAGATTGGCAAAGCTGTTGTTCCCACTGAGGTGCATTAACCCGAGCCCAGGCAGAAGCCTGCAGGGGCTTCAACACAACCCCCACGGAGAGACTTCCGTCCACGATTCCATGCACAGGTGCAGGGTCCCAGGTACAGGATCAGGTGCTGCAGAGGGACCGGTGGGGAAGTTACCTGCTGAGCCAGCATGGGGAGAGGACAGAGACTGGCTTCCCCTCCCTGCAGTCAAAATACACCAGCACCGGCAAGAAGAGACTTAGCCAGAAGGCAAGTGGAAACTTCCCATTTTAACTCTGAAAATAAGGGATGAGTTGGTTTGAACTCTGCTTGAAGCTGTGGACTGGGCGACATTTAGTCCTTTCAAGGCCACAGGCTAAATCATCTGAGTCTTTTTCACAAAGCACCAAGCAATTTGAGATAGCTTCATCACTGTACACCGCCAGCTGGCCTTTTGGGTACTAATTTGATAACACGTCTCCCTTCAGTAAATTTCCAATAAAAGATTTTGTGCACTTCTATTTATTTAGGATGAAAAAAATACAATAAAATTCTTTATTATCAAACCTATTCTAATTCAGTAGAAGTCCTACAGGTAAAATATTCACAGGAGCATGTGTGTAAACAAACACGTATATTCTACGTGTGGATATAGGTATTTTTGCATATATACGACATGGAACATGCAATGCCGTCATAAATAAAATTACACCAAAACCTGTAGTGCTTTCTTTCTCCTTATCAAAAATGCAGTGAGAGCCATAGCTCAGTGGATATATTCAGTGATCTAAGCTATTCATTACAGGTAATAGAACAGAAAAATAACTTTTGATACACAGCCATTCCAACATGTTATGTTTTAGAGTCTTTGCTAAATCATATTGTCAGAGTTCACTTTATTTTACTATTGAGTCAATGTAAAAGAATGAACTCTCTCTCTCTCAGAAATTTCTCTCTTTAGTACTCACGACCCGCTCTGCTAAGTTTAATGCCTCGACACTTCCAGGCTTAATTTGCTCCTTGGAACAAGCCATTAAGTATGCATTACTGCTTTGTGCCTTCTCTGTGAACTGTTCCCTTTTTTAAATATATAACCACATATTAATGGTCTCCTAGGAGAGGATTTTATCTGGGTTTGGTATTTAACAGAAAATCGTGATGCCTAATTTGTGTGCCCATCCAGAATCTTTCATATGACATCCAGGTATTTTGCATTCACTAAACAGTCAACCATATGGCTGTTCAAATGATATTTTCTGCTACATAGATGCATTGAGAATTAATAAAAGTGATTGCATTATTTAACAGATGTAGTAATTAGAACATCACAAGGTGAATGCAGTCACTTTGAGGCCAAGAAATGACACTGCCATGGAAGGCTGCCCTGGCCAGACATGCAGGCATAACGGACTTTTTTGAGAATTCACGTGTGCATGGCTAAACACTGGGGCAGGTACAGCCTAGCAAGCCCTGCTGATCTTTGCAAACCATTTATTACCGCATTCTGACTCCAGGAATGCCTGGAACGCAGGCTGATTCGAATTAAAAATGCTGAGAGAGAGATTCCAATATAAAATCAATAAAAGAAATGCAAAATTGAACAAATAAATAATGAGCAAAAAAAGTCTCTTTACTTCTTCATAAATTTTATTTTAGGGCATCAAAACCATGCAATTTTTTCCCAAATGGAAAGAGTCAGAATTCCCAAGGTAAGGAAATTTGGCATAAAATATGAGAGGAAAAGAGTATCGAATTTAGAGGCATGTCAAACAAAACAGATGCAAAAACTAAATTAAACAGTCAAGAAAGTCCCCAAATCCCAAATCAAAGCACAGCCTCCAGCATGCTAAAGGCAGAGGGGCAAGGCCCAAGTTCTGGCCAGCACTCTTCTTTCCTTCCTCCCTCCCTCCTTCCTTCCTTCCTTCCTTCCTTTCCTTCCTCCTTCACTCCATCCCTCCCTCCCTCTCTCTCTTTCTGTCTTTCTTTCTTTCCTCAAACACTCCTGTGCTGCGATCTGTAACAGACTGCAGGATTCTGTCGTGAGGGAATGAGATACAGCCCCTGTTCCCATGCCACTCACAGTCCAGTGGGTGTCACAAGTCAGAAACAAAGTAACTGTCAACTTTAAAAGAGCCAGTTATTTTACCAGCAAAATGAATTTATTTGAGAGTAGCAAAAGAATTGCAATTCATAACATGAAAAGTACAGCACACCACAGGCAAGTCCAGAGAACAAAGGATGTGAGCTTGCTTTTATAGAGAGAAAGGGGGATTTGGGAGGGGCTGTTCTAAATGAAGGTTCATTGGAGGAGAGTAAGAGTTCAGGGTGTTGACAGCTCCTCATTGGCTGAGCTGCAGCATTTTCCATTGGCTGGGTTTGTTGCCAGGCAAGAAGAAAATCTTCCTTCTTCCTCCTCGTGCAGTAAAGTAGTAACCAACTTCCTATTGGAGATGCAAGGAACAAGGAACGTCTCTTCTGGTTTGGGGTAACTGACGATGAGTGGTAGGGCATCAACACTCCCTCTACAGGCCTTCCCGACTTCAACTTTAGTTGAGGTTTCCTTTATTAATTGTCACATAACACACCACCTCAGAGCGAGGTTTTTAAAACTCTGTCCACCACTCCACCACTCGGACCTTCTTTCTCTGGCTCCAAACACCAAGTCCATTCCAGCCTCAGGGCTTTTTTCCTGGCTGTTGCTCTACCTGAAATGCTCATTTTCTTCCTCACCGTATGGCTGACTCACCCTCAATCACTTTGTCCTGGTTTATTCCCACTGGTGGAGTTCCAAGTCAAGTCAAATACAGAAGCCTTGTAAGTGGGGTCTTCCAGGCAACCACCAGTCAGGTCAAACAATGACAATTCTTTGAAACAGGCTTCCATGAGCTCCATCTCTGCTCTTCTCCCTCTGGTGGCTTTCAGGCTACATAGGGGATAGGGACTGCTGTTTTTCAAGGTCACTGCAGAGTTAGAGAGTGGGGAATGAGATAAGGGAAAGTTAAAATGCCACAAACTCATTGTTCCTCCCAAGATTCAGCTGTTTTTCTTAAAAAACTCCTTGCATTGCTGGAAGCCTTTGGTTAACTTCTAGAGTTCTAAAAATGCTTATTCTGACAATTTAGCCAGATTTTTTTTAAGGAAGAGTGAATTTCAGATGTCCTTACTCCCCATTTTCATTTCCCCTTCTTTCTTATGTATTTAAACCTCCTCTCTTAACCAGATCATTCTCATCAACTCTTAAGTAGCTTAAATATTTCCCATTTTAAAAATTCCTCACATTTCTCTTGAATCCAGCTTCCATCTCTTGAAATATTAGTCTATACCCTGATCCCTTTTCTCATCTCCCATTTCCTCCTCCTTCCACTCCACTCTGCTCCTGGGCCTTCATTTGCCCATAAACATTCCCCCAGGGTCTCCAAATGCCTCCACCTGCCCAAATCCAGTGACCATCCTCCAACCCCTTACTTGACCTCTTAGTGCCAATTTCCTTCCAGAAACACTCTTCCCTTGGCTACAGTCATCAATAGTCTCCACACTTTCACTATCCTCCTGGCTGCTCTCTCTCAGCTTCCTTCTTTGTTATTGAGAAATAATTGACATATAACATTACATCAGTTTCAAGTTTACAACATCACGATTCAATATTTGCATATATTGTGAAACGATCACCACAATAAGTCTAGTTAACATCCCTCAGCACAGGTAGTTACAAATTTTTTTCTTGTGATGAGAACTTTTAAAATCTACTCTCAGCAATTTTCAAATATATGACACTGTATTATTAATCAGCCTCCTTTTAAGGCATATCCTCTTATATAGACAGTAAGTGTTTTATTCTTCAGGGACAGAAAGATAGACAGACAGAAGAGAGATAGAGGGGAGAGAGACAGAGGGAGGAAAGAGAGAGAAGAAGAGAGAGAGAGATGAGAGACCTCACTTCACAGGTGAAGTCTTTACTCTCATGCTAGGCAATCTCATGCAGCCCCTGGCCTCAATTGCACACATATACATCTTAGATGTATATCTTCAGCCCAGCCCCCTCCTCTGATTTCCAACCGGCAGGTCCCACTGTCCCCTTGGCCCATCCTCTGGACACCACACAAGAACCACAAGCTCAGAAGGCTTGTATAATAATCATGACAGGATTCAAGCCTTAGTAAAAACAGAACGAGAGAGTCCCTAGGAAGTGCAGACCTTCTGAAACTGTTCACACATGATGTAGGTTGATGGACCGTCTACTCAGGCCCTGAGTCCCCTTTCAGATTGCTGGTCCCTGATGACTTTGTCCAAATTCCCCATCATTGTTGGCCCCACGAGCCCCTTGCCCACACCTGTCACTCTTCTACTGTTTGTATCTGCAAACAGTCCCATCCTTCATCCTGTTCAGCAAGTTGGAAACTAGCAATCCTTTTTGGCACCCCACTCTCCTTCATTCTCCACATCCAATCCATCTCCGCGTCATCTACTTTCCCTCCTGGCAGAGCGCTGGCTCACACCAGCTCATGAGAGCTGCCTGTGCACATCTCTTCTCAAATCTACATTCAGTGATATCAACTTGGTAGCTTGAAATTAGCAAATGCTACAAATCCCTATGTTTCCCTTGGAGAATTGGTCGTTAGCATTAACCAGCATGCCATTGCTCCTAAATTTCTTTCAGGTGCACTCACCTTCCTCCCTCTACAGTCACACATAATCTCTGCCCTGGCTTGAACTCTGGAAGACATTTAGGATCCTCCTTCCTCCTCTTTTGTCACACCGCACATTAAAGTCAGAGTGTCTTCAAATAAAAACAAATCAGAGCTTAACATGCTCCACTGATCTTTATGAACATCTCCACTGTGGCCACAAGTTCCACATGGTTGGGATCCTGCCTATCTCTCCAGAGGCATCTCGCAATGTCCCATTCCCCCTATTACAAAAGAGACGAGTGTTTAGAAAAGCAGGAATGGCCAATATAGTCAACTGTGGGAAACGCATCAAGTGGGATGAGTATCAAAACATAGCGAGTGAATTTGCAAGATGGAAGCCCTTGGTGTCCTAAAGCAGAACGGATTCAGATGGCTGTCCCCACCAGCAGAATGGAAGCCCTATGAAGGTAGGAAATGATTTGTTTATATATGGCATGCAGTTGATGCTCAATAAGTATTTGTTGAATGAGTGAATGCAGTTGGTGCTCAATAAATATTTGTTGAATGAATGAATGAGAGATGTGAACAGAACCACATTGGAAAGGATGCTAGCTGCCTGGCAGGGTCTTCACCTCCGACGCACTGCAGGTAAGGATGATCCACTGCAAAGAGCAGTCTAAGCTTCTCAGATCTCCTACATACATTTTGTGAATTGATTCAGGGAGCATTTGATGTGTTTGCAACTCTCTGTGAACTGCCTTTTTGCCTCTTAGTTAACTTCGTGCTTCTAGGTCTTGGGATACATTTATGGGGAGGACCATGCTTTATGCTCTATTGTAAGCTCCTGATACTGTGGAGGCTTCTTCTTTGTCAGCCCTGATCCTGGGGCGGGAAGGCAGAAAACTCTCCTAATCACGATGCTAGATTTAGTTCCAGGTCTTTCCACAATGAAAGAATACTGATTTACTTTTCTTTTAAAAAAATACATGGGTTATAGAATTGAAAGAGAAGAAAAGCTGGAATTGGTGAGACTCCTTTGAGGGATCTTGTGTTTCTTCCAACAACCACATTTCACGGGTCATGATGAATATAAATCCGGTGGGTGAATGGGTGGGTGAGTTGCCTGGAAGATGCACCGAGAACCAAGCCTGTGCTGGTTGGATCTGTAAGTCAGAAGAGTGTTGGATGCTGGGCATCCGATCCTCGTAGAGACAGGAAGCTGTAATTTGGAAATCACTGTTGCAGTGTTAATTATAACAAAGGGTCGATCAGGGTCTCCAAAAGTGATGATTGCATTTATACTGGGGAGCGGGCTGTTGGCAGAATTCAGTCCCTGGAAGCTATCAGACTGAGGTCTCAGTTTCTTGCTGACCTTCAGCCAGAGGCCCCACCCTCAGTTCCTGCCACATGAGCTCCCCGTGCAGCCACTTGCTTTAACAAAGCCAGCAAGGGAGAGAGTGTCCTAGCAAGACAGATGCTACAGTCTTCTGCAAGGCAATCACAGAAATGACGCTCCATCACCTTTGCCCCATTCAGCAGGTTAAGAGCAAGCATGGGTCACATCCACACACAAGGAGAGGATATAACACACACTGAACTCCTAAAGGTCACCTCAAAGTCTGCTCACCACACCTCTAGACCTCAGGCCCAGAGACGGTCTTGATGAGGAAGAGTCCTAAGTGCCCTCACACGTCTCACAGTAAAAAGTAACTCATCGCCACGCACCTTTCATGCGAATGTCAGTTATAGGAAGACTCAGCAAAGCAAACATCCTTACAAGCCAGCTCCCAAACCATCCAGATGTTTCTAGCTAAGTGCAAAGCTACTTATTTACCAAGTGAGAAAAAACAGTCCCAGCCCTTGTTAGCTTTCAGTCCAGCGCCAAGTAGCACACTTCAGTATACCGGTTAGAACATTAAATAACAGAAACACAGCACAGCAGCAACAGCCACTTTTTGAAAAAAAAGGAATTTTGTAAATTGAAGTCCAATATAGATGGTGATAATTGCTTTATACACTCTGAATAACTCCTCATCATGCCAAAGGTCTGGCTCATTTTTCCTGTCTGTTCTGTAAAGCATATATTTATAAATACACGTTGAGATCCCCAGAGAGCAGTGGGATCCATTCTTCATTGTGAGAGACAATTGATTACTGGTACCTTGAAGTCATTTTTCAAGGAATAACCACCAATATTAACAGCTGCCAGCCTTTCCTATTTATAACCAGCTAAAAACAGCTCTTCCCCTGGGGCAAATATTTACACTTCTAACCTGAGATTAGTTCACAACTCCCAGGGTGGGGATCAAGCCATCAGCACGTTGTGGTGGCTTAGAGCTTCAGCTGTCCAAATACCCGCTGACGAGGAGAGCTCCTGCCGATTTGGAAGGGAGGTGAGTAGCATATGCACCTGCAGTGCATGGTCCCCCTATCAACCCTACACCACAACACCTGCATTCTGCAGGGAGGAGCACGCCAGTGTGGCGGAGCAGAAAGAAGCCACGATTTGGTGTTAAAGGACCTGAGCTGGAATTCCTGCTCCACCACTACTTACTCACGTCCACAGGCAGTTGCTTAGAGTCTGAGGCTCAAGCCCGTGGGAGGCCATCACGGGCCTTGGGGGAAGCTGCAAGAAGATGTGGGCAGC
This sequence comes from Diceros bicornis minor, assembly GCF_020826845.1. Classification (NCBI taxonomy): domain Eukaryota; kingdom Metazoa; phylum Chordata; class Mammalia; order Perissodactyla; family Rhinocerotidae; genus Diceros; species Diceros bicornis. Next base: position 3,470,119 of record NC_080758.1, read on the forward strand.
ACCTGTAGTAGCAGATACCATCACTTGAGCTATTAGGATGTGGCACGTGTAACTATAGTTTTTGGCACTGTTTGTTTTTAAAAACATTTTACAGGGCCAGCCTGGTAGCATAGTGGTTAAGTTCCACTTAACCACTAAGTTAAGCGCGCTCCGCTTTGGCAGCCTGGGGTTTGCAGGTTCAGATCCTGGGCACAGATCTACGCACCACTTATCGAGCCTCGCTGTGGCAGGTGTCCCACATATAAAGTAGAGGAAGATGGGCATGGATGTACGGATGTTAGCCCAGGGCCAATCTTCCTCAGCAAAAAGAGGAGGATTGGCAACAGATGTTAGCTCAGGGCTAATCTTCCTCACCAAAAAAAAAATTTTAGAAGGGAAAATTCCAAATGTAGACAAAAGCAGAGAGAACAGAATAATAAGCCCCATGCATCCATCAACTGGGATCAATGATTACTAACTCACACCAATTTAGTTCCATCTATTCCCACAAACACTCCTCTCTCAGATTATTTTGAAGCCTACTCAGACAGCGTGTCGTCTACAGATAGGTCAAAATGTAACTGTAAAGACAGAGGCTCCTTTATACCCAATCACAATACTATATCGCACTAAAAAAGTAATAATTTCTTAACACCATGAAACATCCAGTTGGTGTTCCTTTGCCAATCATCTTATATATTCTATTTTATTTTTTTACAAGTAAGGTCCATGCATTGCAATTAATGGACAGACACCTTAAGTCTTTTATTTTCTTACAATCTTTGGTAGGTCACATGTCCTATAGACTTTCCCAAAGTCTGCATGTTGCAGATCACATCCTCACGGTGCCGCATAACATGTCCCACTGCCCCTGAATTTCTTTCCTGTAAATTTGCAATTAAATCTAGAGGCTGGGGTGACAATGTTTTATTTTTTACCTTTAACTTGACGTGAATTAGAGTTGATATTTTTTGGTGTACTGCTCTATGTTTTGATGTTCAACTTTTTATTTTTAAATTTAGAGCAGGATTTTTTGGCCTTTGAGCTGCCTTATCCTTTGGGGTTGGATAATTCTTCATTGTGGGGCTATCCTACGAGTTGTAGGACATTCAGCAGCGTCCCTGGGCTCCACACATTTGATGCCAGTATCCCACCTCCTTCCCGTTGTGACAACCCAAAGTGTCTCCAGATGTCACCAGATATCTCCTAGTTGAAGAGGAGGACTCACCCTCAGTTGAGAATTCAGAAGATTCTCAGATTTACAAGATGAATCTTCACAGATTTAGAAGATTAAAGGGACTGTGTCAGAAATAACAAAGAGATTCCACGTGGCGTGGCTCTGAGCACGTAGCACATGAATTCTAGGCATGTTTGGTTTTAACAAACTCTGCAAGGTTTTGGGAAAAAAAAAGATACTGACGCTCTCTCTGCCCCAAATTGGTTGGTGATCAACAATGAAGGTGCAAAGGAACTGTCTCAAACATCAGCTGCCCCTGGAATATTGAGGCATTTGCAAAAATTACACCCTCTGAAAAAGCAAACGCGGAGACGAACGCGGAGAGGCACTTCTCACTATGCAGAACGCGCTCCCGGCTTCTTGTACTCTGTGTCGTTTAATCATCACAGTCACTTTAGGACCTAAGTTCATTACTGTTCCCTTTTCACAGATGAGAAAACAAAGGCACAGCATCTTCCAGCAATTTTTCCTGGGTCTGACAGCTTACAAGGAGTGTAGTGGGTCCTTGAGTTTCTCTCTAATTCCTCTTTCCCACTCTTATCTAATAGTGAGGCTTGCTTTTGGAACATGCACGAAAAGTAGCAGGCAGGGCATTTCATGATATATAGCACTCCTAAGATAAACATCGATTTGGTTGCAATGACACTCCCTCCCCCCAAGATACAGCCTTTTGCTTTTAGCATTTTTTCTCCTTTACCTGGAAGAAAAGGCATTGGCGTATCACTTGAAAATCTTACAAATAACTCTTGCAAGCATAATAACACCACTGATCAGTAGGCTTGGAGACGAGACATGCGTTGGGATAAAATTATTTTTCTCCCAGAGGGACAACACACTTAGCAATAAAGTGCCCATTAGCAAATCCTGCCCAGCAGTGAAACAACAGGCTCTTGCCACATGACTAGTAAGGGAGTGCATGGAGCTCTCAGCTGGAATGCAGAATTATTTTATTATGAAAAGACACTTGAAGTGAAATTTTGCTGTGAGAAGGACTTAATCGGGAGGAGAAGCACTTTCCACTTAGAGATCTTTATTGCTACACCACTGAACTCAAAGCGTTACCCAAACTGTCATTATAAACTCTGCATTTCAGGGGGTCAGAAGCGAGCCATAAAAATTGGCTTCATGCAGGCTGCAACTTGATAATCATCCTCTAAATGGATAACCAGTTTCTTTCATCATTCCTAGTGGCAGCTTAAAAATTAACAATCTTTAGAGTTCCAGATGTTCAAAAGAAATAGAAAATAGAATCTTCCTTCCAGTCCTGTCTTTCAAACCTTTTATCCCCCAGGAAGTAATGAGGCTTTTATATGGCATTCAGTGTGTGCCCCATGCTCCTGTGCTTAAAATCCTCTAATAGCAGGGCCCTCGTGGTGGGGACCGGCGGCCATGCTGACCTCTCCCACACTTCCTCCCTCCTTGCTGGGCCCCAGCCACTCTGGTCCTCTGTAATGGTCAGGGCTCTGGGCTGTCAACAGGAGAATCTCTCTGGCTATGTGAGTTAAAGGGGAGAGGGTGTGCTATTGTAAGGCTGTGGGAGCCCACAGGCCTAATGGGAGTGCTAGAGTTCTAGGCTTAGGAAAGGGGAAGAAGCCAGGGAAGCCAGGCCGGCACTGCAGCCACTGGATGCCTTTGTCTCCACGGGGTGGTTTCCCCAAGTACTGGAAGCACGTTCCACTTCTGGGCAGCCTAAAGAGGGACAAATGACAAGCAAACCATCTTTAGGTTCTTTGGACACTGCACACTGCCCCCTGCCTTGGGACCTACACACAGCTGGTTCTCTCCCCCTAAGTGACTTCTCCCCAACTTTGACTGGCTGATTCCTATCCATCCTTTAGAGATCAGCTCAAACAGCTCTCCCCAGGACCCCCAGCCATGTCCATGGCACCCGCTCTCACAGCGCCCCCTATTTCCCTTCATAGGACTTAGTGTAAAGGTAGCTCTGTGTTTACACACACGGCTGTAAACGTCCATCTTCTCAGTTAATATATGAATTCACGCAGGCAGGGCCACGTCCTCCTCACTTTGTACCCCAGGGCTTAGTCAGTGCTTTTCCATGACGGGCCCTTGACTCCTAAAGAAGGGGGCAAATCTGGGCTCTACCCGGCCGAGCCCATTCAAGGAGGCCACTGGACTTACACCACATGCAGGGAAAGCCCTCTTCCCAGATGGGGCCAAAACGAGAGAATTATTGGGGGTCATTGCTGCTTATTCCTTGCTAATAAAAAGGACGTAAGTGGGTCCAGGAACTGCGATTTTTGCTCTTGTGTCACCAATCTACTTTATCTATCTATCTATCTATCTACCTATCTATCTATCTATCTACCTACCTATCTATCATATGTACACACAAAGTAAAATTCCCTTCATAACTCAAAAGAAATAAATCACGTAAAATTTGGGCTTACACAATTACAAACTTAAAACCATGATCAACGTGAGATTGCCGTGGAGCACAGGAGGGAATCACCTATCACGTCGCATCTAAAATCCATCTCCTCACGGATGTGCTACATCAGGGCTTCACTGAACATACTAGTCACCACCACTCTACTCTGGTGAGCTAAACTCCTTATTAGGACTCCTGGCACACAGTCTATGCTTAATGAATATAAACTACTTCTAATATTATTTTGTCTGGGACTCAATAAAGGGATGGTGATCTGTTCCCAAATTGCAAAGGGAAAAAATGGGATTTATTGGAGTTGCTTGTATTTTCCAAAGCAATTTATCCTCTATGAGAGTTATGCTTTACTGTCTGACCTTACACTTTATCCGACGAAGGCCCCTCTGAGGTCACAGCTCCAGCATGAACTACAGCATTTGTTCAGATGCACAGGGTTTGGAGCGAGGTGTCATGGGGAGAGTGGAAGGGTGACCAGAGAGGGGAGATGCTCCCGTGTATTAGATAGCTGTGCCGTGTTTCCACATAACTCCTGTCTTTCAGTTGGAAGAAACTTACTTCCATTTCCATCACTCTATGAAACATTCCTCCCCAAATGAGCATCCTCAGAATGTCCTCATGGCCACTTTTGGATCATCATTGTTATCCACAAGGCTGTGCCATGAATTCTGGGGGGTTAGAAGAGAGACGGTTCTTGCTAACACAACCCTGATTTTCCTCAAGGCACAAGATCCCCACTCTTAGAGGATGTCTTGATTGGTCCAAGCCATTAGTTCTCAAAGCATGATCTACAGGCCATCAGCAGCACCTGCAGACTTGATAGACATGCTAACTCTCCTCCCCCATCCAAGGCGTAGTGAATCAGAAGTAATCCTGTTCGAGCTGTTAGACCTGAAAGGAGGTGGTCTCTGTGAGGAAAGTTACGTCAAGGAATCACCAAAACGCGGCAGCAACCACCAGTCTTCAGATTCCTGTATGAGAAAAATAACTGCCCATTCGTTTAAGCCCAGTATCTGTCCCTTAAATTTGATCGCATTCCTAATTGAAACAGAAAGGATAACGATGCATCTGTTTTCTGACATCTTGCTACTGAAGAGGAGAAGAGCACTGTTGAGATATATTAATAATAGAGAGAACAATTGAAAATTAATTTAGATAAATAATACAAACAACAACAACCAGCACTTAGTCTTTGCCAGGCAAGTGTCTAAACGCTTTCCTCATCTAATTTAATCTTCTAAATCTCCAGAAAGGAGGTGTTATAGATCACCATTTTGCGAAAGAAGAAACCGAGATACAAAGAGGTTAAGGAATTTACCCCAGATCACGGGGCTAGAAGCAGATGAGCCTGAGTTTGAACCAGGAGTCTGGCCTGAGTCCTGCTCTGTAACCACTACCCACGAGCGCCTCCGCTGCCAGGAGTTCCTCAAGGCAGAGATGCCAACGGGCTCCATCTACACAACAGCACCCCTGCCTCTTCTTATTCTCAACTAACTCAGAGTAGCCCAGCTAACCAGGAAATTGAGAACCCTCTGCAAACAAGACTAAGAAGGAGAGTGTCTGGAATGTGCATCCCAGTGGTTCTCACAGTTCAGCTTGTGCCAGGATCCCCTGGGGGCTGCTACAGCACAATTGCTGGTACCCATCCCAGCATTCCTGATCCAGAGGTCTGGGATGGGGGCTGAGAATTTGCATTCCCAGTAAACTTCCCAGGTGATGCTGCTGGTCCGGGGACCACACCTGGAGAACCACTGGTCTCTTCCATCTAGAATCAAGGCTTTGGGGGTACAGCGTGGAGCCCCAAGGAGTTTGGAAACGGCTTAGTTGCAACATTCAAGAATAAGCTTAGACCGCTCAGGACAAGCTGTGAGCACTGCCAATATCTCTCTATTGACATTTCTCTCTGCTCCTCTCCTCTTTGCTCCCCAACCACCTATGGGGGTAGGTGGTGTCGACGGGGCAGTGAATTGATGGAAGGAGCCATGGGAATTTACATAATTTTATGAAACCTTTGTCAACGTTTTGCTTTCTGGCTTGGTCCAGAACATTGCTCAGTCCCCATGGTGTGAGGCGTCATACAACCAGCTCAGAGGCTCCCAGCCGATGGTTTCCATCCTCATTTACCCAGCACCAGGGCCCAGGGGCTACAGCTGGGGAGAAAGATGGAGCTCCAGGAACACCACCCCATCCCACAGGCTTGCTTTTGCTCCTTGCATTTTGCTTCAGGAGGCCCCAGAATATATGTGTTCAATTACTCCACAATGCCCCACTGGAAAGGTGAGTTCTTCTTCCTCTGCTTGTTAGTTGTCATGAGAAATCATGGTGAAGAGAGGCACCGAGGGAGCCTTTTGTGGCCCCCAGGCCTGTCTGATTTTAGACAAGAATATGAAATAGAAAATAGTTTTCATGAACAGCAGAGGGTTTTGTTTTCATACTTTTTAAAGGGAAGGCTCTTGTTCAGACTTGGCTAGCCAGAACACACTGCTCCAGCAATGAGAAGCAATTATTTTATTCTGTTGAATGGTGAACGGGCCCCATTAAACGAACACAGTGTGGCAAAGGTGACAGTCCTTGGGAGGTGTTATACTATTCTCCCATGAGTCAATTAACACATTTACGGAGCGGCTACATAGCCAAATGGGACTTACTAAGAAGTGTAAGGTGAGACCTTTGTCCCCAGAGAGCTGACAAGTAGCCGTTGGTGGCTGGTGCCAATGAACACCGAGAGATGGTGGCCAGGATCTGGTTCAGATAAACGTTCAATGACCTTACAGACAGGGAAGGTCACTCACGTGCAGGGGAAGGACACACTCCAGGGGCCTGGGAAAATCTCAGAGGAGGGGGCCTTGGAGAAGCAGAGGAGGAAGATCAGCAGGGTTGGGCAGGATTCTAGTTGGGGAACGACAGCTTGAGCCAAGAGATAAGGTGTCACACAACCTCCCCTCCTAGTGGCAAATGAAGGGAGATCGGTCACCCCTGCACACATGGACATGAGGGTGTGAGCGAATAGAGAGGTAATTTCTCCACATCATCCCCACCCTCTGACTCTATGTCATGTCAGTTCTCCCAGATCCCCCCTAAAAAGGGAGCTCAGCGGACCCCACCTCCACCTGCTGTGCCCCCATCAGCACAGTGGATTATGACAGAGGAGGTGGGCATTGGGGGCGGTGGGACCTTCCACTGTGGGAGCTGAGGGAAGGAGGTGGGTGCACCACCAACACGGGACAGCAAGTTATCCAGGAGGTGATTATGAACATGGATAATACATATTTATGCATATTCACAGATCCTCGTGCACAAAGAGGACTGCAACATGGAAACACAAACAAGATTTTAGCAGAGAGGAAACTATTTCTCAAAAGGGGAATTAATTGATTAGAGGAGGGAAAGCTTCCGAGTTGGTGGAAATAAAGTGGACTTGTCAGTAGATTTAGAGGAACGTGAACTTCACGTTCGGTGGAACCTGAACGTTGAGGAACCAGCATGCCCCAGTGGGGACCTCAGAGAGGGTCAGTGGAACCTCAAAGAGAAACCACCATAATAAGAAGGATGGGGCAGCAGATCTGCAGAGTTTGCGCCCTTCAGACCAAAGGAGGGAGGAGAGCTAAGGGCAGATTTAGGAGCAATCAAATGGGGTCTGGGCCTTCTCTGCTCTTGGGTACCCGGAGACTAAATCCCCTCTTGATGAGAAGGATATAATCATGAGTAAACCACGTGCACATGCATGAAAACACAATGGAGCTAGGACCACTTTTGGTGCAGTCTAGCTGGAGGGGGCTGTTCCCCAGACAGAGGGAGCCCAGGGGGTGACATTAGGTTAAGTCTGGGTCCACGGGCAGACGTCTTCTTCACTTCATTAGTTGCAAGGGGCACCCGCTTCTGGGAGCTGCATGTGCAGGCTGCCCGCACATCTTTGTCTTGACATGAGTACAGCCATGTTTGGCCGCTCCATTGACCTACAGCCACCAGCACAAAAAAAAAGAAATACAAAGCTGCTTTCTGTGTGGTGGGAACTGGCCTTTACCCGGGAACTGGCCTTTCTCCCACGGAGAGAGTTGCAAGTTGTAACATTTCAAGGCTCTTGGAGCATCGTAGCACAGGACGGACTGGCCATCTGTGCCGGGCTAAGACGATAACCAAAGAAAACAATGCACGTACACAACTACTGGGCTGGGACGTTAGCCAAGGGGCTCAGTGCACGTACGCCACTGATAACTGTTTTGTGCATGGGAACACTAGATGTTTGCTCTGTAAACTCTGTAACTGCTTATATAAACTGCTGGAAGCTGAGACCTGGTGAGAGTTCCACCTGTGGAAGGGACACCTTGCCCAGGACGTGTGATCCTTGCCCAGCCGCGTCGATTGACAGGGCTCTCCCGGCAGTGGGGCGTGGATATTGTGAGTAACTGATTTGTTGTGAGTAATTGATTTACTGTGAAGTAACTGATTTGATGTGTTCTCTTTTCGGTCAACCTGGTGTTTCTCTTTCCGGTTGATTTGTGTCATTTCCCTTCAGTCGATCTGGTGTTTCCCTTTCCAATCGATCTGATGTTTCCCTTTCCAATCGATCTGATGTTTTTCCCTCTTATTATATGACCTATTCGGACCTGCTGCTATCTAAGCCGATGTGAATGTTTTCCCTTTCCAGTCGAGCTGGTGTTTTTTCCCTCTTATTATTTGACCTATTCGGATCTGTTTGCGGACTATATCGCCTTTACTATCCTCTATATAATAAAATATACCTTCAGTCCATTTGTTTGGAGTGGAAAGTGTCTTTTATGTCTCTGATCGAATCCCCGAACCTCTCATAACAATCCTCGTCTTTGCATCTGCAGGGACTCGGCACCGGAGACGGGCAGAGCACACTCCCCCGGCACCCGCTTCATGTTGTGGGATTGCATTGGGGAGCCATCTCCTGCTTCCTTTGTTCTCCTGGAGGCTCCCATCAGCCGGTGGGATGTGATGGCCAGAGGGGGAGGTAGACCTATCCACACACAGAATCTCATGGCGCAGCGTTGCACATCTTCAAATGCCTGGTGATTTTAGGCCGGTGCCTGGCAAAGGTACTAGCAGGTGAGCTTGGGCTTCCCTGTTGGAGGCTTTACCTCCCGTACCTGGAGGGAGCCCCCATTCACCTCCATACCACAGCTCACATCCTCTACGACCTCCGACTCTCCCTGTTTCCCCATCTAAGCCCAGTCCCAGGGAGCAGAGGAGGCTATTTTGGAGCTGGGTGCCAATGAAGAACCTCTGTAAAGGGCGACATGGAAAACGCTATCAAAAGCAGTGAAAATGTTGGAAGAACCTGAACTTCTAATTCCACGTGTGGAGGAAATAACTGATGTGCGCGGAAGTGTTAGAGGTAAAGCAGTGGCTCTTGACTAGAGGTGATTTTGCCCCGGGGACACTTGGCAATGCCTGGAGACTTTGTCACAGCTGGGGGAAGGGGGAGGATGCTTCTGGAATCTGGCGGATCGAGGCCAGAGATGCTGCTAAACATCCACCAATGGCCAGGACATCTCCCAAGACAAAAAATTATCCTGCCCAAGGTATCAACAGTGCCATTGTTGAGAAACCCTGATGTAAAATGATGTTCCTCGCAACGATTTCATAGTAGATTAAAAAAAATAGAAATGGCCTAAACGTCCCAACATAGGGACTTGGTTAAAATATTTTTAATAGCTAGAGAATATAAAAGTAAAACACCTTTAAAAAGTTCCCTTTTTAAGAATATTTAATGGCATGAGAAAACATTCATGGTAAATTACAAGTAGAATGATCAGTGGTCACCAAGGATTTTGGAGGAGGAGCGAGGGACGACTAGGTAGAGCACGGGGACTTTTAGGGGAGTGAGGCTCTTCTGTATGATACTGTAATGGTGAATACACATCATTGCACGTTTGTGAAAACTCATAGAATGTGCAACACAAAGAGTGAACCCTAATGTAAATGGTGGGCTTTAGTTAATAAGAAGGTATCAACATCAGCTCATCGATTGTATCTGAAGCACCACACCACTGCCAGACGTTAACAGGGGAAACTGAGGATGGGGAGAGATAAGGTATATGAGAACTCTCTGTACTCTCTGCTCGTTTTTCTGTAAAACCAAACCTGCTCTGAACAATAAAATCCATTAATTTTAAAAATAATTAAACAAAGTAGACTACACTTTTGATGATGTCCATCCTACTGTTATTTTGATGACATCAAGTCTCCTCCTGTAGCCCCTTATTCTTCCTCCCCAAAGGTGACTCGGGACTAAGGACAGACACACTGCCCCCTAATATGGAGGTAATGGCCTAAGTTCAGGAGCAGTGGCTGGACTGCATTTTTGGACGAGAAACTTGAGAAAGCGATGAAGGTCACAGTGCTTGGCTCTCTTTCCTCCACACAACATGGGACGAAAACTGCCACCTCTCTCCTCCTTTGAGGGTTCGGCCTCATGGGATAGGGGTTCTGGGGCTCCTGCTCTGCTGGAAAGATCTGGGCTCTGCCACCAACTACTCTCTTGCCAGGGGCTCTCTTGGGCTGTCATCGGCTTCCTCAGATGTGGGGGGAGGACACTGGTGACTTGGATTATTCGTGGAGGAAAGCAGGCATCCAAGCTGACCTGGATTAATTAAGTAAAGAAGTCAGCCACCAGCCTGGACCAGCCCAGTGGGGTTCCGTGTGGTGTTCTGAAAGGGTGCCTGGGCTACGGGAGGATCCGGACATTCCTGGGTCCTCTGCACAATTCTCCTCACAATTCCTTTCTGCCCCCTCCCCAATCTCACAACACTTATGTAAGCACACTCTCTTCCTCTCCTGAGCAGCAGTTTCTCAACACAGTACCTGCACACGGATCCTCTTCTCGGTGACAACCTGACCTGAGACGCGCATTACCCAGAAAGCAGTCACTCTGCAAACAAACCCTCGCAAGACACACTTTTATTTCAACTCTTCTCTTTTGTTCTTTTATTGTTATATATGTTGAATTTATGAAAGAAAACCGAACTGTACCCAGTAGTACGGATTCAGGGCTTCTCGGGGCAAATAATAAACACTTCAATACCCTCAAATATTTGAAGTCAGCTCAGTAAATATGGAGTTCAACACCCACGGCTTTTGGAAACAGCTTAGATCATAGATTAAGCAGTTACAGAGGGAGCACAGATGGTTATTTCAACCTGATCATAGACGCCGAGACCTACCATCGGAAATCACAGAGGGCAAGCCCGAATCTGAGGCATAAATCCCTCTAAAACAATCCACGTGTTCCTACATCTGGAGGCAGCCCCGTTTGTTGAGCTGCCGCCAACTGCTAGAAAAGCCTCTTTTATCCCAAGCTGAATTCCTCTCCTCTGAGGATTCCACCCATTGACCCCAGTTCTGGCTTCTAAAGCGACAAGGAGAACAAACACTCCCTCCCTTCACATCAAAGTCTCTCCAAGGCTGCAGGAAGCTCTCCACCACTTCACCTTGTTCCTGTGCTGAGCGTATGTGGCCTCATCCATACACCGTTCATTCTCTCGTTCAACAGCACATATCGAGCGCCAACCACGCCTCAGGCACGGCCGCCATGCTGGGGACAGAGCGGCAATGAGACAGGCGAGCATCCCCACTCCCGGAGCTCATGAATGTGCCAGGTAGACCGTGAAGCCCTCCTCCTAACACTACCCTTTCCAGTCCTACAAATTAACTCCAGGGAACTTCCCACTCAAGGCGGGGAGAAGACCCTTCTGCATCTTTATCCTGAAAATATTCCCATGGAGTGTGCTACAGAACATGTAATTCAGAGAGAAGCCCCCCTAAAAGTGTCCAATGGGCATGTGATATTTGCAAGAGCTGCCACCATACCTGCCTCTCAGAGAGTCGTAGCACATGTTGTGTCAGAAATTCTGCATATTCCTGCAGCGCAAAGTGTATTTGGCTTTATTTAAACCAGTTTTCCCAACCTATCTGAACCACAGATCTCTACATTTGATTGGAGAAGTTTCCTGTTCTATCATTCACATACTGGAATTCCCTGAAACATTCTTGATTTACTCCATTCTTAAAAATGAAGACAAAATTAAAACCCAGGTAGACAGTTTCCCGCCCAATCCCTACCTCCAGAGATGTGACAGGAGGATGCAGCCGGCCCTTTCCTGGAGCCAGGGCCAGCAGGATTGGTGGAAAATCAGTGGCAGAACCTCTGAACAGACCTTGAAGAATCCAAACAGAGTTCTCTGCATCCTCAGGAAGCAACAGGAGATGGGCAGACCAGCTGGTCCCTCCTGTGCTCGGGTCCCTGCTGGCTCAGAGGGAGCTGGTGCCACCATCTGCTGAAACAAACCAACCACCCGTGTGTGACTGTCTCTGGTGACACATTTGGCATCAGGAGTTGCTTGGCCCGACTGTCACTAGAATAACACCTTGCAGGAATGCCAATTACCTCTCGCCAACACTGCTGTCGGCCCAGAGCCCCAGGCCCAGCATCATGAGCAATTTGTGAAACCAAGACTGGGGAGTAGGAGACAGACATGTTGGTCAGGACTCTTTTGGTTGTACATGACAGAAACCTGATACAAAATGGCTTATTAAAAACAAGAAAATAATTGGCTCCCATGACCTGGCGACTTAGGACAAGGTCAACTGCAGAAGCTCAAGCTCTCCTCTCAGACTTCTGCTCCCCTCCATTGACTTCATTCTGGGGTAAGCTCCCCCAGGTTGGGCAACGAGGACCACCAGAAGTTCTGGGCTCATCTCCCACCAGCTCCTGTTCCAGCAAAGAGAGAAGCCTTTCCTAAGGGTCCCAGCACAAGTCCAGGGCTCACTTGCTTGCTAGATGAGTGTCAAGCTGATCCCTGAACAAGTGACTGTAGCCAAAGAGTGGGATAAAGCGATGGGCTGGGCTGGGCAGGGGCTCTCTGTGGCTGGGGTAGAGTCAGCCCCCACCCGAATCACGCAGACTAAGAGTGGGAGCAGGGCGGTTCCCCAAGGGAAAATACAAGTGCCGTCACCCAGGCACAGGTGCTGGGAAGCACGACAGCAGCTGTCCCCTGCAGAGGAAGGACACACTCACTGTGCCAACCCACCAAAGACAATAGAAGCCAAACTAAATCTTTACACTTCCTGCTAAACCTTGGCTTCTTTATAAATACTGAGTCCCACCTTGACCTTCCTTCCCTCAACCACCAAGTTATTACCTTGCAGATAAGAAAGGGGAAGCCAGGACTACACCTGTTTAATCATCACTTCGATGGTTCTCCATGTCCTGGGCGTGTGTACCCTCTCCTGGAGGTGACCGTTCAACACGCCGAGACCTGGGCCCCAACTGGTATTTTCATTCCAGTAGGTCTGGAATTTGAATGTGCAGCAAGCATCCCAGATAATGCTGATGCATACGGTCCTCCAACAACATTCTGAAAAAGCCTGCGTTAATCCACAGAGAAGCAGGCGGGCCTAGGACTTTATTTCGTATCTTTACAAGAACAAAACAGCCCAAGGACATATGGTAATCCAAAGAATCAGAGGAGGAGAAGGTGGAAGAAAGGGGAAGAATGACTCAGTTACTCCGAAGAAATGAACATATTTGAAGTATGCCCTACGCTGTGCTCTAAGGCAAGAAAAAAACATCCCCTATCATCAGAAGAAACAGAAATAAAGGAAACGGAGAGTTACAGTGGATCAGGGCTTTCTTGAGAGTCAGAAGATCTGGTTTTGGTCGTAGGCAGTTCTGTTCTTCAACTCAGAGACTGAGGCACATCAAGACCTTGCCTTAGGCTCAGATTTCTTTACTCGTAAGGTTAGAAGACTTGAAAATCTAAGGACTGACCATAATTATGATATCTGAGTCAGGCACATACGTGTATAGGCGTCTCTCCCGGTCACTTACGGTATTTATACACACATACATACACACATAGCTAAATATATACATATATGTGTGTGTGTGTATATATAGATACATACATACATACATACCCTGGAAGGGTATTCTCTAGAACATTAAGAAATCCCTTAGTCATGAGAATTTGGGTGAGTTCCACTAATGCCTGTGATACGAGAATGTTTTATGTTGTACTTTAATTATTTTTACATAAAGAAAAAAACAATAAAACTATGTCAGGATGGACCAGGATGCTGACTATAATGTCATGGTAACAAGCCCCTTCCTAGTCACAGGGGCTTAAAATAGCAAAGGCGCATTTCTGATTAAGCCCCACGCCTGTTGCAGCTGGAATGGCCCTCGCTCGGGTCCCAGGCTGAAGAGCAGCTGCTGCTCGGTGCCTTGCCGCTCAGGGGAGCTGAGGAAGGGGCTCTCGGGTCTCACACCACGAGAAGTGCTCGGGTATGAAGGTGGCACACAACAATTCCACTCACAACTCACTGGCCAGAACCGGTTACAAAGCCCCACCCAACAACAGGGGGGGTGGCTGCCAGGCAGTGTAGTTCTACCATATATACGGGAGGAAGACAGCTAGAAAAATGCTCACTGTGCATCTTAATCCATTCTAATGATTAGTACAGTTGTTAACAATAATAATTTAATAACAATATATAACACATGTATATGTATTTGTATACATATGTATATACATATACACAAGGATGTGTGTGCGTGTGTGTGCATGTATGTGAGCACAATAAGAGTCGTCTCACAGAGTTTGGCGCTCAATAAATGCTTTATGATTAAAAATAAATTATGATCACTATCCACGGACCCCTCTGCAGATCTCGGGCAGGGTCGGAAGCCTCCATTGAAACTCATTCCCCTTCTTAGCACTCTCACTTCCTTGAGGAGGGGACGTGCAGGGAAATATTCTGTTTCTGGGTCAGGGGAGAGTTGCATCCTGGTGCACCCTCATTCACCCCACACACATCAGCAGGGCCTGGCCTGTTCCAGGAACCGGAGGCAGAGCTGTGACAAGTCTGAGCCCGCTCTCTGCTCCCCGGAGCGTGCATTCAACTGGGGAGACCCACAAGGTGTAAATAAACCATTACATATGATACTTTCTGAAGGGGATAAACGCTCTGAAGAAGATTAAGCAGGGGTGGAGTGGGCAGTGAGGGCAGGCGGTGGCGGAAGTTTCTTTAGGTGGACAGGTGGGAGGCCTCTCTGCAGAGCCAGCATTTGAAGGAGGCACCACAGCAGAAAGGCTTGAAGAAGCCCTTGGGTACCTGCACCCCTCCCTGGGGCAGTGGGCCCCAGAAGGATGCTCTCAGCCCTCCCAAGCCTGGTGGAAGGGCAGCCAGGTCTGGCCAGCATTGGGCGAGCTCCTGGAACCTGTCCACCAGGTAAATCTGCCCAACTGGGGCTGCAATGGCTTCTGGCCATCCTCAGTGCCCCACCTTGCTCCTTTAGCCTGCTCAAAGATGTGCAGGACCCTGCAGTTGGCCGTGAGGTATCTTCGCTAAGCAGCAATCCCCACCCTGAGTGATTGCTTTCCATTTGAGACAAATAACCACATAGTTCAGCCCTCTCCCAGGCAGCTTTCCATCCTAGAGAGACGCCCGCACATTAAAGCTTGTGATGCACAGCCCCCAGCCTGCTTAGAGCTTCTTTATGGCCTCATCACCAGTAACTGGATGATTACAAAGGCTTCTTCTGTTTTTAAAAACAATGATTTATTGGACCTCTTCAACTCTTCCTTCCTGAGTATGTGTATTACATGGGCATGTTTTGCTATAATTAAATTCCTAGATTACTGTCAAGCCAATTGTTGCACCCATCCAATCTGTAACAACACATTTTATTGTCTCTTCTCATTTTTTAATTAAGATAGAAATAGATGTGTTCTATGACTTCCAGAAAGGAAATAAAACAGCTTACTTCTCAAGTCAGTCACCTCCTGTCATAGGGACTCTTTGAAGTAGGGAGGTAGGAATCCTAAGGGAACCGTACCTGACAGGAGAGGAGCCAGACACGCTGAGTTGATCGTCATTCATTCAACAGATGTCTATTGAGCACCAACTACGTGCCAGAGACTGGGAAGTTCGCTGGGGATTCTGTGGTGAACAAGACAGGACAAGTCACTACCCTCATGTGCTTACATCCTGCTGGGACTGACATGCAATAAACAAGCATAATGAAACAAGATGATGACGTATTTATAAAGGAAAGCTAACAGTGTGTATGATAAAAAGTGATGAGGGATGAGAACCATTAAGATTGAGTGACCGTGGAAGGCCCCTCTGAAAATGGCAATTCAGATGAGATGAAAATTAGGAAGACACAGTAAAATCCAGGAAAGAGCATTGATGGCAGAGGGAATAACAAGTATAAAGGCTCTGGGGGAGGTATTAGAAGCGGCAGAGGTGGGGAGAGTACAAGGAGATGAGATTGAGAAGCTGGAAAGGAGTTGAACCTGCAGGAAAACAGAGGAAAAGGAGTGCCCCCAGGAGCAGACAGACAGGGAGGAATGGATTGGGGGAGGTGATCTGTAAGCAGCCCAGCCTTGGCTGAATCTCAGGGACGCACCTGTGTGGTATACCTGCCCTGCACCTCACAGCTCCTGGCCAAAGATTCTTGCAGCCCAAGACGGGCATAAAACCGAGAGCCCCTGGATCTGCATGGACCTTCACCCCAGAACACAGACACCCTGGCCTGAGGACCAATGACCAGAGCTGCCTCTGTAATGTCTGATCGTGGCCTCAGACCCTGGACTTCTGCAAAACCCCGACAGGGACTGATCCCCGAGAATAAGTGCAGTGGAATTTTCCTCCAGCCAGGAAGGACGGAGGCTCAGAGTGGTCATTTCTTTGATGTAAATAAAATAAGGGCCCTAGGTATTCTGTGCACATCTGAGTATGGGTACTTGATTGCTCTCTGCTGTGTTTGTAGCCCCGAGACCTGGAGTGGTGCCTGGCATATCACAGGTCCTCATTAAATGAATATATGAAAGCCTAGTCTGGAAGGAAGACATGACCCCTTTCTAACACTGATCTCAATACGGCCTCAGAGTCCAAAGCTCCTTCTCATGTCCACCCTGCGACGAGGGCTTGCCCAGCGCACTAGCATGCCCACGGCCCCTCCCCAGGTCCCTCCAGGGATTGACGCGGAGCCTGATCACATTCTTCCCTCCGAAGCTCTCCCTTCTCTGGCCTTCCTGCTCCCGTAAGCCTCAGTCCTCCCTTGGAATTTAGCTGCATTTTCCGTCTGTGGCTCATGGCAGGGTCTCCCCTCTACGTGCTGCTGGGCTGCTCAGAGATTCAATCCTGGCCTCAGTATTTGACCTATTTCCTCCTTGCTAATTTTCCCCTTTGTGGATATGCTGGAAACAGAAGTAGCAGCCCTGATATCCTGTTATTTAAACCAGGGTTATCCATATAGCTAATCAAACATATAGAAGCACCACGTACGTCAGCAGACGGGAGTGCCGGGTGTGGTTCTGTGGGCCTGGGATCCGGGGTCCAGAGTACGTCCCGCCAGCAGAGCGGGGCTAGGGCCAACACCCTCTGGGGCCTGCTCTCTGCACAATTCTCCACCTCCTCTCTCCATCTCTGGTTCTGCTACTGAAGCAAGTGACTTCAGAACCCAAGGGCCCCAGGTGATGAGGCCTCAGGACAGAACATCCAGAAGACCCCGGGGTCTTGTGACCCTCCTCCTCCCTGTTTTGCCCGAGGAACATCCGTCTCTCACTCAGCCTTACATTTCACCTTCCAGCATCGTAGCTTCAGTAGGAGCCAGCTTCCAGAAGGAGGAGGAAAGAAGCCTGTCCATTCTATACGGATGTACATCAAGTGACAAATCATCCTGCTTGCCCGGACAGTGGGATGTCCCAGGAAACAGGACTTCCAAAGCTAAAACTGAGTAAGTCAGGCAAACTGCATGAGTTGGTCATCCGGATACACATACATACCTACGCGTGTGTTTTTCCATATATCGGTCAAACCCTCGGGTAGATTTGCACGCCTCTAGGGTACATGATACAGGTGGAGGGCCATCAGAGCTGGCTGGACCAGGCAGCCCTTTGCTCCTGTTCTCTTGGAGAAAAGGAGGATAGAACCCCAGTGGTCCACAATGTGAAGGAACTGAAGCTTTGCACAAACTCACCACAGCAGAACTGCTCACATGATCCCAAAGAAGAGCTGCAGAGCTGGAGAATCCTGTCCATCACGGTCTCAGCCAAAAAGTAAAGCACAGAGAGGTGCGTGTTCGTTTGTTTTGGTTTTGTATTTTCCAAAAGGTATTTGGGGCTGAACCCGTGTGTTCATGTATTAATGACAGGGGGCGGTAGGAAGAATTTCTCAGCCTTAAGTCAATTCTCATTTGTATTGAGGACCCATTTTTGTCTATAGACATGGGCTCTTGAAAGGATCCGTCAGGTTTTTTGTCAAAGCAAAGGCACCTTCTTGCCTGTTCACTTTTTCTTCTGATGCAGAAAGTTCCCTGGATCCTGAGCCATATTTTCTGACTGCAGTTGAACATCTCTGGTCCCAGGTAGCAAAGGCCCTTGAGAGCCCAACGCTGGCCTGCCTCCATGAGAGTTGGGCTGAAATGAGGAAAGAGGCGGCCTGGCAGCTGGAAAACTCTCCAGCTGAGCAGAAAGCTGAAGTCAAAACTGGCTGTAGGCGTCCAGGTCCTAAGGCAGAGTGGGCACAAGGGCATGGCGGGGCCAGGTCAGACGCTGGCGGGGCCCAGCCTGGAGAGGCTCAGGGTAGCTGGGAGAGGAGCTCCAGGGCCCGGGGACAATGGAGCACCTCTCGGAGCAAGAAACCACGAGTGTGCTGGTGGCTAACGGGGCTGGCTGCTGTCTGCTGTGTTTGAGTGAAACAGATGCGAGCAGGGGGTGGGGGTGGAAGCTGCAGCAACAAGAGGCAAGGGTTCAAGGGATTTTGAGGAGTCCATCACAAGAGGCACTGAGACACTTGACAGAAAGAGAGATTTATCACAATAAAGAGACACAGGTATTTATTATTTAGACGGATAAAGAGAAGATTGGAAGAGGCTAAAGCTTCTTAATTTGGGCCTTGACTGAAGTGCAGAGGCCAAGCGACCTTCAGGACCCCTTGGCCAGGCCGCTGGGATGCTCCTCAACAAAACTCCAAGTTCCTTTTAGAAAGCGACAGGTGAAAATTAACAAGTGAATGATTCTTAAATATTGCTCTCAATTCAATTGGTGGCTGGTAAGGGAGGAGGACAGGGTCCGTCTTTCATGAACAAACCGTGCGCCAGGCTCTGAACCGCACCATGGATTCAACTGCCCCATTCTAGGACTCCCAGCTGCATGTGCATGACACCACTAACCTCTCCAGGTCTCGGTTTTCTCATGTATAAAACGGGAATAATAAGAATATCCATTTAAAGTGATCATTGTACAAAATAAAACAGATAGCTTAAGTGCCTGGCACATTATAAGTTCTCAATAAATGCTAGCAAATTCATCATCATTATTATTGTTGTTGTTATTGTTATTAGTATTTTCTATTATTCGATCTACTACTATCTTTTGACTTGATGGATATATTTTCCCCCAATACAATAATTATCTGATCTATTTTTTTTTTAATACCCATGGCTCATTTATAGAGACTTTTCTTATAATCAGAAAAGAGAGGCGCAGGGTCCTCAGGTTAAGTTTCTCTCTGCCTGTCTTAGGGATCTTTGGAAACGGAGGGGCATTGAGAGCTGGGCAGGAGTTTTCTGCCCTCATAAACACATGGGTGATAAACCCCCTGACTCCACTGGGGGCCGGTGGCAGCACTTGAGAAGTCTCCACTGAAGCAGGGAAGATGAGCTCAGGTGAAATGTTTCATTTCTCAGAGATATAGGACAAAACCCCACAGTTTATAAAGAGAAAAGAAATATAGGTTAGCTGACAGGTACACATTATTGTACACTGACTTGATTAGTTTCTAGAAACCTCTTCAGATATTTTATGTTATTTTAATTATAAGGACTCATTCCAAAGTCCTCAGAGCTTATTTCTCTTTCCCTACGTATATCTTTATAGGCTATTTCTCTGACATCTATCTTTATAGACAACTCGAGCTCTTCCTGATGTATTTCCGTCCCAAAGTCTTCAAAGGCCACCATTTCTTCTTATTTTTTCATGGCTTGTGCCCTTGAGCATGCTGAGCTTTTGATGTCAGGTATCAATTTTTAACTTTTAATTTTGTCTTCAGAAAGTAATGTAAAGAGAAATATAAAGGTTAAAATAATACTTCTCGTAAGCGTACAGCTGCAAATTTCATGGCTAAAAATGGAAAATTAATAGTACCTTTTCCTTTTAACTCTTAATGTGGTAACCAGTTCCTGATTTCTGCCTCTCAATGAGGGCCTCTTAGGAAAGGATTCGACAATGGTTCTGTGGATTTGGCATCCAGGACAGGAGCCCTTCTCAGCTGGGACAGAATTGCGCTAGGCGGGAAACAGCCCCTTTTAAAATGCAGTGCTTTCAAGTGACTTGTAACATCTTTGTTTTTCATCCTTTCAAGATTTCAAGTTGACGAAAGGGTAGAGAGGTGGGGAAGGGAATTTCTCGGGGTGATTTTTTGGAGATATTGTGTCAAAGATCCTCAAATGGGAGGATGAAGGCATGGGAGCAGGAGCCTTCCTGCTCTTGCCCTGGAATCAGCATGTCTTCCTGGAGGTGGAGGAATTCCCTGTGGGAAGAGCCCCTGGGACTGGAGAGGGCAGAGAGAGAACAGGGAGGAAGAGGAGGAAGGGGAGGAGAGGGTGCACAAGGGCCAGAGGGGAAGGAGCCAAGGGCTTCTCAGAACAGAGGTGCAGGAGATCCGATGGTCAGACACACAGATTCTGTAACGGGAAACCCTCCAACCCCAGACACACGGACCCCTGTGAGTGGGGCGTGTGTGTGTGTGAATCAGAGAAAAAGAGCCAGAAGTCACAGTCAGGTCAGAGGAGAGAGAAAGGAGCAAGTGAGATCAGGAAAGGAAGCATTCGGCCCTGCAAAGAACTGTGACGAAGGAGCCCCCAGGATGTACAGAAACCGCAGGCAGACAGGAGCCGGGGGCTTGAGTGGACGTCCGGGTTACACTCAGAAACCCCTGAAGGCCACTTAGACGAGGCACCCACACACACTGCTGAGGGAATGAATGAATGACCAGTGAGGAAAGGGGCAGAGCCAGCATTTTAGCCCACATCTGTTGGACTCTGATTATGAATATAAAGATGATGGTAATGACCGTCGTCAGCACAGTTAAACGTGGTCGTGTAATTTCAGAGCAACTGTGAGGTGGGACTAAGATTACTCTCACTGTGCAAACAGGAAGCCTAAGGCTCAGAGAGTTCAAGAAGCTCGCCAGATCACAGAGTGAATAGAGCCTGAGCCAGGATTCACACCCACATCCCTCTGACTCTGGGGTACTTGCTCCTCCCTCACCCCCACACTTTATCTGGACGCAGATCCTGGGTTAAAAGGATGAAGACGCGAGAACGAGAGCCTCCCGAGTAACTCGTTAACATTGCGCATTTTATTAACACTGTAACCGGCGGGCGGCTGCCATCATCGGACGTTGAATAAATAAGTACAAACAGCATGCTGATATAAATATCATCTGCCAGCTTTGAGAGGTGCTCTGCAGTTTTTCTGAGTGCCTGGAGATGGTGGAGACACCCAGGAAAGTCAGCAGAAAGCCTTCCGGGTTGAGCTTTGATCTCAGCAGAGCTCAGATCTGCCAAGTCCACCATGCACAGCGCCTTGGCTTAACCAGCGCCTGAAGGATTAACACTAACAAAAGCTCAAAGCACAGCATCTGCGTAATTTCCGAATGGACACATCTCGTGCTGCCTTTGTTGTGTGTCGTGGGGGTTATGCTGAGGTTCATTACTTCTTCCCCTTACCACAGAGGGAATATTCAACTCTCCATTTTTCAGGGCTGGGTTCCTTCTCCTCAGCACAATAATTTAATGGGGAAAATAGACGTAGAGGGAAAAGGAGAAAAAAACCCCTGTTCAGTTTTTATATTTTGTTTATAATAGATTTTTAACAACCAACACGCCCAGCAACCGGGCATAGAGGAGAGGACTTACCCTTCCAGGTGAGAAGAACTGAGTTTGGCCCATTCACCAACCATGTAACCCCGAGCTTAACATCCTTACACCTCTGTTTCCTGGTCTCTGGATTCCCAGCCCAGCACTCTTGCTCCCATAACCTACTGCACAGACCCCGAGCAGAACTATGTGAGCAGATGCTAAGAGAGCAGGGCAGTTTATGGAGACTAATTATGCAGAGCCAATACCCATGTGTGAGGCTGAGGAAGGGGAGAGGCCCCAGGCCCAGGGGACACATCCTGGAGGAGGAGGAGCTTCAGGTAAGCTCTATTTTCATGGGCTCTGCCCCATCGCCAAATCCCTGCCCCTTCCATTCTCTTTCTGTCTCAACCCGTGGCTCTGCTTGCTGTCCACTCAACTACTCAGACGCAGAAGTGGGAGATGCTTCAATGCCTCCCTCTCCCTCGTGCCTTCTTCAGTTCAGCCTCATGGCCTGAGGTTCCTCTGTCCAACCAGCCCGGGCTGCAGCTGGACTGTGGACGTTGCTTCTCAACTCCACGTCCAGTGACCTCACAGAGGTGGTTGGTATCAGCCAGTGGTGGGAGGATTTACACCATGGAAACTGGCAAACTCCCACACTCAGGGCTTTTTTTTTTTTTTAATTTCAGACAGCTGGCTTACCAGCACACCACTTACATACCCCAAATTAGTTTGCTTCTCCCCATCCCCACCACAACAACCTGAGTTCAAGCTGTCATCACCCCTCACTAGGATCCAGGCACCAGTTAGCCTTCTCCCATTCCTGCCCTTCCAGCACACTCTCGTGACTGCAGCTGAAGAGGAATTGTAAACCTAAATTGGGCTGTCGTGTCAAATCCTTGCTTAACTTACTATTAAACTTAGAAGAAAAGTCCAAACTCCTTCCCGTCCTACAGGACTCTGGTGGAGCTGGTCCCGTTTACCTCTCCCCCTCATCCCCTTGGTTCCCTATGCTTGAACCACACTGGCCTCCATTCTGTGCTGGGGTATGCTGAGCACCTCTTTACCTCAGGACTTTGCACATGTCCTCCCTCTGCCTGGAACATGCTCACCAACACTTTGCCTGCAGGGCTTACATGGCACGTCCTCTCAAAGGTCTTCCTTCCTTGACCAGCTTTCTAGCGGATGACCACCCGTATCCATGCCGGTTCACCTCTATTACTATGATTGCCATTTATTTATACCACTTGAACAATTTGTGACTCTTTATTTGCTCATTTATTTGCTTACGGTTTGGAAAATCTCAAAAAACTGTAAGCTCCCAAAGGATAGGAACTATGTCTATTTTGTTTACCTGGGTATCACTAGAGCCTGTTACCTAATAAACTCTCAAAGCAATGTTTATTAAGTGAATGAAGGAATGAACATGTTCTCAGAGCAGATCTGAGAGACTAGGGGTTCTGAACCTGGGACCCACATTGAGGCTCCAGGAAACCTAGAACTCCTCTGAAATCACGCGGCAAATCTTGTGTGTCTGTTGATTTTTCTTGCTCATTCCCTTCAAATTGTCGGGCTCCAGAAACAGCAGCCTGTAGTGAAAACAGTGAAGGGGACAGTTTTTCTTGGATAGTGATCACCTTAGTATCAATCTTCACCTCGCACTCCGCTGCCCTGTGGCCATGGGCTCAGCCTTGTGCACAGAAACAATCAACGACTCGCCAACAAAGAGTCCTCGTTCTTGTTTCCACAACCATCTCCTGCAAGTCAGCAGTGAGTTCTTTAGCTGCCTCACTGTCTCCTGGCTCCTACCACTGTGAAGAGAGTGTGCGGAGGCCCCCAAGAGAACCGTACTTCTGAAAGGACAGTTCAAGGCTGCACATCCCCAGCTGAAAACTACCCTACAGGGGCCTCCTTGTGCAGTTGGCAGAGCCAGGGAGGATCTGACACTCTGTCGCTGTTCCAGCTTCCCTGGGATGCAGGCTGGGGTCCTGATGTCCCAGGGGAGGAATCCAGAGTCCAGGACAGCCCTGCACAGAGATGGCGGCTGCTGGCTGGTCTCCACCACGATCGCCCTGCATCTTGGATCAGTATTTAATGCCCGTATTGACCTCAGTTGGTTTCCTCACTGAAAACCAGCAGTTCCAGAAGACGTGGTAAACATTCCCCAAATAAGGGAGGAAATGAGGCAATCTGAGCAGAAGCATATGAACAAAAACGGTTTTCTCTAAAATCATGAAATGTTTGTAACAACAGCAGATAACGGACTTGCATCTTCAGAATGCAAGGTACCAATTAAATCTCTGTTGGGCAAAATGTCCCTCACTGCTGGGGATGCAGACAGAACCCCAGAACAGAATCTCCTCTGTTGTTTTGATCTTCTACCTCTGTGATTATGGAAACTGCACAGACTTGGCTGGGGTTGGCAGAGAGAGCCCATCTATTAAAAACCTCTTTTTTTTTTTTTAAATAAGAAAAAGTGAGAATGGGACCCAGGAGGGATTGATTGTAATGTAGCTCCAGATGTGGGTGGAAGAAGAGAGAATGCGTTTTGCCAAACCGACAGAGCTCCTGGCCTGCAGGCCCCTGAGGTCAGCTACGATTCTCAGCGGATGGGGAAAATTGAGATGTCTTTCTAGAGTTCTCCCCATTGACACGTCGCAGGTCAATTCTTTCCCGTAGGAAATAGATTTTTGCAATAATGCATTTTGATTTTAATTTATCCATGTGAAAATTGGATACTCTGAGTCTAGACCCTTATATTTTTGAATACTTGATGGGTGGGAGTGGGAACATGCTGCTATTTTAAAGCTCTCAGTAATTTTCTGAACCATCTTTGGGAGGGAAGACTGCTCTTTTAGTTCAGAAAAACAAAATTAAACAAAGCATTTCAATGAGCCCTTTGATTTTGCCAAGGAGAAGCCAAAACCCTATTTGGGAATGGAGAGATTCTAAATAAGGAGCAGGGAAATTGCCCTGCCTGGTAACATGAAGGGGTCTCATTGCTGTGGACAGAATTCACCTCTGAGTTGATGGTATACCCTGGGAGATGAGCCTGGGATTTTGTGTGTGTGTGTGTGTGTGTGTGTGTGTGTGTGTGTGTACGGGAGGGGAGGGGTGTTTTTCCTTCTTTTGGTTCCAAAATACTTCTAGTGATGGCAGGCAGAAGGTGGGGTCCTGGGACTGGTGGACTGGCTGCAGAAACACGGTCGTAGGTTGAGGGTTAAAGAGAAGCACATCTAGCAGGAACCCACTCCTGTGGTGGATTTGGCTTGAAATCATAGCCTTCTTTCAACTTCTTTCTGCCCCTCCAAGCCTTCAATGAAGTTTGATAAATGTTAAAATAGCCTGATTTTAACACCATTTTGAGGAGTTAGGGAGGCGCTTAGCCTACAATTAGGATAAACAGACACAGGGAGATCAGTAGCCTTCTGAAGAAGGTAATTGCAAAATGCTGGTGATCTGTGGAAGGCCAGAGCAGCAGTCTGCCTGAGAAGAACAAGCCTAGTGGATGACAGTGGATATAATTCCCATCTGCTCCCTTACCTGCCTTCATTCTCCTGGCATCCATACTTAGCCAATCAGAATGCTTTATCCTTCTGGCAACAGTGATGACTCAATCCTGGCCAATCAGAACCTTCCCTGGGACTTTCACCGAAACTACAGATATTGGCTGAGTTGGCTGCTGTGGAGATGATGTAAGCCTGGAGGGGCTGATGGCCAGCTTTGGCCCCATATGGGAGACCCCATCTGAGAATGAAGAATGGTTGAGTTATTTATTCCTCCGGTTCCTTCTCTGCTCCGTTGTTGCAAGTTGACTGTGTCCTTCTGAAGCCACCTCTCAAATACCTTCTCTTAACTAGGTTTGCAACCAGGGACTGTTTTTGTTTTTATTTTTGTTTTTGTGAGGAAGATCATCCCCTGAGCTAACATCATGCCCATCTTCCTCTACTTTATATGGGACGCCGCCACTGCACGGCTCGACAAGTGGTGCATCGGTGCATGCCCGGGATCCAAACTGGCGAACCCCTGGCTGTGGCAGCAGAGCGTGCACACTTAACAACTTGTGCCACCGGGCTGGCCCCAATGGACCAGGTACTGTTTGCAGGGATCAGCAAACTATGGCCCATGGACCAAACTGGGTTCATCACCTAAATTTTTTTTTAATAATTTATTGAAGTGAAAATCACCTAACAAAATTAATCACCTTAAAACGAACAATTCAGCAGCATTTAGTACATTCACAATGTTATGCAACCACCACTCTACCTAGTTCCAAACATCTCCATCCCTCCAAAGTACTCCATCCCTCCAAAGTAAAGCCCCGTACCCGTTAAGTGTTATCTCCCCATTCCACTGCCTGTTTTTCTAAACAAAGTTTTATTGGAACACAGCCACACCCATTTGTTTATGTATCACCTACGGCTATTTTTGTGCTATAATGGCAGAGTTGGGTAAATACAATGGAGACCTGAGCGCCCGCCAAGCCAAAAATATTTACTGTCTGGTCCTTTACAAAAAAGTGTAATGATTTAGAGGAATGACTTAGAGTACTAGCTTTGACGTGGGGTAGAATCCTAGCCTCTCACTTTGCCATGTGGTCTGGGGTGGGTTCCTTCACCTCCCTGTGCCTCCCCGCCCTTCCACATAAAACAGTGGCCAATCTGTGCTCTGCTCTGGGAGCACCTGGCACAGTGCCTGGTACATGGCAGGCAGTCAGGGGCATCAATGCTACCATCTTGACATCCATGCCTTATTTGATCTTCCAGACTACCCCGCGAGGCTGGTAAGGAAATAGCCTTATCCTCACTTTACTGATGGGACAGGGGGGCTTGGAATGGATCAGAACCTGCTCAGGTTACCAACCAGTGACAGGCACAGCCACAGAAGGCGGCCTCGGACTCATTCCCTGGGTGTCCACATCCACAGGGCACATGCTCTGGGGCAGGAAGCTGAGGGAAGAAAATCGAGCCCAAAGATCAAACCCCAACAAGTCCTCAAGTGCCTGACTGAGGACGTTCTGAGAAAGACTGGCCCTGAGCTAACATCGTGCCCATTTTCCTCTACTTTATATGGGACGCCGCCACAGCATGGCTCAACAAGCGGTGCGTCAAGCCAGTTTGGGCGTCACAAGAACATGTACTGCACTCAAGTGTGGTTCCATCTCGTTTCCCAAATCCTGTCGATTTCACTTACAGAGTGTCCACCTTGAAGAACCCCTGGCTTCCTCGAGGTGGAGGAAATGGAGGAAAAGAACGTGTTTTTATTTCATCAGTGCCCTAGTCTTGTTGGCCTTTCCTTCCTCTGTGGTCATATTTGCAAATTAAAGATAAACCCCATCAGAAAAGGGCCCCTCTCTGCCGGCTTCATGCTGAGCTGGTTCTCGCCCTGTTTGAGGTTTTCAAAGCTGCTCTTAAGCAAATCCTTTAAATCTTCTCCCATTGCCTTGATGTCTTCACAGGGCAACTGCTTGGGGGCTCTGGGGTGAATCGGCACTTTGTGAAGTTCAGGGGAAAAAGACAGTTCAGCTGGCTCTGCAAAAAGCCCTTTTACAGGGAGTGAGCATAGCCCCGCAGTCAGAGACCTGCCTTCTCACCAGCAAATGGAGGGAAGAACTGCTGGGAAGGGGCTGGATGATATAGGACCATGTTTATTTTCATGGTAGTTGAGCTATGGCGAGGGCTGAAGGTGACACAGCAGAATTCGCCCTGAGAGATGAGCGAGCCAGCCATATTCAGTTCTGCCTTTCACCCTTTCCTGGGGGTATTTGCAGGAAGGAAAGCAGGAACTGTAATAACTTTACCAGTCTTCCTAAAATCAGAGGTGCTGGGTTTTGATTTAAACTCAGCGAGCCTCTTACTTAACCAGTGATTTCTCATCCCCGCAATGCATGGGCCCCTCCTCGTCTCCTAAGTGGCTGGCCAGCTCACTCTTGGAGTTGATTTAAGTGCTTCCCTAGTTACAGTTATAAGAACTGTAATTTTGATTCTTTGACTAAGAAAAGCACACAGCCTCCATGTTGCTGTAAATTTCCCTCTGAAGACCCCAGGAAGGGCTTAGCTGACATGATTTGTCTTTCTCCAGCGCCACACAGGCAGGCCAAGGCAGGCTCAGAATCACAAGTCATCCCTTGTGTCTGACATACAAACAGGGAGGATAACACCCTGTGCTTCATGGGGTGAAAAGGAACATGGTGGCTTGGTTTTGGGGTCATGGGTTTGGGACTGGGCAGCTGAGCTACTGCAGGCCTAAGAAATAGACAACATCCTCATTCAGGTTGCAGATGTCTTAGTCCCCTGGGGTGGCCAAAGCAAATTACCACAAACTACGTGGCTTAGAACAACAGAAATTTATTGTCTCGCAGTTCTGGGGTCCAGAAGTTTGAGATCAAGGTGTTGGTAGGGGTGGTTCCCGCTGGAGGCTCTGAGAGGCAATCTAGTCCTTGCCCCTTTCTCAGCTGCTAGTGGCTGCCAGCTGTCTTGGGCATTCCTTGCTTGTAGAAACATTACTCTGATCTCTGCCTCCATCTTCAGTGGCCATCTTCCCTCTCAGTGTCTGTGTCTCAAGTCTCCCTCTCCCTTCTCTTACAAGGACACCAGTCATTGGATTTAGGGCCCACCCTAAACCCAGGATGATCTCATCCTGAGATCCTTACCTTCATTACACCTGCAAAGACCCTATTTCCAACAAAGTCACATTCATAGGAACTGGGGTTAGGACTTGGAAATACTATTTTGGGAAACAACATTCAACCCACAACTACAGCCAAAGGGATGCCAGTGTACACAGGCTCACTCTTCTGTCCTCAGAAAAGAGACATTGGCTCTTCAGGAAATGTAGAGACAGGGGCCGGTCAGGTGGTGTAGCAGTTAAGTGCCCGCACTCTGCTTCAGTGGCCCAGGGTTCATAGGTTTGGATCATGGGCGCAGACTTATGCAGCGCTTATCAAGCCATGCTGTGGCAGGCATCCCACATATAAAGTAGAGGAAGATGGGCACGGATGTTAGCCCAGGTCCAATCTTCCTCAATAAAAAGAGGAGGATTGGCAACAGATGTTAGCTCAGGGCTAATCTTCCTCACCAAAAAAAAAAAGAAAAAAGAAATGTAGAGACAGTGAGTGGAAAAGAGAAACTAAGCACCAGGCCAGGAGCAAGGCCCGAGCTGAGTACTCCTGGCCCTGCAGCTTTCTAGCAGTGTGGACCTCTGGCTGGCCGCCAGTTTCTTGGTTTGCATGGTTCAGATATTGATAGAAACTAGCCAATAGGTTTGTCAAGAGATGAGAGAATCCAGGATGGTGTCTGGCAGAGAAGACGGTCAGCAACAGCTGGCTTTCACCCTGTTTTTCTGGTCAGGAGGAAGGCGGCCATGGTGAGGGTGATGGAAGTGACGATGAGGTCATCTCCCAAACGTTCTGTTCATAAGCGGTGAAGTCTTTGATTTTGTTTCTGATCAGACTTAATCATTTATTCATGAGCATTTGAAAATTAGACACAGGCTAATTGAAAGCTCATCAGAAGAATGGGTTCCACGCTTCTCGTTAATTATCAAGAGGCTGGGAGGTGTTTTCACAGACTGTGGTAAGTGGAGTAGGTCAGGCTGGCTCTGCAGAAAAGGGCAGGAATGAACAAGCTTAACCACTTCGGGTCTGGGTCTCTTCACCCAGAAGTTCGCTCCCCTCCTCAAGGGCTCGCTCTCCAAAGCTGTCCCCTTGTTACTCTTCCTAGAATCCAGAAGGGACCTTCAAAATATTTAACAATGGACATTCAGAATGGATTAGGGGGTGCAGATAAAATGCACAGCACCCAGTTAAATTTGAATTTCAGAAAAACAACACATATTTTTTCGCCTAAGTATACCCTAAATATTGCATTGACATAATTATACATAGAAATTTATTGTTTATTTGAAATTCCAATTTAACTGGACTTTCTGTATTTTGTTTGCTAAATCTGGCAACCCTGGAATGGAGGGCAGCTGGAAACAACCAGTGCATCGCTGCTGAGGGCCAGCCATGCCAGGATCCTAGGAGAATGTGGCAGACTGCTTGTCCAAGGACGGACGCCTCAGTCTCTCCCATCCTGCATGCTCTTCTTGATCCGTGTCACTCTCTCACTAAGAGATGGAATCTAACACCCCTCCCTGTGAATTGAGGGTGGAGGGGCTTGTAACTTGCTCATAACCAGTAGAATGTGGCATAAGTGTCATGGTGTGACTCCTGATGCCATGCAGATTACACTGGGCTATCTGGGACACTTGCCCTTGGATCCCTCAGCCACCAAGTAAGAAGTTCAACCACCTGAGGCATCGACTGCCAGCCACACTAGTGAAGAGGTCTTCAGATGACTCCAGCTGCCAGCCAGTGAGTCACCCTCAGTTTTTGAATCTTCCCGACTAAGGCTTCAGACATCATGGAGCAGAGACGGTCTGTCTCTGACATGCTCTGGATGAATTTCTGATCCCTAGATTCTGAGAACATAACAAAACAGTTGTTTTATACCACTAAATTATAGGTTTTATACCACTAAACTGCGGGGTAGGGTGTTACACAGCAGAACCGAGGGCCAGTCATGCCTCCAGTCCTGTCCTGCTTGGCATGAATTCTGGTTACTTTTCTCATGCATAATAAGCCTTTGTTCTGAACTGGTGTGTGGTAGGTAGAATAATGGCCCCCCAGAGATGTCCACATCCTATTACCCCGAACCTGTGACTATGTCACCTTACACGGAAACAGAGGGTTAGGCTTACAGATAGATTTAAGATTGTTAAGCTGATTTTGAGGCGAGGAGATGATCTGGATTATCTGGGTAGGCCCAGTGTAATCACAAGGGTCCACATAAGTGGACGATGAAAGTGGAAGAGAAAGAACCAGAGAGACGGCAGCGTGAGGGGGCTCTGACCACTGTCGTTGGCTGTGAAGATGGAGGGGCTGTGAGCCGAGGAATGCAGCACCCCCTAGAAGCTGGAAAAGGCATAGAAATGGATTCTCCCCTAGAGCCTCCACAAGGTGCGCGGCGCTGCCAACACCTTGATTTAGGCCCGTGGGACCCATTTCAGACTTCTGACGTCCAGAACAGTGAGATACTAAATTGTGTTGTTTGAAGCCACTGAGTTTGTGATGATTTGTTACAGCACCAACAGGAAATAAATAATGGCCCAATGCCATTAAAATTTCAGAAAGGCAATGACATTTTTAACTATAATAGTGTCCATGCAAAAATAGCCCTCTCCATCCCTCTTTCCCCGGGGCTTGGCCTCCGCTTCCGCACCTCTAGCCAGCACTGACTCTGCTCTCAGCTTCAGGGCTTTCGGGCCCAGTCTGCCCGCTAGACAGCCACACCTGCCCCCGGCCCCTCCCTCTCAGTTGTGCCCCCCCTAAGATTTCCAGCTCTTAATGGGAAGGCGCTGACCACCTGCTGGCTGTGCCAGTTCCTCTCACCTGTCGCCCACCTTTCCAGGTCACCTACCTGGCTCCTCCAGGTAGGTGCTCCTGCTACTTCACCATCCCAAGAACCTTCCACACCATCCATTCATGCCTTCTGTATTTTCTTCCAGTAGCTCCTGTTCTGACCATTTCCATCAGCCCTTATTCTGCTAAGTTAGGGACAAAACATGCAGTCTATGGAGAGAAACGGGCTGAGTCCCGATGGTACTTTGAAAACAACTGAGGAGGAAATTGTTCTACTGCAAACTAGAATCCCACTCACAGAAAAATAAAACATGGCGTCCAGCAACGTGCAAGAACAGCTTAGTTTGTCAGGAGACAACACAGGCTGATAGCACATTAAGCAAACCCACCAATAAGGTGGTTGTGAAATACATTTATCCCAAAATGTATAGGTTGAACACATTGGGGTTTCATCCTTCTGATTTCAAGTTTGAATGGGGAGAAGGGCTATTTTGAGATGAGTGGTCTATTTACTATGAACTTATTCTTAATTCAGTCTATAAAAATGTAAAGCGATGAAACAGTTTACAAATTCAGCTGCTTATACCTAGCAATAATTTACTGAAATGTATTGGATGAGACCTCACAAGTGACTTGTTTCCCAATCTGCTTCCCATTCCCTCATGCCGTTTCAAAATAGACATTAAAGGTCAGTTTCCAAAAAAAATAGTTGTAAATATATCACCCAGACTGACTATTACCACAGATTCCTGTAAGGACTTGTCTTATATTATTCAACATTTTAAGCACAGTTGCTGGGGTTAATTAGATTTCCGACCCCCAAAAATTTTAAGTGCCTCTGATGACTTACTTCCAACTGATAATTTTGTATTCGAATCAGAAAAAGAATAACAAATAGACAGTGAATAAATACATTCTTCATATTCCTGTTTATGAGCACAGAGAATATATTTCTGAAATTTAATTAAATATCAAGATGTCCACAAAATTTATAATAAACCACTTGGCGAGACCTCTAAATGTCAAGGAAAAACACATTTTACATGAAACACCCCTTCCCCCCCAGTGAATCTGTGAAGATTCAGGACTTTTTAAAAACCTGCAGAACCCACAAGTACATATTTTATCTCGAAAGTACTTTTTCAAAGACTTAGGAGTAGCTACTTGTTTGCGGTATGACAGAGTGGAAAGTATTTTAATTTATCACACACTGGTTTGTACCATTAGTTTTAGAGAGATGCCAGACGGTTTTAAAATAATGCAAGAGCTGTGGAGAGAAAGCTTAAAGTGGTGTAACTTAGTAAAAGATGATCAACAACCACTTCGGCTTTTCCACTTTCCCCATACAGCCATGCTAGGTCCTCAGCGATATTCAAAACATGTGGTAAAGAAGGTGGTACTTTGGGGAAAAAAGGTAAAAAAAAACCCCGAACCATTTGTCAGCCTGATAGCTCTACCACCTTAGTAAATCACGATGTCTTAGTGCAGAGGCTCCCCACGTGTGGGCCACGTCCCACGGCGGCAGCAAGAAGACCCTAAGTGCAACGTGCAGGCGTTGAGCATCCTTGCATCGTATGGGGCGGGAGTTATCGCCCTTTCAATTATCTTTTAATCTCTCTTCTTACACGCAGGACAAAGTCTCGTTTTGCTGCCAACACGTCTTTAACACTCCTCGGACGCTTGCTGATGTCTTCAGAACAAAAAGAGACATCAGACACAGAGCCTTCAGCCCCGGATACAGATTCTGGCCAAATTCTGCCCTACTGTTTAGTCTGCTGGTTCTCCTCTTTGTAGCACCTTCTATTTAGGGCAAGCGCTGCGGATTTTCCATTCGGTTGTGACATAAGGTTGCAGGGGACTCGTCTGCCCATCAGCATTTGAGAAGCATTAGCCTAAAGTAGGAGTTGCCAACCTTTCTGTAAAGGGCCTAGAGAAAATATTTAGGCTTTGCGGGCCATGGTTTCTATCCCATCGACTCAACTCTGTCCTTATAATTCGAAAACAGCCTTAGACAATCTGTAAATGGATGAGCAAGGCTGTGTTCCTACAAAACTTCATTTATAAGAACAGAGGATGGGCTGGCTTTGTTCTGTGGGCGGTAGTTTCCTGACCCCTGGTCTACAGTATCTTTGCAAAATAAACTTATTTTCGTTTTTAAAAAATGTGGATTTTGTAAAAGAAAATGTGGAGCAAATAACAGCTCAGAAATCCTCAGCTATCCAGCCGGGTGCTGGTAAGTGTTTAACAACTGGCTCCCCAGGGGGTAAAAAAAGCCTCAACTTGTAGCAATTGCAGATTTCCCTGTGGTAAATGCCACCACCACAGCAGATTTCAAGCTACCAACATGTGTCCCTGAACACAGATGTGTTAGTCAGGGCTCTCCAGAGAAACAGACCAGCAGGAGATATATATATATCCACATATGTATATATATCTCCTCTTTATTTACCCTATTTTACCTATCCTATTATACTTTTATATTTATCATATTTAATAAACCTCTTAAATAGCAATTATGGAGGCTAAGAAGTCCCACGATCTGCCGTCTGCAAGCTGGAGACCCAGGAAAGCCAGTGGTGCAATTCTAATCTGAGTCTGAAGGCCTAGGAACTAGGAGATCTGAAGGTGGAAGTTCCAGTCCAAGGGCAGAACACCAGTGTCCCAGCTCAAGCAGTCAGCAGAGAGAGAAAATGTACCCCCAACTTTTGTTCTATTCAGCTCCTCGAAGGACTGCATGGTGCCCATCCACGTTGAGGTGGGCCTGACTCAGTCTATGGATTCAAATGCTAACCTCTTCTGGAAACATCCTCACAGACACACCCAGAAATAATGTCATACCAGCTATGTGGGCACCCCATGGCCCAGTCAAGTTGACACATAAAATTCACCATCACAGCAGAATCTGGAAGAGATGTGCACAATCAGCTCTCCAAGCCATGCAAAAACCCTGAAGGTGGGTCTGCTGGGTTGAATATGTCCCCCCAACACATCTTGTCCACCCAGAACCTCAGAATGTGACTTTATTTAGAAACAGAGTCTTTGCAGGTGTAATCAAGTTAAGATGAGGTCATACTGAATTAAGGTGGGCCCTAATCCAAAGACTGGTGTCCTTGTAAGAACAGAGAAATTTGGGCACTGAGGTGCACAGAGGAAGGATGATGAAGAGAGACAGTGGAGCAGCCATGTGACGGTGGAGGCAGAGACGGGCGTGATGTAGCTACAAGCCGAGGAGCTCCAAGGATTGCCAGCAGCCACCAGAGGCAAGGAAGAGGCAGAGAAAGATTCTCCCCGAGAGCCAGCAGAGAGAACGTGGCCCGCGGACACCCTGATTTCTGACTTCTGACCTCCAGAACTATGAGACAATGAATTTCTGTTGTCTTAAGCTGCCCAGTTAGTGGTCATTTGTTGGGCAGCCCCAGGACAATCGCACAGTGGGACTCAGTGGACATGGTGGAGTCTGGGAAACCCAGTGCTAGGTCATCCAGCCGGCAAGCGTCAGAACCAGCCTTGAGCTCAGATGGGTCCCACACAGGAGCCCCTGTCCTTACTACTTGACCGCATGGCTTCTGAGAGGGGAATGCAAAGGCGGATGCTGTGACCGCAGCCAGCCCATGGTGTGCCCTGACAGGCGGACAGAGTTCCCAGTGGTCTGTGAATCCTCTGTCGGTCAGTCCAGGACGTCCAGGCCACCTTGAGTTACCGGTGAAGTCCACATGGCACAGATGAGCCCATCCCTGTGGTCCCAACAGGCCCCCCCTCCAAGTTCAGGGTAATCTCAGGACTTCTGGAATCAAGCTCCCCTCCAGAATCTCCCAGACATCAAACAAGCCCGCATGTTTCAGCGGCCGGACCTCAAAGATGAGCGAGGCCACCAGGGAAACCGCCTGGCGCTGGCTGGAGCCACTCCACGGAGCGTGTCTCCCACCGCCTCCCTTCCCTGGAGTTTACCTCATTTAAAAAATTCTCTGCCACTCTTTTTTTTTTTTTTTTTTTTTAACACAGATGGCTCTTCTTCCCTGTTTTGTTTCAGGAGGTTTGGCTCTGGCGGTTGTTCTTTGTTTGGAAGGCAAAAGGAAGGTTAATTAGCTTTTGTGACCTGAGAACTCTGAGGGAAGATGTCAACTGATTCGCTAATTGCTCCTCAAAGCCTGATACGGCTGGAGGGGCAAGGTCCAGGAAGCAAGACGCTAGGCGGTTTGGTTGTGAATTCCTCCCAGCGTGGTGGAGCGGGGGAGTTTGCAGGCTGCTGTTCCTCTGAGCAGTCCAGGCAAATGGTTCATCCCTCACATGGGCCCTGTCACCTGCCAGCCCCCAGCCCACGAAGCCATTGTGGATTTCAAGGCCAACCTGGGGCACGGCTTGGGGCCAAGTCTCGCACTTGCACTTGGTTGTAGAAACCATCCTCCAAACCTACACATGTCTCATTCGGCTTCCTGAGCATCTGAAAAACACGGAGCCCGTGCAGTTCTCCACTTGGCACGGGAAATCAAGGCAGAGACTTAAGATCTGTCCAGCTGCAGCCTTCTAAGTTATCAAAACTCAAGACTGTGGTCTGCGAACCAGTAGCTTCAGCGTCACCTGGGAGCTCGTTGGAAATGCAGAATCCGGGCCACACCCCAGACCCGCTGAATCAGAGTCTGTGGCGCAGGGCTCCGCACTCTGCACTGCCACGAGCTCTCCGAGTACCTGGGATGCGCACTGAAGTTTGAGAAGCGCTGCTGAGGACAACCGCCCTTCCTGTTTAAAGCCCAGCAGAGAATTAATCACCCCCACCCCAGATGATCTGTCAACCGAGATGCGAGCTGGAGATTGGAATGGAAAACAAGGTCTCCATTAGATTCTCTTTTATAAATTGGTATTCCTCAGCAATTTCCGTCAGCAGCTCCTGAAATCACCAAACAGGTGGAGTTTTTCTTCCTGACCAGGCTTGGCAGTATATATTCCTTGAGTCACTTACTATTTAGAATTTCCTGCTTGCCATGATGACAAGGGCATTGTGGTGGTCACACATGCTCTCTGTCATTCCTTCACCCTCTGCGCTCAGCTCTTCCCCCGGTGCCTGCTGAGCATGGTGTAAAGAATCTCCCTGCCACCATCTCTCTCAGACCACTCCTCTCTCTGGCCTGGGAACGCGTTTTGAGCCGCATCTGATGCCCCCTGCCCACCTCCTGGTGAGGGAGTCAGCTCACCACCCACATTTGCCTTCACTGGGGCTGTGAGATTTGAACTCCATTCATAATTACATGAAAACCCCCACATGCAGGCTCCAGGATGGCTCTCTGTGGCCACCTTGCCAAAGATGTCACAGAGTCAGCAGCAACACCGGTCAGTGAGGTGACATCCTGTTAGGGTTAAAAGCCCAGCTGGGTCTACGTGTGATGAGAAATCTCGCGCATGTCACGTTTTAACTGGAGATGCCCGTCAGAGCCTAGATGGTACCCCAGGGAGAGAAAGGGGCTTGATTCTGACGCGGTTTGTCCGGTGGCAGGTGCTCCCCAGGGTAAGGGGGCCAAGGAAGGTGGGGATGGTGTCTCACTTCATTGACTGCAGATGAACAGGACCACAGGCAGATTCACCGTGGAGCCCCTCACTTACATGGGGGCTCCTTCCAAGACCCAGGGGGGCCCCAGTATTGTGCTCACGTGGTCGTAGACTTGGTGAAACTTGCCAGGGGAAGATATTCCAACTTCAGTCGGTTCTGACCACTGTCTCGTTCTGCTCTGATGTCCTCCTTCACGTTCCCTCACACCGCATGGTATTAAAGGGCTGTGGCGTTTCTGGGACACACTTATTTAGGATTTAGTGGCAGCTTTGTATGAAGTCGCTTCCACATAGAGTTCCACTGGGCTCGCTGACCTGGAGTCGTGATGCTTTCAGGAACAGTCCTGCCACCCACGGCACCAGCTCTCCCCATGTCTTGTTACCAGGTCCAGGGCCAGAATGTGTGTCGTGATAAGAGCTTGCCCATGGTGCCTAGCACCTGAATTACAGGAGGAGAAATAAGGCTTGAAATACATGGAGCCAGAAGCTAGAAGGTGGAAAATTCTTCCTATCATAGAAAAGTTACCATAAGGAGAGGACTCTGTTCTCATCAGCACCTGGTCAAAATGAACGTTCTCCTGTAAGGAATAATTTAATGCATATGTACTAGTGTCAACACACTAATTTTTTGATGGAATGAAATAGAACTCATCAGAATTCTTATGTCTATAGGGCAAAAACTTATACAATGTGATAGTATGTCTGTGTGTCAATCTGTATGTTCTATGCAGTCAACTATCCATAATAAAAAAAAACAACACTTTTACCCAATCACACTAGAAGACACATAGAATCATCTTTCTATTCTCTCTATTGAAAAAATACCACAAAATCTTAGTCATATGAAGAGGCAAGAAGTACGCAGCAGTGGGCCGGCCCCATGGCTTAGCGGTTAAGTGCGTGCGCTCCACTACTGGCGGCCTGGGTTCGGATCCCAGGGGCGCACCGACGCACTGCTCGTCTGGCCATGCTGAGGCCGCGTCCCACATACAGCAACTAGAAGGATGTGCAGCTATGACATACAACTATCTACTGGGGCTTTGGGGGAAAAAAAAGGAGGAGGATTGGCAATAGATGTTAGCTCAGAGCCAGTCTTCCTCAGCAAAAACGGGAGGATTAGCATGGATGTTAGCTCAGGGCTGATCTTCCTCACAAAAAAAAAAAAAAAAAGAACGCAGCAGAAAAATGTAGGAAAAAAGTATAAAATCAGGTAACTAATTAATAAACATCAATAATTTTATAGATTTTGTGATTTTGAAATGTATCAACATTTTAGAATTTAAATAAATCCCTTTGCTAACTCATTTTGTATGTGTAATTTTGTATTCTTTTTGAATTTTAATTTAGAACCCACAAAACCTGGATCTGGAAGGATTCACTTGTCCATGCATTTGTTCAGCAGATACTCACTGAGTTCCCACCATAGGTGCCATGGGGCACGGCGGTGAACAAGACAAGCAGCCTTGCCCTCAGGGAGTGAACATTCTAGAGGAGGGCACAGCTAGTCAACATATAAGCACATAAATACACAGGATAACTATGGCTCTGGTCATAGTGTGAAGAGAGTGAATGGAACTGGCCATTTAAGGAGGAGGGCTACTTTAAATGTGATGGTCGGGCGAGTACTCTGAGGAGGTGATGTTTAAGCAGCGACAAGAATGGGAAGGGACCAAACAGGCAAAGAGCTGGGAAAGAGCCTTCCAGGCAGTGGAAGCATCACGTGCAAATGTCCTGAGGTTAAATGGAGGGAGGGAGTTACCATGCTCCGGGAAGAAGAAGGCGGCCAGCAGGGTGAGACGGATGGCAGTTAGGGGCTGGCTGGTGGGGAGATGAGCTGAGGTGCTTGGCAAGGAGTTGGCACATGTCAGCACTTGTGTGTGCAGCCACGATCACATGTCCACGTGAATGTGTCACAAAGCCCTAACCTTGATTAAAGGTGATACAGAGACTCCCGTGTTCTTTCCAGCAAGTTTCCGAACTCTTCCCCAGTCTGGGCTAATTACATACAAACTCCCTTCTTGACCAGTCAGCCCAGAATTCACTTGTAAACCTGATGCTGAGAAATGAGTCTTCCCAAAGCCGGAGGAAGTGCCTTTCAATTAAACATCTTCGGCGGCAAATGGGAGAGGGGGCCTTTAATGTCGACTCCAGCTGGTGCCATCTAAAGGAAAACCAGGCAGAGACTCATGATGGTTTGGACACTTTCTCCAGATATCAAAGCCGCATGGATTCTTTTTCAACTTCGAGACAGTGATCCTTCTCCAAACACCACCAGCCAATGAAAATCACGTTTCCCTCCTCTGGGGAGTTGTATAGAATCAGGCCCTTTGTATATATTTTTAAGCTAAGGAATTTGCATTCATCTTGTTCCTGTTTGGAAATGACTCAGGTCCTTTGCTGTCTTGTTCAGAGAACATGAGGAATGACTGTTCTCACTGGAAGTGGTGATTATTTGGAGCGAACAGGTGAGAGGGACTTAGATGACATTTCTTTTTTCCCAGCAGCTTGAAAGTGGGAGCATGACCCCCCATAGTGGCCGTTCTCTGGGCATCTCAAGGAGCCTGACAAGCATCATCTAGATGGCCCCACGACAGATGCAGTGGGAGATGTCACCCTGCAGGGCCGCCAACAGACAGGAGAGCTTGGTCCTTCTTTATAAGGTGGCTGTGACCACAGAGGAAAACAGTGGATCGACAGTGGCTGTCACAAAAGGAAAACTGGGGAGGAAACCCTCCAGCGAGCCGAAATGGAGTTATTGCCCCTCTGCCCTCCCATGGGACACTCTGCATACGTCCCTCCAGAGCGAGGTGTGAGAGCACTGGGTCTTCATGGCCTTCTCCCCCACAGACCTTGAAGTCCAAGAAGGTGGGAGCCACGTGTTGCTCTTCTGCATGGTTTAGAATACCCCCCTCCACACACACGTAGTCCCCAGCATGTGGGAGGAGCCCGGTAACTGGATCGAAGGTAATGAATCGAGGCACTGGCTCCCAGACACAGCAACGCACACGCAGTGCCATGGGCCAAAACAAAGCCACGGTGCCTGTAACGCCTGGAGCGTCTGCTGACCAACACTCGCCTGACAGCTTTCTTCAAGAGCTCGTGAGCACACTCCAGGGGGTGGATCGCTGCCCCTTTATCTCTCAGTGCACACGTTAATGGTGTCGAGAACAAGTCAAATGGCCAGTCCTGTTGGCAGTCAGATCCAGGCAAATCTGCACGAGAATCCAACATTTGGGGAGAGAAACAGATTATTACAGTGGAAAGCCCACTGGACAGAGGGTGCAGAGATGCCAGTATGGGCGGGCTCGGAGCGACAAGACAGTTGTTCCGCGGGAGTGGATCGGGGCTGCCACGGAAGGAAGCAAGCCGTCCATGCGTCACACAGAGCCAGAGCGCCCCCCCACCCCTCATGATCGGCTAGGAATCCATCATTATTTATTGGTCCTGACAAAGCATATGGCCGTACACTGATTCAGCCACTGCAGACTGAGTCAATCAGGAGCAAAACCTGAATATTCCTGTTGGCCAAGTCACTGCCTGGTTTGCTGGTTGAGCAGACTTACGGAGAGAGAACTGGAAGGTCATATCCAAGGATCAGAGTGTTTTCTCTGGAGGAGATCTAAGACACAGGTGCAACCCGAGTGCTCAGCCCCACGCCTGCGGATGGGACTTCCTCTTTCACTCAAGGAGTTTCTTCTTTCTGTTTTCTTTTTGTGAGGAAGATCAGCCCTGAGCTAACATCCAATGCCAATCCTCCTCTTTTTTTGCTGAGGAAGATTGGCCCCAGGCTAACATCCACACCCATGTTCCTCCACTTTATATGGGATGCTGCCACAGCATGGCTTGATGAGTGGTGGGTCCGTGCGCACCCAGGATCTGAACCTTCAAACCCCGGGCCACCACAGCGGAGCACGCGCACTTGACCGCTGCACCACCAGGCCGGCCCCAAGGAGTTTCTTACTAGGTCCCCACCGTGGACCCATCACCGTGCTCTGGCCTGGGCATACGCCAGTGAGGGGCCTGCAAGCCTCTTTTAGTGTGGAGATTAATTCTGGTAAAAGAGACGAACAAGAGCAAGAAAGACAGGCACATGAAATGATGGCAGTCATGCTCAGTGCTACAAGAACAGCACACAGGACAGAGCGAGAGAATCGAAGAGAAGGCCACTTTAGGGGTGGGAGTGGGAGGAGATAGCATGTAAGCTGAGACCTAAGAAGAGAAGGAGCAGCTAGGTGAATAGGGTAGGACCTTCCAGAAGCAGGGGCAGCATGTGCAAAGGCCCTGTAGTATGTGTTGGAGGGAGGACGCAGACCTTGGTCTGCTGAAGGACCTGAAAGGTGACCAGTGTGGCTGCAGCATGGGTGTGGGGGTGAGCTAAGGGGAGACACAGGCAGAGGGTGGGGGGGTCATTGTGACCAAGACCTCAGGGGTTGCATACAGATAACATTTGGCGGGTGCCTGGCTTTGACAGGAGATTTAAGGAATAGAAAGGGAAGGCGTTTGAGGTGCTTTCCACAAAATCGCATTTACAAAGGTCCTGACGTGGGGCAGCAGGAGCTGTAGAGCCACGAGGGCAGACCTGAGCCTGGCTGGCTGCTGCGTGTTTCGTATTCTGCATTCGTGCCAAAGCCCGTTGATCCTGGCCTGCTGCCCCACTAGCGTGAGCAAATAAATATACATTTCCAAGAGCCCAGCTCACCACGCTGGCTTGGTCTACTGATGGCTCTCCACTCTCCCCAAATCACCAGAGAGAGAGAGAGAGAACCACCCAGTGTGCGAGAAGATTTCAGAACCGCCTGTGGGTTGTTTTCCCCCTTCTAGGATTTTTTTACCTTAGAAATTCATCATTCTCTCCTCCTTTTGGGTGACAGACAGTTATTTCATGTACTGCTGAGAAGATAATTCAGAATTCTGTTTATTCTAATGCGGTTCAAAATGTCTGTGACTAGCATTTGAGAACAGCTCTGGGTGTTAAATACTGGCAGCCAGAAAGCTTTTGGAACCTGTTTCTCACCATCTCTCAGTCGGCCAGCTGCTCCGTCAGTCTGTCTGTCTGTGTCTGCAGGAAAGCAGGCCCTCTGTCGCAGGCTTTGCTGATTTGGGGAGGGGAAGGGGAGACGGCTGCGTGGCTTGCTCTTATTTTCCACCCGTGTTTTTGGCGCCTGCTCCGTGTGCTATGCTTTGTGCTGGGCGCTAGGACTACAACGGGAAGGAGCCAGACCAGGGCCCTGTCTCCTGAAGCTCTCGTCGGTCTGAGGGAAGATGACCTTAGAAAGGGAAGGCCACAGTCACCGTGGTGATGGGGCTCACTCCTAGGCGGTCTTTCGCCGTTTCATTTCGGGGAGCGATGGAGGCTCTGGACCGAAGGTGGTGGACAGAGAAGTATGAGTGGGCGGAAACCAGGGGAGAGGGGAGCAGAGAGGCGGAGAGGCTGCAGAGGCTGCTGGCGGGAAGTCTGCGGGGCCCAGGGGCCAGTGTGATGGGTCACCCACAGGTGAGCGCCCAGGCAGGTGTCAGGAGAGGGGAGCAAGTCAAGGTGGAAACATCAGACACGAGAGCCAGGTCTGGCGGGGGGGAGCTGGGGGAGGGGAGACCCGGGAACCCCCCGTCCTAGGACCAATATCCACACCTAGGTCTTCAGTGCATCTCGGACACGTGGACGAGTGGGCAGCTGGACGGGTGATCCAAGATTCCTGCACCAGTGCCGAGGCCACTGGGTGTGGCCCTGCCTACCTGGCCAGCTCCACGTCTTGCTATGTCCCCCTTCCTCTGTGACTCCAGCCACAAAGACCTTCCTCCAGTTCCTTGAATTCTAAGCTCCTTCCTGCCTCAGAGCCCTTGTTCACGCCTTCCCTCTGCCAGGAACACTCTCAGAGCAATCATCACCTCCTCCAGGAAGGCTTCCTTGCCCTCCCCTTCCCCAAGACTAGCTCAGGTCCTCTCTCGCTTTTACAGCACCAAACACTGCACCTCCCTGGTGCTCATTCACACTGAAATTTTACATATATTTATATAATTTAAAAAATTGTTGTCTGTCTTCTCTATTAGATTTCAGCTCTTTGAAGATAGGCAGGGACCACATCGAGTTTTGCTCAACATGAAATCTACATAACAGGAATGAAATCAATACCTTTTCAATGAATAAATGTGTCAACAAGTGAATGTTCTAGAATAATGCTGCCAAGACACAGAGCACCGAGAAATGGAAGTTATCACCCCTCGCAATGAGCGTATTTCCTCTAGACTCTAGCGGGGTTGGTGGGAGAAGGCGAATTGCCTTACAGAAATCGCCCTACAGAAATCACCAAAATCTCAGTTTTCAGCAATTCAGGCCTCTACTATCTCTCCTTCCTGTCCCTTGGCTAGAACAACTTCACTGAATTTGGGAAAACTAAGTCAAACAGTTTGGCATTTTAGCCATAAACCATCAGGTAATTCAATATTTGGACTGAACTTGCCTTTGTAAACAGCTTTGATGTGAAAAACCAGCATCAAAATGCAGAGACCGTGGGCTCCCCTGGCTCCCTGAGCACACACTCCGTCTCATTCTGGGGAAGTTTCTCCCAGCGCCATGGGGCTCGGACGCTTGAATCAAAGCTGCAAAGTGGGACTGTCGCCCTCCAGCCAATGTCCTTATTCTACCCAGTTAGGGAAATGTCCCTGTCCAAGCTCATAGGGGGCAGTGCTGAGAAAGAGCTCCTCAGTCCAGGTCCATCCCCTGTCCCCTCTAAGGGCCCTCTAGGATTCCAAGTGCACATCACGAACCAGATGACCTAGTCCAGGTCTGCTCTAGGCCTGAGTCACCTGTGTTCTCTGAAGTTCAGGCCAAAAGAGCTCCTCTGAGACGCCAAATCCTGTCAAGCATGTATCCTGGACCCGGGCCTGGCATGCAAACTGACTCTGTTAAGATCAGAGCATCTCCAAATGTGCTGGTGACTGAGAGAGCCACGGAAATGTCCAGAACATGAAATAATCTGGTGTGCTTTAGCCAGTGATTGCCAATCTACTTCTGAGAAACACACACTACTGGAGGCAAAGAGGAAAGGCACGTGAGCCTGAAAAGAAAGGGGCCTGGGCACTTGGCCTTTTTTCCTTCCCTCTTGTGCCCCCTTTCAGCTCAAGAGCAAGGCTACTGGGCTTGGCTTGGCTTCCAGCTAGCACTGGGAGGGAGCACGCCAATTGGTCTCATCCAGACTACCCTCGAAAGGCAGGAGGCACGGAGCCCCCCAAAGAAATCGGGAGTGCCATTGTCCAGAGAAGAGGGGATTGGTGCTAGAAGGTTAGGAAACAACTGTCCGCTGTTGGAATCATGTCAAACCAATTCTTCTTGCCCAAAGTCTGTCAAAACACTCGTTTTCCAGCAATTCCCAATAGGATCTTGATACAGGATTATAAAATAATATTGAAGCAACAAGTTCATATCTGTTCATATTTCTCCCATTTCAAATTTAATTAAAGCTTCAGAAAAGACAAGGATCTACTGGCTGCATAGGGAGGAGGGAGCTTTCTCAGGAGAAATCTAGGAAACTCCATCTAGAATCTGGTGGTGAGGGAAACATTCCCAACCAAGACAGCAAACTCAGATGCTGTAAAAAAGGGAGAAGACAGAGTTATACTTGGCCACATAAAAACTGAGACATTTTATATGGCAAAAGCCTTTATAGACAATGTCAATAGATAAATGAAGGATTCAAAAAAAAATTGGCAACACAGATGATAGGCTATGGGTTAGTAGCTATATTATACAAAGACTATTATAAAAATGACAAGAAAAAGAAACAACGCAGTGGTTTGTAAATGAACGAAAGGATTTGAAAAGATAATTCACAAGAATACATCCAAATGGCCAACAAACAGATGAAAAAAATTCATACTTCACTGTTCCTGCTGCAAAGGTCCTTCAATGAAGTACGCATAACCATGAGGACCTTGGGAGACCCTTGCGGTCCTTGGGGGGACCCACCTTTGGCTGGACTCTCAGTTCACCTTAACTCAAGGGCAGCCCTGAGCAGCCATCCTGTTTGTCCAGGATGGCCTGTTTGTACGATGAGGAGCATGCTGGCTCG
The DNA here is from genome assembly GCF_020826845.1 of Diceros bicornis minor. Classification (NCBI taxonomy): domain Eukaryota; kingdom Metazoa; phylum Chordata; class Mammalia; order Perissodactyla; family Rhinocerotidae; genus Diceros; species Diceros bicornis. Next base: position 3,514,648 of record NC_080758.1, read on the forward strand.
CCACCCTGATCGTCAACTTTTCTCTCCACTGGCTACTCTCCACCCACTTAAAGTACGTTTATATTCGCTTCAACCCCTGCTCTTCCCTCACAATACTAGCCCTGATTTCTCAGGAGTGGAGCAGCCACTTGCTCTCTCAATTCTTTGTGTTCATATACCCACCACGCTCTACTTCCTTGCTGCCTCTCTCAGTGGACTTACATGGTGCTCACTGGAAGACCACCAGCAATTCTCTGTTGTCTGCATCCGAAACCCGTTCCCCCATAAATTGTCCTCCTTGACCTTCAAAGCATTTGGTCCAAGAGTATGGCTTCTTTATCACACATCACACCTAGAACTCGCTGGGTGCTAGACAAGTGTTTGTGAATTGAATGAATGAGTAAACAAAGGACTAAATACATATATGGATGGGAATGAATAGAGAATTCCCAAAACAAGCCCTGGTTAAATTTCCTCTATCTGATGTAGAATAGAGGAGAGTATTTGGATTATCTCTTTTTTTTTTATGGACATTTTAAAAAATATCTTTACATTTCTGCCTACAGTTCCCTAAAAAAAGATGAGAAAAGGGAAAACTCGGAGGTCAGCTTTACAGAAAGTAATTCCATCCCTGTTACAAAAAACTAGAGATTTCACAATTAATTAAAACTCTGGCTAAAGTTTACTTTAAGAAAATCTTCAGTAGGGAAATGCAGACAGACCGAGGAGGATCTATCTATTACTTTGCAGCCCCATTGGATCCATAGATGTCTCCTCCTCCAGAAGCTGTAAGCCTCGTGTGTGAACTAACCTGATCGAGATATCCACTCATCACCCACCCATCCATCCATTCGTTCAAGAAAGATTTATCCAGGGCTTACAATGTGCCCAGCACTGGGAACCAGAGGAAGAGATCTCCTGCCTAGATCCTAATAGGTAGACTCACACAATGGACAACATAAAGAATTAAAATTTATGATACATTTGATGGTAACAACCGCTAAAGGGAAAAGGCAGCAAGGAAGAGAGAGTGGGTGTGCGTGTGCAACTGTAGATAAGGTGCCCAGAAATGCCCTCACTCAGAAGATGACATTTGACCTGAAGGAAGACAGGGCAGAGGGCACCCTCAGCCCAGCTGGTGATGGGACCGAGCTCTTCTCTTGCTCTGACAGGTACGGAGATGCTGTACCTGGTGTGTTGGTGGAACCTGGACTTTAGTCCCCATGCGTTTAATTGCCCCTGCCTCCTCCATGTCACACTGTCTTGATGACTGGGGCTTCTCTGTGTAGCTCTCCAGTCTCCATGAGGACTAGAACCTTGCCTAAAGCTCACTTGCATGGGGCTCTGTCACCCAGCCAGGTCCTTGCCAACTCCTTCCTCTGGATGATGGACCCTGCCTCCCTATGTTCCACCCCCAGTTACACAACTGAGATAAATAGACTGATCCCAAAGGATCATTACATGGCCTATTTGACTTTGGTCTCCATTGCTTCCAGAACCTTCTCAGATAAGAGAGCCAGGCCCCCTTGGCCATGTCCATTGAGACACTTTGCCCTCCACTGGTCAGTTCTCTACATGGGGCTTAGATGAAGCAAGTCCCATTTCTACCTTCTCCTCCCACAGAGCCCCATAATGGAGAGGAAAGAGACCCCAACTGCCCCACTCCCAGGCTCCCTGTAATGCTTGCTTTCCTAAAATATGTGCACATCCAGTCATCACAAGCACAGCCTGGAAGGTAAGCCCCACTGTTATCTCTTCTTCCAGATGGGACAGGCTGGAGTGAGGTAACTGCCCAGGTTTGCACAGGTAGGGAGTGAGGAAGCTGAATCTGGACGCAGGGAGCCTGCACTCCAGGTCTACAGTCTTAGTCACCATACCATGTTGCCTCACAGAAGCAGAAATGAGGGCTGTTGTGCCCCTCACGCGTGGCATAGTGCTTGGCATATAGTAGCCACACTATTAATATTTGTTGAATGAAAGAAGAAGAAGGGAGGGATGCAGAGCAAGGACCTGGAGAGGCATCAACCTTCTCGCTCAGAACTGAAGACACAGCCAACACAGAACACCCAGACAGACGCTCACGGGCACGCCAATGCATTAGTCAGATGCGTAACTCAGCACATAACTTATCCTCAGATCATAAAAGTTGGGGGGCATCTCCTTCCATATTTGAATTTCATGCATAAAATTTGCGTGCATAATAACCCCTGCCAGATGCTCACAGGTCATGACTTACAGCTCATATCTTTCTGAAGAGAGTGCCAGGCCACTTCCCCAGGTCACTGGTAAGAAAACTCTCCAACCACCAGGGCAGGCATTCGCCTCATTCCTTTATATCCTTCACTGTACAGTAATTACAAAGGAACCGCGGGGCTGCAGGAGAGCCTCTCTGAGAAACTGACTCCTGGTTTGGGTCCTAATCTTTCCAGGTATTGTGCATTAATGGAGACAGGCACCCCCAGGCTGGGAAGCTCTGCTTTGTGGAGAAAGGTCACCATATGTCACATTCTGATTACCTGCCCAAGACACTTGAGAAAGGAACGTGCTTATGAAGGGAGGAGCTCTTCCCAGTTGGATCCAACCAATCCCAGCAGGGTAAGGTCCACTCACTCAAATGCCGTCCGCCTTTCATGTTAGAGAGCCACCCAAAGATGGGCTCGAGCCATCACCTCGGCCTGAGATGTGAATTGCTCTGAGATCTCCAGGACTGGGACAGCACTGGAGAAGAAAACCTGCCTTCTGATCAAAGCCCTGGAGAGGCAAAGGCTATATATCCCCACCTGTGGGTCTAATGCCAGAGCAAAATCGCCCCCTCTCCTATGCAGACAGAGCACATGGGCACAAGATCTGAGGTCCAGGATGCTGGGTTCACATCCCAGTTCCACCACCTTCTCAATTTGGCACATTATTTAACCTCCTTGACCCTCAATCTCCTCATCTTTAAACAGGGAATAATAATATGTATTCCAGAGTAAAATTAAATGAGAAAATAATTAAAAGTGTGAGGTTGTTGCCACTATTGTATGAGCATCATCTTAGAGGATATACATGGCAGCAACGTGCATTGTTCCTTTATAATTGTTTTTCTGTTCTTCTGACAAAGAAGAAGGTCTCGGTTTCACGATAGCTTATCTTCAACACCTCACATTTACTCATTTATCTTTTCAATAAAGGAAACAGATCTTGGGCTCAGATCCTTTGATAATTAATGACACCCAGCTAAAAATGTATTCACTTTTTATTATATTCATTGTTTCTGTTATCTCCTATTAATACAAATGATACTAGTTTTCCATCTATGGTACCGATTCCTTTTAAAGTAAATTCATTTCAGTTTCAAAGTCAACTAAGGAAATTTAAATGTGTATTACTAAATGAAAGAAGCCAATCTGAAAAGGCTGCGTACTGTATGATCCCAGCTACAGTCATGTGCCACGTAATGCCATTTTCGTCAACGACAGACCGCACATATGACAGTGGTCCCGTAAAATTAGTACCATATAGCCTCGGTGTGTAGTAGGCTGCACCATCTATGTTTGTGTAAGTTCACTCTGTGATGTTCGCACAATGACGAAATCGCCTAATGACGCATTTCTCAGAAGGTATCTCTGTCGTTAAGCAATGCAGGACTGTATATGACATTCTGGAAAAGGCTAAACTCTGGAGACAGTAAAAAGATCAGTGGCGCCAGGGATTTGGGGAGAGGGAGGGAAGCACAGGCGAAGCACAGAGGATTTTTAGGGCAGAGAAACTACTCTGTATGACACTGTAACGGTGGACACATGTCATTAGACATTGATACAGACCCACAGAATGTCCAACACAAGAGTGAGCCCTAAGGTAAACCATGGAGTTTGGGTGATGAAGATGTGTCAGTGTGGGTTCATCAGTTGTGACAAATGTACCCTCTGGTGCGGATGTTGATAATGGGGGAGGCTGTGCAGGTGTGGGGGCACGGGGTGTATGGGAAGTCCCTGTACCTTCTGCTCAATTTTGCTGTGAACCTAAAACTGCTCTAAAAAATAAAGTCCTTTTTTCATAAAGTCAACTGAAAGGAGACAATGAGTAAATAACAATAGACGTGATTCTTGGATGTGGCAACATCGTGACGGTGGTGCCTGGTGCCGAGTGGATATGGCCCAAACCACAGAGATTGGAAGGAAATGCTGAGGTTGGGAAAACACTGCCATTGGTGACCCATTTGGTGCAGCGCCTGACACGTGGGGCTCAGCGTTGCTCACACGTGTGCCTGTAAGGAGGGAGAGAAGGAGAGGAGCACCCCACACCAGAATCAGGGTACTGACGGGATGGAGATGGTGGACTGGCTCCAGCATGCAGGCAGCCTCCTGCCGGCCCTCCTGGAACTGTGGCGACCGTGCACGCCGAAAGTCTCCCAGCAGACCCTGCAGGCGGGTTCTGGATGCATGCACCCTGGCTGGAGGCTGGCCCAGTCATCTGCTGCCACCGTGTTCATTTTCTTGCTGGCCGCAGGTCAGAAGACACTGGGTTTCCACTCAGCTGCCCTCCAACCTCCAGAAACCCACCCACGTGTTGAGAGGCAGCTGTGTGGTGGCTGGAGAAGCAACGACAAGGACTTCCTCTTCCTGGATTACAGCTAAGGAAGGGGGGTCCCACAGCACTGTGTCCAGTGGTGGCCTCCAGTCTGACCTTTGGAGCCCTCTGTGGCCACCAGCGCTGGCCTGGCAGTGGTGCTCAGGGAGGCATCCTGGGTCCCAGCCAGAGGCCCCCCTCTAGCTCTTGCAACAATGACCTGAGTTTCCAGCCCTGAACCCCTTCCCACCAGAGGGGCTCTGTCCGTTCTTTGAACCCTGAGCGGCACAGCCCACCCCTCGGCCTGGCACATGGCAAACAAGACCAAGGACAGCACTGTCACAGCCCTGTGATTTGCTCAGGGCAAGGAGCGTGTGACAATTCACGACACCTGACCTGCCCTTTCTCTGCCCACGGGAACTCCCCGTGTTGACTCTCTTAACCTTCCTGGACACGTCCACCAGGCAAACCCACGCCAACTAAAGCCAGCAGGAGCCAGGCCCTGGCCCACACGCTTGTCCAGGTAACACAGTACCGACCGTGCATCTCCGCCATCCCTGAGGGTGGAAGTTGAGGGTGCCGTGGAAGACACTGGATCATCTCTTGCAATCACTGTTCTCCCCTCTGCACTTTCCCTAAGAAATTGTAAGTCTCCTTTTACAGGTTAAAGAGCAAAATGATGTTTCACAGAGAAAATACACGTATAGGCCTGGTTTCCATAGAAAGAAAGGTAGAGAGAAAGAGGAAGGGAGAGACGTGACTAGATGGCAAAGGGCTACGGGAATTTAATTTTTTAACACTATCAGAATAACCCTGGCTCTCCCCATCTCTGCTTCACTTTGATTAACTTTTCCGGGACAAATATATGGAAATAACCCAGCCCAGGCCCTGCTTAGCCTATTCATTTTTCTGTGGTGACCACAGCATTGGTTTCACCAGGTCAGACTCATAATTATATCTCCTCAGGTGGGAGTCTCTGTTGCTGCTGCAAACGCATTTATCAAGCAACACAATGTTATTTATTTCAACTCCCATTTGTTTCTTGCTGCAGTTTTTATCTGGAACAAACACCCGACTGTCAGTTTTGGTAGAGGAACTCAATACAAAGTTAATTACTGAACAGAGAGGGAGTGAGGAACCTGGCGACTCTCTAGGCCATTTCTTCCAAAACACATGTCCAGACAAGTGGAACCAGGTAGAGGGGCACAGTGACATTAGCAGCGCCTTTTAATAAGGGGAGGAGGGGGAGGGCGGGGCTGGGGGAGCCACCACCTCTTGCCAATCCTCCGTAGAGACCCACACACAGGAAGAGGAACGGCGGGAACATGTACCTGGCTGCTCTTCACTCTCATCATCAAGGCGCCGTAATGTTCTTTCCTTTTTTTTCATCTGTTTGTTCCTTCTCTCTTCACACTCTAGGAACTGCAGGCACAGAGAAATCTAGCTGTTAGGTTTCGATATAATTGGACTTGGTAGTGCTGCGTGCAATACCCTCCTCCCGGCTCCAAGAGGTTTATCTCGAGGCAACCATTGCTCTGGTGGAGCCATTGGGAGCTATGTAAATATATTTTCTCTCCGAGGAAGGAGTGTACTTTTGAAGGGCTTAATAACGGCGACAAAAGGCTGGACAATCTAGGAATGAACGTGGCCACGGATTGGCTGTTCCTTCCTTCTGCCTTGTCTGGATAATGTGACGGTTTTAAATAACGCTGGGCAGTTTGCATTACCAAAGTTGTCATTTTAAGCCACATTCTTCATCAGCTTGCGAGCAATTACTCCACCAAAATGGATTTAATTGTTGGTCATATTTGTCACAACAAAAATGGAACAGCGAAAATATCAGTGCTCACAGACTGTCCATGTATTTTTGTTGCTCTGAATGGATATCCCTGATGCTTTTAATGTCTATCCCAAATCTCTGCCTCCCATGTAGACAACATACAACAGAGACATGGTGTCCACGGAGGCAGCTGCAGACGGAAGCCTTGCAGACATCCTTCTGGAGAAGGACTGGGAGACAGCTGCACCAGAAGGATTATTCTGGAGACTTAGTGTTGGGAAACTCTCAATATGGGTGAATTCATTATAATTCAGGAGCTAGTCTGGCTTGTCAACCCCAATGGCTAACCCAGTGCCTAGTATACAATAGGTGCTCAATTAATATGTGTGAATAAATGAAGCAATTGATCAGTCATCTGGACCCAGGGCTTAATGCTAGATGCAAAGGAAATCTGCAAGGGTCTTAAATGTCACATTTGAGTCTGATTGAGCTAAACACAGGAAACCAGACACAGTCTCTGGTGCATCGTTCACCATCAGGGACTTCCCTCGTGCAACAAGACCTAGAGTTTCATCATGAACCAACTCCTGTTGCAAGGCTGACATTTGCCAGTTCCAAACTCTCTAGGGGATTTTTGGCAAGTTTTCCAGACTGTAAGGCTGGAAAGGGATGCTTTGGCATCAACTGTCCCTCTCCCTCACCACTCTCAAGGGCTGAGCACAGGGTTGTGGCGCAAAATAATAATAGCAAGGGGTCATACCCAGTCTTTGGTTATTCCAGCCACTCTCTGTATTTTTTATGTGTTATTTTTTCCTTCACTAGAATGGACTCACTGAAATTTCATTCATCTACCATGCTATTCTCTCTCCCCTACAGCCAACCCTCCTTCACAGACCACAGAGCCCCACTGTACCATGGCCCTACCCTAGGAAGCCTTCCCTGGCTGACAATAAAGTGACGTGCATAAAAATGCATGCTCTGGCAGCAGAGGGATGGGCCAGAACTCACTGGCTGCTCACTGGCCCTGTGGCCTTCTCCTTTGATTATCCCACTCCCTGTTTTCTCCCCAGCTCTAAAATTCTCCATCTGCAAGAGCCTGAAGTTTAGCATGGCTTGCAGGTTCCTTCACTCATACTTAGAAGCAGGGTGATATGATCCCACCTACCTTTAATAGGCTCCCTCTGGCCGCTGTGCAGACACAAAAGTGGGAGAGGGGAGGGTAGAAGCAGGATGCCCAGTTAGGAGGCCGGTGCAGCTCTGCAGGGTGGTAGCCACGTACTGGCTAGAAGCAATGTAAGTTGGATTCTGGACATATTTGGAAGGCAGAGCTGAAAGGCATCCTGATGGATCACACGCAAGATGTAAGAGAAGGGGAAGTTGAAGATGACCCATGTTTTTGGTTGGAGCTCCTGAAAGGACAGTGTTTAAATTTACTAAGATTGGAAAGACTATAGGACAGAAAGTTTGGGGTGGGAGTTGAGCTCCAGACATGTCGAGTTTGAGATGGCTTCTGGACATCCAAGCAGAGATGTGGACGGTATTTAAAGCTCAAGACTGTGAGATCAGCAAGAGAGTGAGTATGGATAGAGAAGTGGTCCACAGATTAGCAGATTCTAAGATTTAGCAGATTCTAAATCAATATCCTAAGATTTAGAAACTGGGGACATGAGAAGGATCCAGTGAATGAAGTAGTATCTCAGAAAAGCTAGCCATGGAGTTAGAAGAAAAACTAAGAGAAAATAATGGCCCCAAAGCCAAGTCAAAAAGTGTTTCAGAAGGAGGAAGTAATATTTAACGTGCAATGCTATTGAGAATGGATCCCTAGATTTAGCAACGCATAGGTCACTGGGGATCTTGATGAGACCTATTTAGGTGGAGGGGTGGGAACAAAAGCACGATCACAGAGATTCCTGAGAGAAAGGAGGAGAGAAATGGAGAAAAGTGAGATCATGTCTACGTGTTTTATTGTAGAGTGCAGAGAAATGGGACAATGACTAGAGGGGAACTGGAGCCTAGGGAGGTTTTTTGGCGTTAATTTGTTTGAGATAGGATGTATTTCAGCATATTAGCATGGATGGAGGAAATGCCACGCTGAAGAACGTGCACAAGAGGAAGGTGCTGGAGAACTGTGCTGGGAAGGTAAGAGGGCCTGGCTCTAGTGTGCAAAGGAGAGGCTGGCCTCTGAGAAGAGCGGTGGCGGGGCGAGGGCAGAGTCTGGGGACCGGAAGAGTTTGGTGGGCGCACGTGGTGATGGGAAAATATGGAAGTTCTCCTTGGAGTGTTCCTGCTTTCTCAGTGAAGTAGGGTACCAGGTCAGGAGCCAGGAATAGATGCAGCAAAGGGGGTGTGGGTGGCTTGAGAAGAAGCAAAGGTGTGAAGCAGTTATCTCAGATAGTGGATAAGTGGACAGACTACAGAGAAATTATAGCATTGATGGGCAGAGTGAAAGACTCATCTGTTGTCCTGCATTTAGAATAGATACAGAGCATCGAGTGGTTTTATTTGTTTGTTTGTTGTTTGTTTAGACACACTGACCCACCTGCGGGCAGCAAGACATATGTGGTGGTTGGATTTCACCTCGTTGGGCTGTGTCATATTAATGCAGTCAAGAGAAGTGGGAAGCAGGGGAGTGTATTTAAGGGCATCCTCCTGTGAGGCACTATGGAGACTAAGCGAGGTAAGAAGGGAACTAAAGAGGCAAAGGGGAGTGACAGCTGAAAATAAACAAAAGAATGTAGGTCAGGATGAAGTTGATGAATTGTTGGAGTCGGGGCAGCTGGAGGTGGGAGGTGTGGTTTTCAGGAGCGGGGTACCTGACACAGCCTATAGAGGGGTGCAGGGTCACGAGCAGCATTCTCAACCGGGCCACCCAACGAAAACATCTCGAGAGCTTTAAAACACTGATGCCTGGGGCTCATCCCTATAGGTTCTGATATAACAGCTCTGGGGCACAGCCTGCACACCGGAATCGTCTAAAGCTCTGCAAGGATGTGAACCAACAGACTAGACTACGACCAGCGGGAATGAGGGCTGAGGTAGAGAGACACACAAGATCTTTGGAGGAGAGTAGGTGAAAGAGCTGAGAGCTTAAGATACTGGAACGATCATCCAAAAAGATACAGCAGTCACCAAGAATATAACCGGAGCGTGGAGAGAGTCCAGGGAGATGTGTGCAAACACCTTCAAGACTGAGCAGAAGGACCTGGATGTCTATGAATGACAAGGTGGGGTAGTGGGTGCTCTCCTCTGAGGTATGAGCTTCCAAGTAAGAGAGGGGTGCAGTTAGAGAGAAGGCAGGGACTTCCTAACTGAACGGAAAAGCCAGTCTTCATAAGTCCTTTTTCAGTATGGCAAGAAGTGGTAATGTCACTGTTGTATATAAAATGCTGTCAACGGGGGTGGCCCAGTGGCGCAAGCGGTTAAGTGCGCGCGCGCTCCGCTGCAGCGGCCCGGGGTTCACCGGTTGCGATCCCGGGTGCGCACCGACACACCTCTTGTCAAGCCATGCTGTGGCAGCGTCCCATATAAAGTGGAGGAAGATGGGCATGGATATTAGCCTAGGCCCAGTCTTCCTCAGCAAAAAAAAAAAAAAAAAAGAGGAGGATTGGCAGACACTAGCTCAGGGCCTCACACACAAAAAAAATGCTGTCGGTATTGCCCAGACCCCAAACAAAATCATGGAATCACACTGCACAGACTCTCCCAGTTTTGAGAGTTGACTGAAAACTCAGAGTCTCAGAGAACTCTGACTGGACTGAGTGTCCATTCTGCACAGTGATGGTCTTTTCCCTCCCACCTTCCATGCTGCGTGCAGAATAACGGTCGATAGCCCCAACACTGGTGTCAGCCCACCTGCTTCCACACACACCAGTGCTGGGAGAAACACCCTTCCGTGGGTTTCTTGCTGGGAATGCCAAGAGTGCAAGGACTTGGACACTTTCTACCCAGACCCTTTCTCATCTCATCAAGGGACGAGGCATTTCCTCCCTTTGGGACAAAGAGCAGGCTTGCTTACCACTTACTGTATAAGCAGTGGATTCCCCCAAGTTCAGTGTTCCTCAGCTGTGATGCAAACCCACTGAGTATGCAGCATCCACCTGGAGCCCCCTAGAAAGCCCTCTTGAGAATTCGTGTGGGGAGAGAAACCAATGTGTACCGGATGTTCATGCTGCTGGATGTGCTGTGAGTAATAAAGCCCTTTGTCTCTGACCCAGGAATCTCATGTCTCCAGCAGCTATGAAACATCCCTGTAAGTAATATATATAATCCCAGACCCTGATAACCAACTTTGAGAACATGGGTAAAGTTTCTAATCTCTTTGTGCCTCAGTTTCCTCATCTGTCAAAAGGAAATAAAGGCACCCTTCGCATAAGGGCACTATGAAGATTAAATGAGATTATTTAAAAAATCCATAGCTCTGTGCTGGGATATAGGCAACTAATAGGAGCTTAGGAAACGTCAACATTGTCATTCTTCTTGTTGTTGTTGACAGTGACAGTGGTAATGAGGATGTAACAGCAGGAAATGGTGCTGAGAAAATTGTCTACGTGTTTTTCTCTTTTCCTCTCTGAGTCTGTGACCTTCATCCAGGTCATCTTAAGGCGTCTAGCTTACAAAAGAAAGGTATGGGAAAAGGTAATAATCAGTTTCTGGCAACCTCTCATCCCTACCACTGCTGCCTGTGTCTCAGAAGATTCTAAGAGACTGTGAAATAGTTGCTACATCCCATGGTTTTAGAGCTCAGATAAAAAACCCGAAGTCCAAAGGGGAATGATCATTGTGTAACTGACATATCTTTTCCAAAAAACGCTAGTCTTTGTTCTCTGACCCTCTTCCTCCTCTAGGTTAAACATGATCTCCAGCACAGGCCAGCACAGAGCTTCAACTTTATGTACTCAACTTACTCTGGTACATTCCAGATTCCCCATTGGTTTGGGATTCTCAGCCAACTATTATCTTTAGGCTTCTCCCCTCCAGAGTCCTCTGCCTGAGACCCACCATGCTTGGGCAGCCCCACACTCGGTACCAGCCCCTCAGGTCCTTTAAACGGGCCTTCCTCCATCTCGTCTCTTGGAACTTTGCTAGGTCAAAGACAACTTGTTAACTCACAATCAGGGGTTATTGGATTTGTTCTCCCACAGAGCATCCTCGTGTCCTGGAGAAGAACTGCTGGACTCTGCAGTACATTAGCCTGGGGTTCCTTAAGCTTGGCTGCACATTAGAATCACTTGGGTAGCTCTTAAAAATCTCTACTCCTAGGCCACACCCAGGCCAAGTCAACAGTCAGTGGGGGCAGATCCAGGAATCCCTAAGGGATTCTAATGTGCAACCAAGGCAGAGAAACCCTGCATTAACCCCTAAGGAGTGAGGGCCACTGGAATATAAAAGCAGAAACTATTGTTGTGTTTATTTTTATACCTCAACACCTAGCACCTGCCTGGCACGCAGAACGCACTTAGCAGACACTGTGTCTGTTGAATGACTCTCCAGTAGTATCAAGCGATTTGGAAACAAGGGAAAAGAAGAAGATGCTACTTCATATCTCTCAATGCCACAGTGGACTTCCTGGCCTGTCCCCTCTCAATCGTGGGACCAGTATCTAAACCCTGCAACTGAGCTCTAATCCCCCCTTTATACTCAGAGAGGAGGCCCAGCGGTTTTGGAGACGCTGTAGCTCTTCTCCCAAACTCAAAGGCACAGCAAAGTCACCAAAAAGAGGGAAACAAGTAACTTTCAAATGCATCCCTTCACCTGGTTCTACATCCCTAAATTAAATTTCAATGACTTGCTAGGAAAATGTGTTTCTTTATGCGTTTCCATAAATCGCTCATTTCAATGCTATATGTTTCTTTTTTATTACAGAAGGAGCTGGAAAAAAGTTAAATAATCTACATGAGCTATATTTTACCTTTTAAAAGGTATTACCTTCTAACTAGACACCGAATGGGACAGGCTTTGCAAGCAAAACACACCAATCCAGGCAGCCGCTCCACCAGGCGGGACACGGCATTTTCATCCAGGGGCCAACTGACAGCCCTCCCGGGCACGTTAAGGAGGCCTGATAGGCAGGCTAACTGCTGCTTATGCCTTATCTGCTGTCTACAGTTCCTTTTTCTCTCTCAAGAAGTGAGTTCCCATATTTTCAGGATTATTTTTAAAAATGGACCAAAAGGAAAGTCATCCTTGGAGTTATCCTTAGAGCTTCCGTCTCTTAACAATAACAACAATTAAAATTGGAGTGCTTCCTTCTTAGTATGTGCCGGGCACTGCTAAGACCTTTACACATTGCTGCCTCATTCAGTCCTCAAAGGGTCCCGTGGGTAAATGCGGTTCCCGGCATCTCGTGCCTCTGGACGAAGGACCTGGGCCTCAGAGGGATCTGAGCCTCCCATGAGCTCCTACGGGGTGCATGGTCCTTCTGTCACATGCCTACTCAGCAGACACCCTCTTACTCAGCACAGTGGGGATCAGTGAGTCTAAAAAGTCCTATACAGTGGAGAAGCATTAGCGGTGATGTATGCCTTACACGTTTTAACATAAAACATTTAGACGTATGTTCAATGACACATCTGCCAACCTTTGAGGAAAAACCCCCTTTGCCCCCCGATTTCTGGTTTGCAGGTTCCGGCTCCGTGATGCAACTTCCAGTCTACTTAACCCAGTGTGAGGACTCAAAGGTAATTGAAAGCAGCAGTGGGGGCAGCATCAGTCAGAATCGTGACAATTCTTTCCTTCAATCCTTTATTGCTGTCTCAAAGAAACAAAATTTGAAAGAAAATTTTTAGTATCTTGCCGTTTTTGAGTCTTTCCAAAAATTCAACTGTTTTTGTAGAAACAACAGCCTTCTTCCTATTTGCACTCAGATGTCATTGTTTTATGTGATATTTAATTACACGATATAATTACACTAGCAAGTACAACCAGCATAAACAGATTTGGGAACAACGAGACCTGACTCTTGGTAAGTAGACAACTCCACAGCTTGGAGGAGCTGCAGTGCAAGGTGAGCCGCAGCCTGGTAGGACTGGGGGTGAACGGAGGAACCTGTTAATCCTACAAACCAGTGAGTGGAGGCAGGGGAAGGGGGCTACTTTTTCCCCAGTGAGCACTCTCCTCCAGGCAGTAGGGTCTTGAAAGCCATATGATTCTCCCGGCACAGCACCTAGCACAGAGCAGGCATGCAACCAGCACACACTGAAGGGGTACAGGAAGGGAATCAGGGCGTGCAGACCGACTGTGGGATGGATCAGGTCAGGCTGGAGACCGGAGTGAGAAGGCAGTTAATGAGGGCTCAGAATCAAGACCCGTTTTAAGGCACAGCAACAAGTCAGGAGCCCTGAGCCCTTCAATCCTGGTTCTCCAGCAGCTGAGCCCAGGCGTGGTCAGTTCAGGGAATGCATCGAGTCAGAAAAGAGGAAGACTCCGCCGGGTTCAAACAGCCTTGTGGAACGTCTCCTCTAACACCGTCCTCAGAGCAGCTCTGAGAGAGATTGTCAGTGAAACGCTCAGATGGACGATGAAAGAGGCCAGCGGTGCATTTATTACGGGGTGCCACCCTCCTGGGCTCCACCAGCAACTCCAAAGAGGGCAGGTGACCGTCAGCTCCAAGGTCAGGGTTGCAGAGCATGTTGGCCAGGGGCAGGAGAGCTGAACTCTGTAGAGAAAACATCCTAACTCTCACATCTGCTCCAAAGAAACAAAAAACCAGATGCCAAGAGACAAGTTTCTCCCCAAGCTGGCTGGGGCCGAATTTTGGGGGACACAAGCATTCAGTCTATGGCAATGTCTTAAAAGAACAAAAATTTAAAATTGTGTGTGCAATGGAGAAAACGCAGCGTGTAAGCAGTTTATAGCCAACAGTGAAGAGCTGCCCCGGCACTGCCTCGCCCTGTGCGCTGAGTTCAGGGAGAGCGTGCGAGCCGTTCTGCCTTGAGCCTCCAGTGGCAGGTGTCCCGACCACCTCTTCTCTCCGTGCAGACTGGGAAGCGCTTACTGAAGGCAGGGACGCAGAGGGGAAACACGCGGGCTGGGACGCAGGCCTGGATGGAGACCCGCCTCCAGCGCTTTCCTGCCTTGTGATGCTTGACAAGCGCCTTGGCGTCTCCCGGCCTCCGCCCCTCACCTGTGTGACGCAGCTGGTTACGGAGCGGAGCCCTGGGAGCAGCGCCAGGCCAGAGCCTTTGGTTACGGTTACCATCATGTCGCCATGCTTATTCTGTCTCCCTCAAGCCCCTCACAACAGACACAGAAAATACGTGATCAGTGCTCCCTACATCTTGAATTCTGCCCACCGAGAGTTGTTTTGCAGGAACCTGCTTTCCAGCCCGAACAGATGAGGTCAGGATGGAAGTTCATTACCCGGGGGTGGCAAAATGATTCCATTTCATCATTTGTATCCTCATTAGTTTCTGGTTTTACACATCATAATTAAATAACTAATTATGGCATCCATGTGAGTGTGACAGATAAGCTTAAGAAATTGACAATATTATGCCCTTGAAAGCTTGGCCCGGGATTCTGTCTGTTCCACCCCAAAGAGGAAGCCTTTGAATCCCAAATTCTCTCCCCATGAAATGCTGGTCCCCGCAGACCATGTCTACTGTGGCGCTCTCCCCAGGCCCACTCATTCCATCCATTTCTCATCTTACTCGTGGAAACGATGCCACTTTCCATGTCAACTTTCATCTCCCTGCGTGAGGAGCACAGAGGGAAAAGGCCTGCTGCCGCGGGCTTTAATCTGTGACGTGATGGTGACAGTGGAAAGTTGGGTGCCTGGCAGAAGCCAGCAGGCGAGCAGAGCTCTCTGAATTCAAAGAAATAGCCGACATCAAAAAAGTTCCTTTGCCGTACCCAGTGCATTTGCCGTTTATAGTAAATACTGTTACATTTGACATTCAGCTTCCTCTCAAACTTCCATTTTTAAAGAATGCAAGTTCAAGTCCAAACATTACCTCTGCATTTTAACCTTTGCTGGAGGTGGGCTGTGTGTGTCAAAGGAGGGTGCCACCTTTCTGCTTGATTTCCAAGTGGAAGAAGGCGGTGAGCTGGTAGAAGGTTCTAGTTGGTCTCCTCGCTAGCCAAGAGAGAAATAGGTCGGAAGTCTCCATTCGACTCGAAAGGTACCTGCTGGGTCAGCCTGTGGACTTGCAACAGAAGAGAAAGTGTGTCTCAGGGCCTTCCTCAGACCACACTCACACCCCCCGGGGCAGATCCCATCACTCCTCATCTCCCCTGCTGGGGAACCTTCCCACTAGCATTCTTGTCCTGTTAAAATCCCCTCTCCACACAGCAGGCAAAGCAAACTTTTCAAAATTCAGTCTTAGCATCTCACTCATCTGCCTAAAATCCTTCAGTGACCTCTTGTTACTCTCAAGATGAAAACCAAGATCCTGACCACAGTTGCCCTTGCCAATGTCTCCAGCCCCATCTCAGAACATGCTCACTCTCTGAATGCAGCCATCTCCTTTTTCTCCCTTCACCACGAAGCTCCTCTCTGCCTCAGGACCTTTGCACATGCTAAACCCTCTTCTTGGAATACTCTCTCCTACCACTCCCTACCCCCACGTCTCCTGCTTCTTTACCCAGTTCTTCCTTAGTCATTTGTCACATCTCAGATTAATGGCACTTCCTTAGGGGAAGTGTTCCCTCACCACCCCGCCACCCCCATTCAAACCAGGCCAGGCCTCCCTATCCACACTCCCAGAGAGCACCGTGTCCCTCTCCTTTATGGCACATACACAGTGGCAATTTCACACAAACTAGCTTGACAACTTCATTCACTTCTGCCCCTTCTCCCGCTGCCCCCAATTATATCCTAGTGCCCGTCAAAGTGCCTGGCACAGAGGAGACACCCAACAGCTCGTTGTGAATCAGCAAACAAATAAGATCTCGTGCGACCCACAGGGAACCCACACGTTAGTGAGTCCACACTGGTTACCAGCAGGGCTAGTGCAGACTGAGGTTGCAATAGGAGAATTCTAGTAGCTAAGTTAGCAGAGCTGATGGTTGTAAACGTCATTCAAGTGTTTTAAAACAAGGTAGTGGTGTGGCATCGGGTCCTGGTCACACTGAGCAACCGGGGGTCGATTTAAAACAAAAGAAATGCCGAGGACACTCAAGGCCAGGCCAGGGGAAGACGCTTGAGGGACGTGGCGAGTACCGAAGGGAATGACTGCAGGGACGTGAGCAGCATCTCTGAGCACCTAAAGACCTGTCTTCTGGGACAGGGCCAGCACTTGCTGAGCTGCTCCACGTGGGGAGACCGGATAGTGGGGGAAGTTTGCAGAATAAGATTTCAGCCAACAGAAGGAGGAAGAAAATATTTCTCACACTCATCACCTGTGTTATTTGGAATGCCTGAATCCCGCTGAGCCTCATCTTCTGCATCTGTGAAATGGGGTGATGGTGTTTTCCATCTCATAAACTATCGTGAAGATAAAATTAGAAATAATGCTGTCTTAGTCCACTCGGGCTGCTATAACAAAATACCACAGATGGGGTGGCTTATCAACAACAGAAATTTCTCTCTCAGTTCTGGAATCTGGGAAGTCCAAGATCACAGCACCCGCAGACTTGGCATTTGGTGAGGGCTCTCTTCCTGGTTCATGGATAGCTGTGTTCTTGCTGTGTCCTCACATGGTGAGGGTGTGAGGGAGCTCTCTGGGGTCTCTTTTATAAGGGCACCAATCCCATTCACAAGGGCCCCACCCTCATGACCTAATCACCTCCCAAAGGCCCCACCTCTTAACACCATCACAGTGGGGATTAAGATTCAACATACGAATTTGGGGAATACACAAACGTCCAGACTATAGCAGATGCACACAGCAGTGCTCTGCTCAGCACCGTGTACATTGAGGGCTCACAGCCGGGGTCTTTACCACCATCTGTCTCAGAGCAGGGACCTCGGTGCCTCTGAGACCCGGGCCTGCTGCTTGTGGTTCATTCAGGGTCAAAGCGGCAGCAGAAACCACAGGAGAATCCCAGTGCTGGGCTCTGGGATTAGCAGGTGGAAGAACCAAACACCCACCAACTACCTCCTGGTTCTTCCCACAGACTGCGGGGTCTCTGTTCCAAGTCACCATCTCGCTGCCTCCATTTCATCCTCTCTAAAATCGCTTGCCAGTGAGACGGTGCAAGCTTGTGGGGGTCCTCCTCTGAGTGAAATGGTGGTAAGTTCAGCTCTTAGCTCTGGTGTAAGAGCTGTGTTCACAGTGACCTGTGGCTCTGATGCAAATACTCCAGGTCACACGAGCCCCTCTGTATTGTTGGCGAATGTGCACATTCAAACAGCTGGAAGCCCACCAACGTCTGCAGAAATGAATGATAGGTCTGTTGGTTGCAAAGATGCATCTTTTTGCAAAACCAAGTCTCTGGTTCTGGTGACACCACTAATGAATGAAAATGTGTTCACCGTTCATTAGGATGTCAGACGCAGAACATGCTGTATCAATCAACTAAAATATTTATCTCACTTCAGAGTACAAAAAAAAATTAAGATATGGTTATTTTTCAGGAGGACCAAATGGTATTAGCACTCCTAAACACAGTAGCAGTGGTAATATCCACTAACGTGTACTGAGCACGTGGCTTGATGCTGGTCATTTTGCACACAGCATCTCAGTTCCTCTCATGCAGATGGGGAAACTGAGGTCCAGGGAGGTGCTGTAGTGACCAAAGTCACCTGGCTCAGAAACGGGCCTCCGTCCACCAGCCTCGCTCCGGCTGACCCAGGGCCAACCTCCACTGTGCCTCCCCCACAATCTGGTTGTTTGCACACATGGTCGGCCGTGATCGAGCCAGAACACCCTAAATAAATAATCAGTCATGGAGCTTCAAATCAAACTTTTGTTGGTGTTTTTCCCTGCTCTATGTATTTTTTAGTATTTAGCCTTTAGACAACTGTGTATCTTTTGGTGTTGAAAAATTAAATGTGATTATGAATTGATGATTCTTCCCAAGAATGTTTGGTGAGAGCCCGTTGGTGCATGTGCTCTTTCTGGAGGTTGATCAAAGGGAGCCAAACCCTCACGCCCTCACGCAGGAGACTCCTGCTGTCAGAGTCCAGAGACTCAGATGCAGGTCAGCACAGCCAGAGAGGAGCCCCGTCAGGTGAATGAGCTGACCACAGGGCGCTCACCTCTGTGTCGAGTCAGGACAGGTCCTCCTGCAGTGCAGGGAAGAGCCTGCGGGGGTAACAATGGATGCGCCGACCCGCGGCCTCATTGAGCTCTCACTGTGCACCCAACCCTGGGAGGAAGGCTCTGGGGACACCAGCAATTCACAAGACATGGTCCTTTCTATAAAGAGCACACACAGCAGCTGGAGGTGTAGGACGCAGACGGGGCAGGAGAGAGATGAGGAGGGCAAGAAGGAGGATGAAGAAATAAAGGTCTATTCACCATTGACGGCTCACAATACAATAAGCCTGGCACCGTGTCTTCACCTCCTTTTTTTCTCACTTTGATCTCAAAACAACCCCAGTAGGACAATACTATTAGTGTGCCCATTTCACAGCTAAGGAAACTGAGGCTTAGAGAAGCTTAGCAACTTGCTCAGGGTCTCCCACCCAGCTTTCAAGTGGATTCAAATTCAGAGCCTGGGGGCCGGCCCGGTGGCATAGTGGTTAAGTGCGCGCGCTCCGCTGTGGTGGCCCGGGGTTCGCCAGTTCGGATCCCGGGCGCGCACTGACGCACCGCCTGTCAAGCCATGCTGTGGTGGCGTCCCATATAAAGTGGAGCAGGATGGGCACGGATGTTAGCCCAGGGCCAGTCCTCTTCAGCAAAAAAAAGAGGAGGATTGGCAGATGTTAGCACAGGGCTGATCCCTCACAGAAAAAAAAAAAAAAAATTCAGAGCCAGAATGCAAATCCAGGTCTCTGACTCCACGTCCTAGGCCAGGGAGACATGTGTAACCCATAACTTATAACCCAGAGAGGAGGCGGGTTCCCCTGGCCCAGGCTCTGCACAGAGTCACATGAAGAATCAGCCTGGGGCCGGCCCCGTGGCTTGGCGGTTAAGTGCGTGCGCTCTGCTGCTGGTGGCCCGGGTTCGGATCCCAGGCGTGCACCGACCCACCGCTTCTCTGGCCATGCTGAGGCTGCGTCCCACATGCAGCAAGTGGAAGAATGTGCAGCTATGACATACAACTATCTACTGGGGCTTTGGGGGGAAAAAAATAAATAAATAAAATCTTAAAAAAAATAAAAATGTTGTTTTAAAAAAAAAAAAAAAAAAGAAAGAATCAGCCTGCACACAGTCACATGGAGCAGTCAAAGGAGACTTAGATCCTTTCCAAGTGTTGTTGAAGCTTCTCAAAGAACATCAAAGAGGATGCCGCTCGTAAACCCCACTAACACTCACTGTAAATCCCTTTCCCCTTTCCACCCACTCTCGGTCTCGCCCTCACCCTGCAGCTGCCCTCAAACTTTCCCTCTCTCTCATCATTTCCTTCTCAACTTCCAGTCCCAAATAATTCAATCATTCTCCCCAAACCTGGTACCTAGCTCTTTTTTCTGTCTCTCTGTGACTCTCTTTTGTTTTCCGTTGAGCAAATCTTCCCCAAGCCCCCTTTTCACTAAAGTAACTTACTCGGACTCTTCTGTCTGCTTCTAGGCCTTTCCACCCACCATCCTGATTCCCACACTGGGGCTGGGGTCCACGCTGGCAGAGGACACCCCCCTGGAGCCGGGGGAGGGGGCTTGTCAGTTCCACAGACAGATTTCTTGTGAGGGGGCTGGGCAGAAAGGGCGTGACCAACAAGGCAAATGTTGTCTCTTCCTTCCTGACCCGTGCTGAGGACAGAGCTGCAAACGTCACGAGAGGTTTGAAGGGCAGTGGTGACCCTCATGCAGAGTTGGCTCCATCTGGAGACCGCCCAGAGGAGGGAGCTTGCAGTTCATGTGCCAAGGATGGGTAGCATTTAGGTAAGGACAATAAGGAATAAAAACGAGGGCACAGAAAGTTGGAGACCCAGGGAATTAGCTGGCAAACACCACCCCCACTGTAATTAGCCTGGGCCAGTCAAACAAGATTTCAAGCCCTAACGGCCATTTTTAATCATTGACCTGGGTCTGAAGAGAACTTGATGGGGAGACAGCACCCGAGCTCCCATCAGCGGTTGTCACTGTTATCAGAAGTGCCTCTTACCCGTCATAAAACATCTAGCTAAAACCGAATGGGAAAACAAGTTTCTGCTTCATAAATACACAATACAAGCGGGTCCATTTTTTTCCAAATTAACATCTCAGCAAATTATTGCCCCTTTCATGTTAAAAACCTATAGGCTGATTCTAATTTAATTATTGCAAGTTTTTATTAGAATTATCGACAGAATTTATAATTAGAATTTGAAACACCCTTTTATCCTCCATGGGGCGTGGAACTGGGGGGCACATTTGTCACCGAAACAAGCCTTTCGTTGGCACTCCCAGGCATTACCTTAATGGCAGGCGGTGCATTATTGCATGTAATGCATGAGCAGGGTGCTGCCTTTCTAGTTGCTAAGAAATGTATTACCTCCATCGAAACATCTGATTTCTAGGGACCTGGGGCACTGTGCTGCTGCAGAGACCCCGTGAAGTCGGCCCCTGGAGGACTGGGTCAGGGACTGTCCCTCTCTCCTGGACAGGAGCAGGAGGACTGCACGAGGAGGGGACCCCAGCCCCCAAGCTGCTGGAGCAAATCAAGGTTCGGTCACCGCATAGAAAGTCTAAACGTCAAATCCTGGGCCAGAAGCAGGGACCCAGGCTGGGCGCCACAGAGGGGGAGAGTCAGACACGGCAGAGGTGGTGTCAAGAGGAGAACACGTGAGGCAGATGTGAGTCTGGAATCCTATGGTCAGCTAAGGAGCCAGTGACCAGGAAGACAGACAGGCCAGCCACTGTCCCACAACACGGTGACAGCCATTCATTCCTGCTTTCATTCTTTCAGTTTTCTCTCTGCTCGCTCCATCCTTCCTCCTCCCTCCTGCCTCCCCCTCCCTCCTCCTCCCTCCTCCCTCCCCCTCCCTCTCCCCTCCCTCCTCCCTCCTCCTCCCTCCATCCTCCATCCTCCCTCCACCCTTGCTCCTCCCTCCATCCTTGCTCCTCCCTCCTCCCTCCCCCTCCCTCCTCCCTCCCCTTCCCTCTCCCTACCCCCTCCCCCTCCCTCTTCCCTCCCCCCTCCCTCCCCCCTCCATCTTTTCCTCCTCCCTCCATCCTCCATCCCCCCTCCATCCTGCCTCCCCCCGCCATCCTCCCTCCTCCCTCCATCCTTCCTCCTCCCTCTATCTTTCCTCCTCCCTCCATCCTCCATCCTCCCTCCATCCTCCCCCCTCCATCCTTGCTCCTCCCTCCTCCCTCCATCCTTCCTCCTCCCTCCATCTTTTCATCCTCCCTCCATCTTTTCCTCCTCCCTCCACTCCCCTCCTCCTTCCTTTTCCTCCTCCCTCCATCTTTCCTCCTCCCTCCATCCTTCCTCCTTTCTCCATCCTTCCTCCTCCCTCCATCTTTTCCTCTTTCCTCCCCCCTTCCTCCTCCCTCCACCCTTCCTCCTTCCTCCATCCTTCCTCCTCCTTTTCCTCCTCCTCCCCCCTGTTTCTCTGTGTGTATCTGCCTCTGTCTGTCTCTTTCTCGCTATGTCTCTCTCTCTCTTTCTTCCTCTTTCTCTCTTCTTTCTCCCTCTCTCCATCCCTCTCCCTCCCTGATTGAAAATCAAACGCTTATTGATCTGTAAGACCACCTATCTCTCCAATCTCGTTCCATGCTGCTGTCTCTCTGCTCACCTCTCTCTACCCTGGCTGGTGTCCATTCCTCCACAATGCCCTCCACTCCTCCTCAGGGTCCACCTCGGCTCTTGCTTCCACTCAGCAGGTTCTGATGCTCTTTCCGTGACTGGCTTCTCTGACCCTGGGTCTCCTCAGCCTTCCCTCCCCATGCCCCCTGCGCCTCACCGCACATGCCCCATGTTACGTCTGTCAGGGCAGGTCTCCCCTTCTGAAAGTGCCCGTCTGTCTACTGATCTGCATCTGTCTCCCCTGCCAGACTCTCACCCTGGAGAGCAGGGCCCAGTCCTGAGCCCTGATGGACACTGCTTCCCCACTGCCGAGCTCAGTGCCTGGGGCATCACAGGTGCTCAGAGAATGAGAGCTAAGGAAGTGAAGGAGCGTGCCCATGCCCCCCCACCGCAAAACAAAACAAAACACCACCTTTGACATCAGGTTCATGTCTATTCTGGAAATCAGGCTTTCTCAACCCCGATACCCTGCCCGGGATTCCCTCTCACCTGAAAACCTTCTATTAGTTCAGGAAAGGTGCCCAGGACCCACTGGAGTTGGGAGGGGGCAGTCTCCACATGTGGCCGGACATTGTCCCAGGCAGCATTTTGGGAAGGCGGGGTCTCAAAATGCCTGTAGGTTCTGAGACGGTGAATCTGTGACGTTTGGTCTCTTTCACTGGGTCCCCAATTGGATCTAATAGAAGTTAAATGCGATTTCCTGGTCAATGCCACATTCCGGGTAAATGCCCGCACAGGGCCTGGCACGCAGCAGGTCGCCATCTGTGCTCGCTAGCCCTCCTCAAGTCCTCTGATCGTCTGAGCAAACCAGAAAGCATGCCTTCATTTTCCTCCTGACTGAGGGTGAAATACGGCCCCGCAGCACCCACGGTTCCAGTGGCTGATTTTTTTCTGTTCCTGCCATGTCACCTTGACTCTTTGGCACCTGTGATTTAGAAGCATGTGCTCAGCTCAGCACAGAGGAATTTTCAAGGCATAGCCAGTCTTTTGTGATGTGAGAGCCAGATGGGGTTTTTATTGACTTGTGCCACTGTTGAGCATAATTAGATGGAGGCAAGAAACAACAGTCACCAAAAGAGTGAGTTCGCAGACTGAGGGGGCAGGGTTGGCACTGTTGCCGGGCCCAGGAGAGAGAGCCTGCAGATGTTCTCAGCTGGAGGGCCCAACCCTCAGATTGCAGATGGCACCGGCAATTCCGCAGACGGATGGGCACCCTCGGTCCCGGGGTAACAGCGTGCGGGAAGGTGGAAAGGCAGCTGTGTCAGGGTGGCTCTGAGACACACTCTGCCTTGAAGCTGAAGGTGAGAGCCAACAGCTGTGCCCTCCTTGGTGATGGTCACTGGGGCACCCAGGGGGTGACCAAAGGCGAGCAGCTCCTGATGCCCTCCTTTGCAGGTCAAATGGAGAATTCCCCCTAAGGTGGCCGGCCTTGGAGACATCGCCATGGGAGAATACACACGAGGCATCTACATGTCCTTGTTCAACAGCCGCCCAGTTCTCCAGACTCTCCTCCCCAGCTCCAATCACCAGGTCATGTCACGGGGCACTGAAAGCAGCCTGTCCCCTTTGCCTCGATTTCTCATTTTTTGCTTTCATTTTAAATACAGGAAAACATACAGAATACTGGTGCAAACATCCAATAATCGTCACCAGCAATGAACAAATATAGACAGTTTGTCATTTTGGCTTTCTCTTCCTGACTCCAGGCAGCCACTGTTAGGAAATTGGGGCATATCCACCTATTTCCATACTGTAATACTCTGCATATACATAGAAATGAATAAATACATGTATTTATATATAAACTATACATGTACATTTACCTGTGTACTTCACAAGCATGTAAATATATTAAAGTAGCAATTATAAGTGGATATACATACACACACACATATATGTTAAAAAACAGTACATGGCATCATTTTATCCTTTTTAAAATTGGCATAAATAGTATCACACTTTATATAATTTTGTGGAACTTGTTTTTTCTCTCAATCTTGTGTTTTTGAGGCTCGTCCAGGCTGAAGCATACTGCAGAGGAGTTAGCCAAGCTCCAGGCTGCCAAGTTGGCCCAAGACTTCTGATGCCAGCTGCAAGTTCGGGGTCCCCAGAGCAACCCTCACTTCTGACCACCTGGCTACAAATTCCGAGGTCCCCAAGACTCCCTCTGGTTTGATAATTCATAGAACACCTCGTAGAACTCAGGAAAGCACTGTATTTACAATTACAGTTTTATTATAGAAAAAGGATGCAAATGAGAACCAGCCAAAAGGACAGAAGCAAAGTCTGGGAGATCTACATGGGGGAGAGGGGGCAGTATGGAAGCTTCTAGTCATGTTCTCCCCACGGAACCCTGGACAGTGCTACCTCTTCCCGGCTTCAATGTGTGACAATATTCCAGAGTGTAACCAACCAGGGAGGCTCACCCAAGCTTTGGGTGTCCAGTCTTAAGTGGGGCCTGATCACGTACTGCCCATGTGGCTAACCTTTAGTCTCAGCCCCTCCTGGAGGGTCGGGATGACACCCTTAGTCTCCAATTCCCCCAGAGGTCAGAACTGATACCACATGTCCCAATGGCCCAAAGGCCCGTTACAAATCACACTGTTGGACTGTCCAGGGGCCAAAGCTCTCCACAAACAAGGACACTCCTGTGGGGCAGGACGTTCCAGGGGCCTGGGGAGCCCCTCTCTGCAGTGGAGGGCAAAGGCTAGACCTCTCTCTGGGCACAGTCCCTTCTTCCCCACACCCATAAACGTGGCTCCTTCACTTTAACTTCTGTGTGGCATTGGTCACCCATGCCTTCTCCTGATGCTGGGTCTCCACGTGCCAATCCCCTCCCTGGAGCACCTCTCAGGCCTCAGCCCCATGGCCTCCTCTGGGAGGCCCCCCTTCGCCCCAGAACCCGTGTTTCTCACAGTGGGTTCTGCCTTCATCAGAGTTAAGCTGAAATGTAGTTTCAAAGTTCAGATTCCTGGTCCCACTCCAGCCCTCTGGAACACGATGACAAAAGTCCGTATTGTTAATAAACACCGCAGGCCATTCTGATGTTCACTGGACATTGAGAACTGCCGCTCTGGGACACACTCAAAGACCTGTTGACTGCAATCAGAAGGTTGTACGTTACCTGGCCACGCACAACGCCCGGGTTCCTTCCCCCTCCACCAGCAACCGCCAATCAGCGAGCCTGCCTCCAAGTTCAGAAAGCAAAATAAGAAAAATGCATGTGCCCAAATATGAGGGGATTCCCTGTTTTCCAAGAAGAAGGTATACTAAAATGTACTTTGACCAACCTGAATGAAAAACACTCCTGGGATAAAAAGAAAAAGTCCAATGTCTATTAATAACATTAAAGTTATTAATTCAGGCACATGTGCATATTGGAATCACATAGAAAATATGAATTTGGAAACATTAATTTTTCCATCTCACATTTATGAGATGATGTTATGCAAACTCTACACACATCTTTGCCATCAGTCTCAGCCATCTCTCTGGCTACCATCTGAATCAGCTAACGCACTTTTCCAGAGTACATCATTTTGTCTTTCATCTCAGATGTTTGCAATTAAGCACTTTTTGACCCCACGTACGAATGTTTCTGGAAATCGCTTCGTAACCCAAGTACTCACTTATGTAACATGAGGGCAGTTTGCTTTTCTTTTTTATTTTTCTTGTAGGTGTGCATCAGTTATCTCCAGAATAACTACTGCCTGTGTCACTTTTTAAAGTGGTTCTTAAAAGAGCTGTGCGCAATAACACACGATGCTTGGAAATGAGAAGTCCTACCCTGTGGAATAACTGCCAAATCTGTGCTAAATTTGCCTCAGTGCTTTTAAGAAAAACCTCCAATACCAATTCTGACAGGTGCCCTCTACGAGCATCCCAAGCTGGAACTGAATGAGGCTCTTTCAGCCTAATGTGT
This sequence comes from Diceros bicornis minor, assembly GCF_020826845.1. NCBI lineage: Eukaryota > Metazoa > Chordata > Mammalia > Perissodactyla > Rhinocerotidae > Diceros > Diceros bicornis. The sequence goes on from NC_080758.1 coordinate 3,540,653, forward strand.
CTTCCTGAGTCAAAACTTTGTTATTCAAAATAAAAAGAGAGCCGCGTGAAATGAGAGACACTTAAAAACTCAAACTTCGAGTGACTCTCACTTTCTGGGGAATGATTTTTAGAAAAATAGTTCTTATATTCAGGGACATATGATAAACAGAGTCTCATAGCTGAAATCTCATCATCAGGATGCACACTGGGAAAATGTCAAAAAAATTGTAATTTGAATTTTTAACTCTGCTCTTGAGGAGGGAAACAAAAAGGAGGTAACTCCACTCAATTGCATTAGGCCCCACAAAGCCTTGAAAATGTTAGATCTTTTTTCTAACCCCCAAATACTATGTAAACACACAAATAACCTATGCTTCTCCTATTGGAATCCCTCCCAAAGGGACTGGCCTCCCCAGTGGTCATTGTGGGGACAAGAGACATGTGGAGAGAAGAAACCGCCCTTTCTCCTGGAAAGACCCTGAATCTGGCGCAGTAGGGAGGTGGGGGTGGCGGTAAGCACGAACGTGCCCTTTCACTTGCGCCACCTGTGGCCACATGGATGACCAGGACCAATGTTAGAGCATTAATACATCATTCTTTACAGGTCCCGGCACATCTCTCACTAAGAAACATGCTCCAAAAATACAACGGCAAGAGAAAAATCATGGGCAGGAGTGGGATACCCCCACTTACAGAATGCCTGCCTAAGGACTGCATTTACCAAGTGAGCTCGGGCAGCACACACTGATTTACAGACATGTATTTGATGCCCTGCAGGCGGAGGACGGCCCCACGTGGCATCCTCCCTCTATCCGAAACCAGAGGGCATCGCTGGGCTACCGGTCCCCTCAGGCAAGGAGGAGGGGACTATCTCAGCGAAGCTCTCCCAGTGGCACTAGCAAGTCGAGTTCTGGGCCTCAAATGTTCACAAGGATCCTGGGCCTCTATTTCCTTTGATCGTTCAGAGATCGCTCTGATCTGGGTTTTATTTCGCCATCCACTGGGGAGCCCCACCACTGCAAGCTTCTTCAATGTCTGTTCTAGTTAGATGTGAACTAACCTCTCCCACGCCCATCGCGGGGTTTGGAGAAGGAAGTCGGCAGCAGGACCAGACCCTGGCATTCTTCTCTGAGAAGCACTATTTTTTAATTATTTCATATAATATTTGGAGATATGACACTGTCCGTCCATTTAACAAAGGTTATCAAGCAGGTGGGATTCCATACACAGTGCAAACTGAAGCCACTGCCACAGACTGCTGTTAAGGGGCCTGATGAGAAAGGACATCTATGTCCCGAAGCCTAAATCCTTGCCTACGCCCCTGCGACAACCCTCTCATCAAATGACTGCCCATTAAAGAGACACACTCAGAAAAACAACTGAATATCGAACCTGGTCCAAAAATGTCTAAAAGTGTCATTTCCAAACTGAAAAAATGAAGGGTGTTCTTGAAGAACATGCTTTTAAAGGACCAAAGTCCAGAGCAAACATTCAATCAATGAATATCTCTCATTAAGAAGCAGTAAGTGCTAAAATACACGCCAAGAACATGTGCAAGAATGTTTGTTCTTTCCACTCGTTGTTCTCATCATTTTGTATCGTGCAATCCAGCCTCTGCCGGCATTCCTCAAGAAAACACCCTCACAGAAGGAAGAAAGGAAGATCAACAGAGAGGAAGACATTCCAAATGGACTCCGTAGCTGAAACTTCATTTTCAAGATTCTTGTCCCCCTACTCCGCACCCAACCAACCACGGTTGCCTTTATTTGCATTTTAATAGTTACCCTAATTCCAAACTTAAAATTACAGACGTTTCCCAGCTGCTTTTTAAATGCTACATTATAATTTTGAGGAAGCATCATACGTAATTACATTTAATAGACAGAGAATTGATTGAAACACTTAGCCGGAACAAAAAGCCCAGGCCTAATTTTGTAAACATGTTATTGTACAGTAACCCCCAATGAGTTTGTTCTTAAATCTCCTAATTAATTTTTAATTAAAAAGCTCAAAGATGCTATTACACTTGTTGTTGTAAATGGCAGTCGCAGGCAAGTGGAAACGACTGAGCAGTGCAGACAAATATCTTCCATCAAAATCTCTGTTAATGAGAACTGCCGTGTTTGGTGTCTCTGAGAGGGAAGCAGGAGAAGACACCACCATTGAGCCATCCGATGGAAGGTTTTTTTCCTTAACCTGCAAAGATGTGTACATGGGGTGCCATGAGTTTGTATACGACAAGCTGTCCAAACCTTTACTTAAACATATCCTCCTTCTACCCTTTCCAATAGCCAGCTGAAAATAGTTCGTGCATTTCATGGCAAATTATATTTAATACTTTCACAAGCTAAAGGAGGCTTTTGCTTCCTGCAATGATAAATCTCTCTCTCCTATTCAAATGCCATCCTGAGGTTAAATTAAAGCATTCTCCTCCTCACTATCCCCTGTGCAGGCAGACACTTCCAACCCCTCCATTTTAATATCTCCATCTCTCCACCCAATCTAGCAAGAGTTCTGTAGTAATGCACTAATTGACACTCTGTGTTTCTCTGGGGATGTGGGTGATGTCGTAAATGGAGAATTATTAACAGTACCAAAAACAGCAAGTGTCTCTTGTCAATGCCGTCTCTTAATAACAGGAGGGAAACTGTTTCAGAAAAGACCAGATTGTTCTCCTCGCCTAGAACTCAACCATGATCAGAACGTCATCAGAGGGGAGTCCTTCACTCGCCTCACTGCTCAGGGAATGAGTCACTTGGAGGACTGTAATTCGGAAGTTATGACGCCATGTTTACTAACCGTACTTTTTAATTAAAAGCAAAAATTTCCATAGTCACCATTGTCATTGTTGTTCTTAATAAGGCAAGATTTATAAAATGCATGTGTATCATTCTGTGCATGTGGCATGTTTCTCTTTTTCCAATTTTCCAAAGACAGGCCCCAATGCTAGCCACAGATTCTGCACCAGGGTCCCTCATAAGAACTAACTGTTGCTTATTTCACCTTTACACTGTGTTGCCTTATGGACCAGGCTTTCTCAGCTTTGGCTATTGATGTTTGGGGTGGACTACTGACATCTGGAGTTGTTAATACTTCTGCTGTGGGACTGTTGCGTGCATCATAGAACTTTTAGCAGCATCCCTGGCCTCTACCCACTAGATGACAGTAGCATGCCCCACAGCTGTGACAACCAAAAATGACTCCAGGCGTTGCCAAGGATCCCCTGGGAAGGGGGCAGAATTGAAAACCACTGCTATAGGTTTAACAAAGCTCGACTCAGGGGAACCATTCAGAGAGAAAACAGAAGGTGAATACTGACGTGGCAAGGAGGATTATTGACAAAAGGATTCACCATAAGGATCCAAATTTGCTCAGGCAATTAAGAGGATGGCCTTCTGTTTGTTTGTTTATCTGAAGAGAGTCTGTGTGTGTGTGTGTGTGCGTACACAAGTACACCAGTGTGCTCTGTAGAAGAGGCTGGCAGGAAGAGCTCCTTGAGCTACAACGTAGAGAGTTATTTTACGCCCAGATCCTCAGGAGCACCTTCGTCTGTCTGATCTTTTAAAAGCGAGGGGCTGAAAGCCAGGATGGGAGCAGAGCGACCACGCTAGAGTTTGCCAATAATGCAATTCATTAACAAGCACTCCTTGAGCACGGTGCGCCTGAAACTCTGCAGCAGTGAGGGCGAGTCGGGGACCAGACAGATGGGGGGTTTGAACCCACAAAGGCGGCGGCCTGAGCTGCTGAGCAGAGAAGGCTGAGAGGACTTAAGGAGCTCTCCCTGGACGGCTTGAGTGTCGTTCTCTTAGATGTGCCTCCATCTACCAAGTGCATGTCCTCGGAAACCCTACGCCACGTTTCTGTAAATCCAATGACAATTTGCAACATATTCTTTTTATTTAAAGAAACACATGGCAAATTCTTGTGAGAAGGGGAGAAAATCTTTCTGTTAAGTGAAACAACTCTTAACTTCCGTTTTTCCTAATGGCAGCGTTGGAGGTTCCTCCAGTAAGGACCATGGTCTACAGAACACGGCACCTCCCTAGTGACTGGAAACAGGAATCGATTATGCCACCAGAGAGAGGGACCCGGGCAGGGGCGGTTGGAAGACCCGGATTTGAGCCCTGGCTCAACCCCACGGCTGTGCTGCCTCAGCCCCATCACTCAGCCTTTCTCCATTTTCTCAGGGTCGTAAAACCTGCTCTCTTTACCTCCTGCGTGCCTGCGGATCATACATGCAAAATTCCTGGAAAAGCTGTAGATCACTATTGCAAATGCTGGTTATTTTTTAGTAAAAAAATTTTTCTTAATGGCCAGAAGCAGTTAAATAAATAGCAGTATAGATAACGTAAGACCTCTTAGAATTAACTTCTCAGAAATTCCTCACAGGTTCCCAGCTGCCTCAGCCCACAGGAAAGCTAATCTTCATGGGTTTCGAGGTCACCTCAGTCCTTAGCTTTCCCAGGTGGTGATCTCTCTCTTCAAAAGTCCCTACTTTTAACAGTTTTCCCAGGGGCACCCAGAGGCAAATATTATACAGAAACCGCCACCTTCAGACTGTGATAATCCATATCTGCCGGTCTGGAAGTTAACCTCTGTATAAAGAAGGGGGTTGGCGAGGTCAATTTATGGCATACACGATCTGGGCAAAGCAATGCTGAAACTACTCAAGCCCTTTTTCAAGCATCCTCAAGCATTCCAGAAGCACCTGAAAACTAATATGTCAATTACAAATCATTCTTATCTAATCTGGAAACAAGGGGAGACACTGTCAGCTTGATGAAAGCCACTATGTTGGAAGAAATAAAACTACTTTCCTTCCCAACATGCTATCCTTCAAACATACTCCCATTCCTAAACAGGAATGCCCAACCCAGTCAAATTTCCCAAGCAATGACAATATTTTGTTTCTTCTGTGAAAAAGAAAATCACCAGGAAATAGGGAGGCCTTGATTATCTTGATTTCCACCGCCTTCCAAAGCCAAACTCTCATTTGCCTCGGGATCTCTTCTCTGATAATTCTCCTAAATCCCTCACATTCTGTCTTATTCCTCAGCTGGACTAGGTTCTTACATCTGCATTTCAGCACCCACCTCCATCACCAGTTCTCCCATGTTCTGGCATTCTCCACCCTTAGGAATGCCTTGCTGGTATTTGAACCCCAATTATCTAGGTCACTGCAATCCTCTGTTCCTTGGACATGAGCCATAGCTTTGAAATTGGGATAAGTACGTCAACAATTCTTAAGGTACAACCTTCGGGAGGTTCCCACCAAGCAGGACTGAGGGTTGGGCGAGTTCTCACTAAGATCAGCCTAAACTTCTGACATTTGAACTCTGAAACACCTTACACGCTCCACTGCGCCGAGCTGGCATCTTGGTTCTTGAGGAAGGTGGGTTTTTTTTCAAAGTTAATGTTGCTCCAGCCTTCTCCCTTCTAAGGGAGACAAACCAGTTCTGCTCATCATTATCAGCCAGCTCTCAAGGGGCATTCTGAAACCCGCCTCTGAAAGAAATCAGTGCTCTCCCTACCGTGGTTGTCATTAAATACAGCATCCTAGACTCTGGCATAGCAACAATTCTAATAAACCACCGAGTTAATTAGATCACAAAGATTGCAAAATATCTACAAGACTCATTCAATCTTCACCTTCTGGACTCTCCATGAGAGAAGCTGGACCGAGTTGGATTAAGAATTTCTAAGCCATAACTCTCTCTCTATGGCAAGGGCTCACTCATGAAGAGGACCCCACTTTATTCAAGAGGATTCTTCCTAAAGACATGGAGGGTAGTGCAAAATTTGGGAATATCAAGTAGTAATTTTCTGTCAGGCACTGTGCATCTTATATGTGTTAAATTATTGGCTTCTCACAATAGCCCTAGGAAGTAGATAGTATCATCATCCCATTCACAGATGAGAAACTGAGGCAGGGAGAGTCAATAACTTTCCCAAGTGCTATGGTCTGAATGTTTGTGTCCCCTCAAATTCCTATGTCGAAATCCTAACCCCCGAGGTGACGGTATTAGGAGGTGGGGACTTTGGGAGGTGATTAGGTCATGAGGGTGGAGCCCTCATGAATGGGATTAGTGCCCCTATAAAGAGACCCCAGAGAGCTCCCTCAGCCCTTCCACCACGTGAGGACACAGCAAAAAGTCAGCCATCTATGAACCAGGAAGCAGGTTCTCACCAGACACCAGCTCTGCCAGGGCCATGACCTTGGACTCCTCAGACTCGAGAACTGTAAGAAAAAAATGTTCGCTGTTTATAACCCAGTCTGTGGTATTTCATTTTAGCAGCCTGAAGAGACTAAGACACCAAGTCACTAGCCAGTGAGAAGCAGAGGCAGACAGGGACCCCGCCAGTCTGGGTGCCACCCCGTGCTCCTTCACTTATGGGGTGGCCCCAGCACTCTCCACGGCTCTTCCTGCAACACTCCTCCCCACCCGCCGCCCCAGGAAATGCTTGATCTGCCTTACCGACAAAATGCACAGCCTGGGGATATGCCTGCAACAACCCTTCACACACTGAGACCACTGGAAGTAACAAGGATCCAAGTGACACATGCAGTGTTGAGGGGCCCAAGATGGACAGGCATAAAGGCAAGACCTCTGGGCCAAGCCAGCCCTGTCATGGCCAGGTCCCCTGGCTGTTACCTGCACCAACAGGCGAATCTCCAAAGAGGCTCCCCACTCCTCTCTGAAGGCCCCCAAAATGACCTAGAGGAGGTGCCCTTGGCTGGCTAGTCTCTGACTTTTCTCATCAACAGTCATAAGACTTCAGGGAAATCAGAAGTAGTCACTCTTTGGAAAAAGGCTGAAGACCCTCCAGCTAGGATACTGCGATGGTGCAAACACTCGGAGTTAATGAACCAAGGAGAGACAAATCAGATTTCCTTCCTTCAGCTCAGTCTACAGTGACCTCCAGGAATTTTCATCACTCTGGGGATAATTGATTTGTGAGCTCTTTGATTGGAAGCAGACCATTTTCACCCTATGGCGGCACTCCTCCATGGGAGAAAAAGAAATGTTTCCTCATGGTTTCTGCAGAGCAGTCCCAGATAAATAAGACACAGCTGAGTAATGAAGTAATGACAGCTTTTGTCTGAGTCTGGAAGGGCATCATTACGCAGGAATAATTCATGGCCTGGTCCTGTCAGTCCTAGTTATACGATGCTCGACTGGCAAGCTCTATGAAACAAGACTCCGTGTGAGCCCTTATGTGCCTCACTCAATTTACTTAGGGCCCTGAAATTCTGCGAGATTACCAATTGTCACTTATTCAACAAGGCCTTAACTAGTTTGACTTTTGTTTAGCTCATCAGAAAGACAGCCCCTGCCTCCAAGACCAACGCTTCTAGGGACTCAATACACTCTGACCCTAAAAAGTTGACTCGTCACATCAAGATTTAATCAAACACATACGAGTACTGAAGTCTCTTTTCTAGAAAGGCAAAGCTTTTCTTTGCCTGCAATCCATGGATAAAACACTATACTCTACATTGCTGAAAAGGAATGAATTACATGAGGAATTGGGAATGAAAGTGCATTTCATTAGCCTCTATTGGATGCAGGGGAATTACCGAGTGAGAAGGAAATCTCTCTCAGAGCTGCACTAAAGAAATACATTTTCGTTCAGCGCCCATTCTAAGAATGGGGGATCTCCATCCTGCTAAGAGGCTGAGCAACAGCGCTTGAAAAAAGAGGCTTTTGTTTCTCCCAGATGGCTTGGAAGTCCGTCGCCTTTACAATGAATGTGAAGGGCCATTCTGCCCATCCACAGCCAGCTGCTGCCAGGCCCTGCGTAGGAGCAGAAAACCACGTATTTGCTTCCCAGAGCCTGGGGTGTGACTCCATCCTTAAAAGCCCAACATCTGCTCTGTGCCAGGCACTGTGCATGCTTTGTTGGCTGCCAGTTACAAGAACTCCCAATCAAACTAGCATGGGGGAAAAGGAAATAAACTTATACATTCAGAAAGCTCTGTGACTCCAGGCCTGCCTAAGTGTTCTAAGAATGTCCTTGGGTCCAGCCTCCCTCCTGGGATGAATAATTACCTGCTGATAATTCAAAGGGAGGGCCAGAACTACTTGGTTACATGTGCATCCTTGAGCTGATTTGGTTACTCCTGGTCATGTGTACATCTCTGAGCTGATTTTTAGTCTTGCCATGTGTGTGTTTCCCTAAGCTGATTGGTTAGTCCTGGTCACGTGAGCCTCCTTGATCTGATTGGTTAGTCCTGATCATGTGAGTGTCCCAGAGCTGACTGGTTACTCCTGGTCGTGTGTGTGTTTCTCTGAGCTGACTGGTTAGTCTAAGTCATGTGACTATCCCTGAGCTGATTGGTTGGTCCCAGTCATGTGTGTTTTTCTTAGCTGATTGGGTAGTCCTGGTTATGTGTGTGTTTCCCTGAGCTGACTGGCTAGTCCAGGTCATGTGAGCATCTTGCACTGATTGGTCCACGTGATGTGACTATCCCTGAGCTGATTGATTAGCCCTGGTCATATGAGCATTCTGACCTGATTGGTTTTGCCAAGCGTGGGTCACATGCCCATCCCTAAGGGGAGGCCTGCCTGGTCCCAGCCTGAATCAAAGGAAACCTTCATGAAGGCATCATGAGGCCAGTCTCACTGCCTTTTCCCATTCCTTCCATC